>NW_022437030.1:7362638-7514310 GCF_009761245.1 Sapajus apella
TATGTAAAACATAATCTGCTTCAGCTGTCCGCTATGCTAGGTACATATTTGGAGATGGGTTAGTATTTATGAAGACCTAGTGAATTCAGTGCCTGCTGACGTCATCACTGATAATAAGGTAACATAAGCACAGGACGGCCAATCCAAGGATACAGCTTGATTCTGAGCTTTCTGAACTGGCATCTTCCTGCATTTTCTGGGTTTGAACGGACCTCAAAGTGAAGCCAGGGCTGAAGCCACAGAAGGAAATATATTAGTAAATTTTACTTATATATTTGTTTTGTTAGGGAACAGAAACAAACAATCAACAGACTTGTTGCTGATGGCAGTCACTATGAGAAAAACACATAGGTGCTACCCAAGTAATTGCTGCGGGATTGGGAAATGCTTGAGACCATGCTAAAGCAACTCCAGGGCCCTGAACTAAAACTGCAGGAAGTGCAATAGATAGACAACCCACTGGGTGAGGGGCCGCACCAAATGGGCTGGCTCTATTACAACCCAATGGACTGCGCAGGACCTGGCAATAAACAGGAACGAAGCAGGCCACAGAGAGACAGAGAGGCGGGACTACTTTCAGACAGGAGCGCGTTCGTCCTATCTAAGGAGGCGGTCTTGACTCGGCTCTGGCCAGTTACTGTCATGGCAGAAGATTGGCCCAGATAAGCAGATCTTCCCATTTTTCAAGCAGAGTCAAAAATCTGGACTTTTTATTAAGATCTCTATTTATTTTTCTCTTTTTAAAGAACTGAGTCACATTTTTAAAATAGTGCAAGAGTCATTACCAATTAGGCCAAAATACATATCTGTGGACTAAACATAGCCCCTGAGCCACTGTTTTGTCTCCTCTGAGCCAGAGCCTTAACCTGTCCCAGTTGAATCTGTTGGTGGCTCTCCATACCAGTCATAAGATAATTTCCATGCCTAAGGCTGTTAGAGAGGTCTAATAATCATAAGAAGAGTCGGCCAGGCATGGTGGCTCACGTCTGTAATCCTAGCATGTTGGGAGGCTGAAACAGGAGGAGTGCTTGAGGCCAGACATTCAAGACCAGCCTGGGTAACAAAGCAAGACCCCGTCTCTAAAAAAAACAGAAGAGTAGAAGCATTCCCAAATATTACAGACAGTAATAGAATGACAAATGACTGTCACAAAAACAGTCACAGCTTGCAGACACCAAGCTCCTCGGAAAATATTCTACTAACAATAATGGTTGTCATTGATTGGGCTAGTTACTGAATGCCAGGCATTGTGCTATACATTTTACATTCATGATCTCATTGGGTCCTCAGGGTAGCTCTATGAAATAGATACTTGTGTCTGCATTTACAGATAGAGAAACTTAGCAAAGTTTTATAATTTTCCCAAGTTCAGTTGTACAGTCAGGAACTCAATGAAAGCCTCTCTTGGACTGAGCCTGAATTGCCAATGGTTAGGGGACTCTGTTAGCTAAACTAAGAAACCACAGGCTGGGTGGCCTTGAATTTCAAGCTGAAGGACCCATCACCCAGGAGTCTTGGCAGCTTCCACAGCAACACAAAGAAGAACTGGCTTGTTAGGTGGTTTCTGTTACCTGATCAGTAATTGTTTCAACACCAGAGTTTGTCGTTACTGTTGTCCTGTTATGAAGAATTCTGTTTAACAAAACTCATGGGAAAAGGGACTGACTCATGTGCAGTTTGGCCCGAAGCGTTTGCGTCAGTATTCTGCTCCTGGAAGAGTATACTTTGACTTATGCATTGCTTGCTTAATAGACCACAAAAGTCAACATCCCTCTGGAAGAACAGCTCGTGCTTGGAGGCGTCACAAGCTCCAAAAGATCCTGTTAAGGCAGGATGTTGTGTGAAACCCACAAGCAAAGCAAAACCCCGTGTCTCCTAATTATAATGTTAATATTTAAGAAAGCTTCAGTGGCTGCCTCTGTGCTTTATACCAAAAAAAAAAAGAGTTGGGATTTTATTTTTCCCCCTTTTGCTTTTCAGACCTGGAATGGCATCAACATTTTTTTTTCAACAAAAGAATGTGTCTCTTGTCCCCAGATATGGTAAGGTTACAAAGAAGCCAACTTGTAGAGGGGAGAAAGGAGAGGTAACTGACAGAGTCATAGCACATTGGAAGGAGATATGAGAACAGGGGCTTGTGGTCCTACCCCCTTTCCAAAGAAGGCAATTAGATATTATTTCAGATAATTTCTCGCTGTGTCCTAATTCCATTTTCCAGCAACCCTGTGGCAGGCCCCCAGTTTTTCTTGGGCTTATGTGATTGGCTAAACTAGCCATGCAGGTATTGGCATTACACTCACAGATATGAAATCCAGCCTGACACCCAGTCAGGACTGTGTGGCCCCAGAGTGCCCGTGTGGCCCCAGAGTCTCCCACTGTCTTTGGCTTATGCACAGTGTGTCTAAATAGACACTGGCCATGTTCAGTCCACTCTAAACCCTTGTGTCCATTACCAAAGAGGAATCAGATTAGAAGCAAAAATAACAAGCACTATATATAAATCACTAAACACCCCCAAACACTGTGGCATTGTTTGGAGATATGGCATGTGTAGGAATAGTAGGAGGCACCTAATCAGAAACTCAAAATGAACAGCCTCACCGAACAGATGGGCAAAGTCTATGGACTTTCCTTCCTTCATGAGAGGAAGGGCCATTATTTAAATTTATATACAGTGGAAGCCACTGGAACCCCATTCTGATGATTAAATCTGGATGATCATAATACCCAGATGCATTAAACAGTGACCTTCTCAAATCATAACGGAACAGAGGTGTCACATGGCTCTGGCCAAGGACGCAAGTGAGTTCATTCAATAGGCATTTTAGTTCTGATGCCAGGTCATTGGGGACAGAGCAGAGATAAAGCCTGATTTCCATTGGCATCTACCTGCCCCTTCAGACGGGAAAATAATTATTCTCCCTTACTTAAACTCTGCCCCACACCCTGTTTATCTGAAAAACGACTTCAGTCAGATTCTCCTACTTAATCTGGAAGAAGTTGTGAGAACTATATGATGTCAAGTAAAGGGACATGGCTTTTGTGCAATTCTATCTGAACTGTTGAAATGAGGGTGGTGTCACTCTCTCCAAACTTTCCGATTCCCTCCACTAAATCTGTAGAAAGCAGACCACCAGATGTTTCAAACCACTTGGATCCCCATTCCACTTGATTCTTGCTCCAGAAGCTCAGAACTTAGGAGCAGTTTCCCACAGAAACCAACATTCCCACCAATACCAGAGTTTTATAATGTCTAGAAAACGTCACCTCTAAGAAATGCATGTTAAATGCAACCCAGGGCTTGGGATGTCCAGTCCAGAAATCTGCCTTTGGTTAAGGTATTAGAAGGTTAGAGAGTTACTCAAATTGTCCCTAACTTTGGTTTAATATGTGTTGTGGGTCATGCATGCTCTATTACTTGTGTAACTTACATACTCTCATAGACTTAGAGGAGCGTCCTACTTCCCACCTCAGGCTTTGCTGATACCCTAGATGGTAGAATTGCAGTTAGGTGAAACAGATGTAGGGCCTCATATGGCTTCTCATACAATTTTAAGAATCCTTACAAGTCAGTTTTCATGATAAGCAAATTTTAATTTAAAAACTTTGAGATAGGAGGGATCATTCTTCATTCCTTTCATACCGGCTCAAGGACTCCTCTTCGTTGCAGCTGACCTGCCATGCTGCTTCAAAAGAAACCCCTTAAAAACAAACTTTATGAGAAGAGAAAAGGGTTACAACGTGGGGGCTTTTTAAAAATTAGCTTTGCTTTCTTAGCTCTCATCTTGAGTAGAAAACAGAACGTGTCACAGATACATATTTTCTTAATTGTAAAAAGTAAATACTCTAAAACGTATTTTTTAAATTGTGATCATGTTACAGTGGTTTCTATGTACCGTAGATTAGATTTTTATTAAGGGTTTTATTAAATAACTGGTGTTTCACCAACATCTAATTAAATCTTCTATCTAAATTGAACAGAAAATTATGGGGGAAAAGAAAGCATTTGTAGCAGACTTTATTACTGATAAGACTATTATTTGTTCATCTTAAGAATTTGAGATCAAATTTACAAGCAGCATCCTCATCAAATTTCTTTTCTGGGCTGCTGAGCCCTGTCCCCTTGAAAGCAGCCCATTATCTCCCCCCTCCCCCCATTTTATTATAGTGTCCTGGTTGTTGGCAACACGCCCGCTGTTTAAGGTTACTTTCATTAATTAACCGAAAGTTAATTTCTTTGCAAGCAGAATCTCTGATCTCATTATGTTGTCTTTAAAGCCGAAAGCTTCAGGTTTTCTGGTCTCCTTTGATGACACAATAAAAAGCATGCTCTTTATCTTAAGGGAAACTGTCTCCAGGGTTTAATTTAATAGTCCTTGAAATAGTTATAGCACAGCCAGGCAGACTACAATAATATGCCAGTTTTAGAAAACCTTGGCTTTGTCATGGTTAGAGAGCCCAGTGACTGATGTGAGCCACGATGGATCCATTTCCAAAGAAGTTCTGCACTTGACCGCGAGTCCCATTTTTACACACGACATCTCCCGCCAGTTATGGAGCCTGTTTGGGAACAGACAGACACCAACACCAGCATCCTTCCAACATGCACCACTGCCTCGCCATCTTACTTCCTGGGATTTCGGAAAGTTTGCAGGGCTGGCATTTTGTCTGTTTGCCTTTACTAAGCTATCTTTTGTTCCTCTGGTTTCCAAGAAAGGTGACATTGGGAGGCACAAAGGGTTAGGGGTAGTGCCTTTGGAGGCTGGCAGGCCTGGATTTGAATCCCAGCCTTTCCGTTTACAGGTTAAGCCTCCCTAATGTGAAAATCTAAAATCTCAAATGCTCCAAAATCCAAAACTTTTTGAGCACCAACAGGCTGCTCAAAGGAAATGCCCACTGGCGCATTTCAGATTTGGGATTTTGGATTAGTGATGCTCAGCCAGTGAGTATAATGCAAATATTCCAAAATCTGAAAAAGTCTGAAATCTGCAACACCTCTTGTCCCCAAGCATTTTAGATAAGGAATAGTCAGCCTATACTGGCTCTGTGTCCTTGAATGTGCTATTTAACCCCTCTAAGCTTCAGTTTCCTCGTCAGTAAACTTCGAATGATTATATAAAGAGAATTAAATGAGTTAAAATGAAGTATCACACACGTGACAGATGTTAGTCCCCTTCCTTTGACAGTCCTGTTCTAGTCTTTTCCAAGGACAAATGTGTTTCTAGAGATGAAGTTCATCCTGATATTTGGGGGCTGGCCTACATACAGATTGCTACACCAGAAGGAGCAGTCTGGGGGAGACAGGCAGATTCCACAGAGCATGTTTGGTGTGGATTGGATGAGTTCGGTTCTGTGTTGCCCCAGATGGCCTTTTATAGACATGGGGACTTGAACAGTGTATCTTCTTTGTCTCTCTGCGTTAGCTTCATCTTCAGTGATGAAATCTTGTTGCTTTCTGAAGCATTAAATTCAGTGAGTTGAGAGTGCCCAAAATGTCTTTTCAGAGCCACCAGGTATAGGTCACACAGAGGGGACAGAACTCTTCAGGTGACTCAAGTCTCAGGAGCAATCTAGGTACACAGAGAAGCCATTTGTATCCCACTGAGTCCTGGGATGTTGCACACACACAGCTGAGATTTACAGAGTCCGGGCGGGGAGGGCTCCTGAGGTGGGTAATGGCATGACCCACCATGCTGCCTCAGATGCCTGGGAGACTGGGTCTGTGCCATTTGCATATGTCCTCTGTACCCATTCCTGATGAAGGATGCAATTGACTCAACTCAAGCAGGTCAAAATCACTTAGGCAGAAAATCCCAGGTCTTGGGAAGAAAAGTCATGTGCCTCTTGGGTCCCTGGCAGAAGTCAAAGGTCCAAGGTAATGTATTGGCAAAGATCCTGTCTGCTTTGGTGCCATACTTACCGCTCCCCCATGCTTTTAGGTGGAAATATTGTCAACGCTATTGATTAGTTGATCTGATAATCCAGCAGGCTCCCTGATGTGTTAAATTTCCTACTTTTGGAGGACCATAAGTATGGGCAGAGTGTATACTTCTGTTGGAAAGAACTCTCAGTGGACCTTGCTAAGACACTGCTTCCACAGTGAGATTGCTACAGGCATGACAATTCCAATTATTCTTCTAGCTGTGACATTTAACCCTTCCCAAGACAATTTTTCTGTAGTTATCCATTTTTTTCTAGCCTTCCTTTAGATTTTGGAAAGACACTTTATCTTCTGCTTTGGGCCCGCAGCGTCTCTTGATTTATTCACATTGTTTACCTGTACATTTGTAGATTTTTATTTCTTAATTTATTATGAGTACATTCCATTATCTAGATCTTTCCCTCCTTCACATGTCCTCCATGGCCAAAATCATATTTGCCTTTCTCCTTGTCTTATACCAACTTTAAACATTCCATCAGCCATGTCCCTCATTTTAAAAGTATATATCAACTTCATGAAGGATATATAATTCATAATGTATAGATACAAAAAGAAAAGGTGACCTTAGGCCAAGGCAGTGGGATTTTCTGTAAGTAAGGAGCATGGAGATGATATATAAACATAGTGATGACAAATAAGCATCGAAGTTTGTTTGCAAATTGTTTGTGTAGAGCCTGGTCTGGAATAGCAAGAAACCTACATACCCTCCGACTGATCTCTCTCAAGTTGTTGGTTATTCACCCCACCCTCCCCCTGGCTTCAGTCTCCAAGTTCTTCAGCCTTGTGGAAAGGGTCTAAAAATCCCCTTGCACATCCAGATGCCCACTTGGACAAATGATGCCTTCAGCTTTTGGGGTCCGCGGTGCCATTTCTTCTACATCCCAGCTTACTGTGGTTGACTTCAGTTACATTCCCCAGTACCAAGAATTCAGGACTACCTTAATCCCCTTTGCAAATAACAGTAACAACAACAATAAGGCCTCCAGGCAGAGCACACTGAACCTAATTTAGATTTTTTTTAAGTGGAAAACAAATCACACATACCTGAGAAATTGAAGTTCATAATGGAAGCCCCACGAAGCCCCTTAACCTGGGCAAATCCTATAACACAATTATATAAAATTTCACACCTGGCTGGAGCTGTTATTTGAACAGAATAACCATTTTTCTGCTTGTGCTAAATGAACCACGAGATCCATGTATCCAGCCGCAGAAAAACACAGGATTGCCCATTCCGTCTGCATATAATCAGCGTACTTCCTGGCAAGGGCACGGTAGGATCAAAAGAGTTAATAATTGGATCCTGCCCACAGCAGCCACACAATTAAGGGCAAGATTAGCAGAGATGAGAAATCTATGGTGAAAATGCAATGACAGTCTGAAAAACAAAATGCTTTCACTGAGCAGTTGTTCTGTTGCCATAATCCTAATGATCAACTCTATTACACTAATAACAGGAGAAAAACTAATTGCAGTGAGGAGAGGACAAATCTTTTTAAATCTGCATTGTCATCCCAACTAAGTCCCAACCCATTTGTATTAACCTTTGCTGACAGAGTCACATGATGGACATAATTTCTTATAATTTACCAGCTATGGATCTAACCTTTCTTCATCAAATATTCATAAAGGCAGGATTCTCAATGATTTTCTGTCTCTCTTCAATTTAGAGCTTGCTGTCTTCTTCCTTTTTACAGTAATTTGGACACAATTGAAGTCAAATGGAATTAAAGTTAAATGCCTTTAGCAACTGAGGTGCCTAAAAGCAAACACTTAGGGGAGGGGTTGTGAACTGAATGGGGAGAGCTTGTATTCCCAAGCCCCTCCAGGTCCCAAAGGAGTTCAGGGGGCTGCTGGTCCCCAAAAGGAAAAACAAACTGAGCCAGAGAATGAGATGCCATTGCCTTCTCTTGGCCTTCCTTGGTCTTGTGCTGGATGCTCTGTAGCTGAGTGGAAACTGAGAGCCCCAGGCCTTCCCCTGTCTTCAGGGCTGGCTAGGACTTGAGGCTGCCTTGACCAGGCCCTGTTTGAGCGTGGGTGCCCAGCAGGGTGCAAGAAACATGCCAGGGGCTGGAATGGTGGATAAGAAAAGATGGTTGGTACAGTTACTTAGAATACAAACGTGAATACCGAAAACCATTCCTGAGAGCATTTTTGGTTTCTACAAAAACATGTTTCACTTTGCATCTATCTCTGTTGCTTTGACACTTTTCTTAACAGGGATGTACATAGGAAAAAATCTTCTAAAGCTTAGGCGTTTAAAATAAGTATAGCAAAACAAGCATAGTAAAAAACTCTTCTCCTTGCAACGCTTCAGGTTTATTGGGATGGCAGAAGTTTGGGAAAGGCAGATAGAATCAAAAGAACTCCCTTTTCTACTCCAATCTTTAGACAACCCTACCTTTGCTACAATGCCAAGGAATGTTGTAGTTAAATTCTCTCTCAAGATGCTCAGGAAACCAGGCTCACACCTGTAATCCCAGCATTTTAGGAGGCTAAAGAGGAAGGATCACATGAACCAACAAGTTCAAGACCAGCCTGGAAAACATAGCGAAACACCGTCTCTACAAAAAATTTAAAAATTGGCTGGCTGTGGTGGCATGCTCCCTGTAGACCTAGCTACTCAGGAGGCTGACACAGGAGGATGGCTTGAGCCCTGGAGTTTAAGGTTATAGTGAGCTATGATCACACTGCACTCCTGCCTGGGCAACCAAGTGAGACCCTGTCTCTCTAAAAGAAAAAAAAAAATTTAAAAACAAGATGCAAAGGAATTGTTTCACCTAGTTGACTTCAAAGCCCTGTATTGACCAAGCCAAGAATTTACTTCTTGCTAAATTCCCAGAATTTTGTTTGTTAGAAAGGAAGTTAGAATTGAAGGCAGTTATAATCTTTAACAACTGATCCATGATTCCAGCTAAGGTATTTAGTTCTATTCACCACCACTTTTAGCATATTCATAAATTTTTAACTATACATCATACATTCACTTTGTAAAAATTAAAACTTTATAAATAAGGATAAAGTCTTTTGATCACTACTTCCAAACGTAGACCTTCTTGCCTTTCCAAATATTCTTCTGTGCATTTACAGACATACATGTACCCAAAGACAAATGTAGGTTTTCCTGTTTGTTTTATATAAGTAGTTATTATGCTATACAAATCAATACTCAAATTGCTTTTTTACCCAATAATATGTCTTATGTTTGGAAATCTTTCCATGTTAGAACATATACATCTATGTAATTCTTTCAGAGAAGTCTATAGCATGATATACTATAATTTAGTATCATTTTTTCAGTGATGGACTTTGTTTCCAGGTTTTCAGATTATACACAATTCTGCAAAATATCATTATCTTTTTGGAACTCAGTTCATATAATTGTCTTAATGACATGCTTAACTAGCTTTTGCAAGTACAGTTTTCTTCAGAATGTTTATACTGACCTGATAATTCAAAACACTCTTTCAATGTTTTCTACCAAGCCACACTTCCTTTTTGATATTAAGGACAAAAACAATTATGAGATATTTCTTATTTTGAGTGCCCCACAAATAAACAGATATTCCAAATATGGCAGTGAATTAAATGTTTTCCATAGGGGAAAATGAGAATCTGCTGTCAGAAATGACCAAGGAAAGGTTGTTATGAATGAAAACATCATTATGGTAAATTTCTTCTTATACAAATTCAGTTATACAGATCAGACCATGTCCCTTGAACTACCACTGCACATTGGGAAAATTCATTAATTCCTAGTAGCATTCTTCCACACAGTACTGAGTTCTCATTTACCTTGTTTGCTAACACCCACATTATAAAGAGGCGTCACTGATTACATAAAGGATGGTTTGCCAATCAGGATATGCATATGACGCCTGGATAACCATCCCTCAGTCCAATATAAATCTCCTACAAATTCAATAGAAGAAGGCAGGAAGTTCTTTTGAAGAGCTAGAAGATTCTTCCAAGAAGGTTTGAGGGTGAATTCCATGAAAAGCTGTTCACTAGGGATCTCAGGGACTGTCATTCCTCTGGACTGGAATTGAATAGGTGCTGAGATATCCCCCAGTTTATTGCCTTTGGGTTAGTAGAAATAAGACATCTAGCCAGATCTTATACATTTGTACAAGTAGAGAATGGAAACTTCTAATCTGAGTGAGTTTAATTAAAGATTCTAGAATATTTTTAAAACAGTTCACACTAATTACTTTTAGTTTAGGGAGTAACTCAAAGTTGGGTTAATAGTGCTGTCAGTAGAGGTGTTGGTTTCACGAAAACCAACAACAGACTTGAGAATGGCAGAGAGAGAGAAACAGTCCTTCCAGAGTGTAAGAGATACTGGATAGCTCATATTCCTTCAACTCCAATTTGTGCTGTTAATTGGCTCCGTCTTTCATTCTGTGGTTCAGTCTTTCACTTATATCTGCATCTTATGAAAAGGGAAATTGAGAGATACGGTCAAAAGTTAATGGATAAAAACAGACAAATTGGACTTCATCAAAATTATAAACTTTAATGCGTCAAGAATGTTACCAAAAAGGTGAAAAAATAACCTATAGAATGGAAGAAAATATTGCAAATCATATAATTTGATAAAGGTTTAATGTCCAGAATATGTAAAGAACACCTACAACTCAATAACAAAAAGACACATAATTTTTAAAATGAGCAAAGGATTTGATTAGACATTTCTCCAAAGAAGATATATCAATGACAAATAAGTACATAAAAAGATGCCTGATGTCATTTGTCAATAGAAAAATGCAAATCAAAACCTCAAGGAGAGACCACTGCACACCTACTGGGATGGCTACAATTCAAACAAAAAACAGAAAACAACAAAGCAAGAATGTAGAGAAATTGGGCTCCTCCGTTATTGGTGGGAATGTAAAATGGTGCAGCACCTTTCAAAAACAGTTTGGTGGGTCCTCAAAAAAATTAAACATAGGATTACCATATGACCCAGGAATTCTACTCCTAGATATATACACAAAAGCATTGAAAGCAGGGACTCAAAACAGATACTTGTACATCAGTGTTCATTGTAGCATTATTCATGGTAGTCTAAAGGTAGAAACAACCCATATGTCCATCAATAGAGGAATGGATAAACAAAATGTGTTATATGCATACAGTGGAATATTATTCAGCCATTACAAAGAATGAAATTGAAACACAGGCAACAGTATGAAGGAACTTTGAAAATATTATGCTATGTGAAATAAGCCAAACATAAAGGACAAATACTGTATAATTTCACTTATGTAAAATATCTAGAATAGGCAAATCCATGGAGACAAAGTAGACGATAGATTGCCAGGGGTTGGGAGAAGGGAAATGGGGAGTTTATTGCCTAACAGGTACAGCACTTCTGTTTGGTGTATTGGGAAAGTTTTAGAAATAGATAGTGGTGGCTGGGCACGGTGACTCACGCCTGTAATCCCAGCATTTTGGGAGACCAAGGCAGGCGGATCACAAGGGCAAGAGATCGAGACCAGTCTGGCCAACAGGTGAAACCCCATCTCTGCAAAAAATACAAAAATCAGCCAAGCATGGTGGCGCATGCCTGTAGTCCCAGCTACTCAAGAAGCTGAGGCAGGAGAATTGCTTGAACCCGGGAGGCCGAGGTTGCAGTAAGCTGAGATTGCACCACTGCACTTCAGCCTGGCAACAGAGCAAGACTCTGTCTCAAAAAAAAGGAAAAAGAAATAGATAGTGGTGATGGTCACACAACATTGTAAATGTAAATGTAATAATGCCGCTGCTGAACTGTATACTTAAAAATGATTCAAATGGCATATTTTTGTTACGTATATTTTGTCACAATAAAAAAGTTAATGGAACCGGATACAGAATTTAAGCATATCATTGACAGTTGCAAAGGCATCCAATGAAAGATCTCATAATACTGAAAACACTGTTTCAGTTATTCATTGCAACATAACAAATCACCCCAAAATGTAGTGAGTTAAAACAGCCACAGTTTATTATTCCTCATCTAAGACTCTGGTCTTCTGCAGTTGACTAGGGCTCAGCTGGACAGGTGGTTCTTCTGCTGGGTTCACTGGGGGTCTTACCTGTGACTACAGTCAGGGAGCAGCTGGTACCAAAAAGCTGGGTCTGCTGTGACTCTGAGATTTCTGAGCCTCTCTTTCTACATGTAGTAATCTCAGGGCCTCTTCTTCTCCACATGGCCTTTCCATGTGGGCTCTCCAGCAGAGCAGCCATGTTTCTTACATGGCAGCTCAAGACTCCTAAGAGCACAAAAGCAAAAACTGCCAGGCTTTTTAAAGGAACTAGCCCAGAGTCACCTCTGCTGCAATCTATTGTTGAAGGCAAGTCACAGAAAGGACCAGCCCAGACCGAATGTAGGAGTGAGTGCTGGAGGCGTGGTCCATTTGGGGCCATGTTTGGAGGCTGTTTACCACAAACACCATGTGCATATGCACAGAACAAGTGAGAGTGAAATCCTCATGTAACATTGCAGGAAACCAACAGATAATATCTAAAATTAAGCCATCAAAAAATGGTAAGCCGGGCATAGGGGCTCATACCTGTAATCCCAACACTTGGGAGGCCAAGGTAGAAAGATTACTTGAGGCCAGGATTCAAGACCAGCCTGGGCAACATCGTGAGACTCTGTCTCTACAAAAATAAAAAATAAGCCAGAAACGGTGGTGCACACCTGTAGTCCTAGCAACTCAGGAGGCTGAGTCGGGAGAATCACTTGAGCCCAGGAGCTCAAGGCTGCAGTGAGCTTCGATCACATCACTGTGCACCCCAGCCTGGTGACAGAACGAGACACTGTCTCTTAAAAAGCAAACAAATAAAGAAATCATGGTACATGCATATTAGTTAGAGATACAGAAGGTAACTACCCTATGAAACAAATCTGGGGGTTGGATGGACTAGAGTGGAGCAGCCTTGCTTTTTCATCATGAACCCTTCTGTGTCATTAGATGTAAACCTGTGAGTGGGCCGTGTTTCCATCATATTATAGGGGACCGGTCTGGAGTATGGGCTCTGGAACCAGACTGCCTGGGGCCACATCTTGGCTACATCACCCACAATCTTTGTGACCTGGGGCATATTACGTAACCACTCAGTGCCTCACTGTTTGCATCTGTAAGATGGGAATAATAATCATTCCAACCTGTTGGGGTTACTGGGATTATCACATGAGTAAAGCACTTATAGTGCCATCTGGCACATAGCAGTGGCTCAGAAAATGTTAGCAATTAACAATTACAACATTAAAAAAAAGAAAAAGGGCTGGATACTATGGCTTATGCCTGTAATCCCAGCACTTTGGGAAGCCAAGGTGAGAAGATCACCTGAGGCCAGGAGTTCGGGACCAGCCTGGGCAGCACAGTGAGACACTGTCTCCACAAAAAAAATTTTTTAAAGAATTATCTGGGCATGGTGGTACATGCCTGTGGTCCCAGCTACTTGAGTAGCTGAGTTGGGATGATCACTTGAGCCCTAGAGGTCAAGACTGCAGTGTGCCATGATTGTGCCACTAGACTCCAGCCTGGGCAACAGAGTAAGACCCTGTCTCAAAACAAAACAAAACATTGAGAGGAAAAGGGAAAATTTGCAGGCAGGCCTATAGTGAACTAAGGATATCAGAAACCTGGATTCTAGCCTCCTGACTTTGCCACAAATGGGTTGAGCAGTCTATTAATCTTGCCTTTACACTGAGGGGGTAGGAGAGAAAATAAGAACCTCCCAAGAACAAAGACTCTACCAAATCTGAAATCTAAAAGAGCGAGTCATGGCTGTCTAAAATTACCTTGCTGAAAAATGAGAATTCCCTCTCTTTGAGGAGAGAGGGCTAGATTCTTTACAGTTGAACCTATTCCTTCATTCTCACACGGTACCCGCCATGGAGAAAGAATTCACAGACTCACTCTCTGCCTGCCCACAAGACCTTTCTCTTGGGAAAGAACTTTATAAATCACTTTAAGTTAGCATCCATAACTCCCAGACGCTTACCTGAGACCCACTGAAAAAGGACATTAACTTGGAACCAATTAAATTGCTTCTAGTCGTTATTTGCTGGCTTCCTGCCCATCTCTCCCAGAAGGCTATCTACGTGGTCAACCCTACGTGAGACTGTAAGGAGGTTTACCTCTGCTTCTCACCCAGGAACTGCAGAGCTCATGGGCTTCTCTCTGCTTCACACCAGGAAGCAGCACACTCTATGCGAGAGGTGACTTCAACTATTATTCTCCTTAGAAGTAGCTGCATTGTAAAATACCTTTCCCTCTTTTCCCCATTCATTTGAACCAAATGAATTAATGGGAGACTTCCTGGCACTAGTCGAAAGCCAGAGCAAGAGTGTTCCTGGAGGGAACACCATCCTGGGACCTGTCCGTTTGCGCCGCATAGGCAGGCCACTTGCTGATGGCACGTACACATCCAGCCCTGGCCTCGGAACTTACTGGCAGATGCCTTTGGGCACTAGGACCTTTGTGAGTCAGTCTTCTGCTAGAAAGAACAGTTTAAATTAGGAATAGCAAGTTCTCCAGGTCTTGCAGTCTCGCCTGAGCTAACCTATCAGCTGGCGCTGCAGAAAACGCATAATGGAGCCTCCATAAAGTATTCTGTGCCAACTCCCAGGTGGTCTCGGCTGCAGAACTGTTCTTCCAAAAAGTGTAAATTCTAACTTAGCAGTCTGCTGAGAAGCCTGGCTCCCTGGCAGGCTGGGCACGGGGCAGGAGGTCACAGCAGCTAATCAAGCCCTTGCTGTGCTGTCCTGACTCACCGCCGAGCCCTGGCCCGGTCCCAGCTGACCCCACTCCTGTAATGCTCAGTGAGGAGCTGAACTTCTCCATTAATCGGCCTGTTTGCAGGAGCTGGAAAGGTGACTTGTAACAGGCCTCTTGTTCCCAGACTCCTCTATAATGACATTCTGCACAAGCAGATGTCGTCCTTTGATTCTTTATGACCTTGTGAATTTTGGCAAATGAGAAAGCATCTGGGATCCACAGTGAGGGCCTAAGGGTGTCTTTCCTACAAAGAGCCACTGTCGTCCTCCACCCCACCCTGCCTTCACCCCCATCACTACCAGGCACGTGGCAGGGACATGGCCTCGCTCATTTTCCCTGTTGGAAAAAGGCTTCTTCCCGGAGCCAGGGGATTTTGAGATGAGGTGGCCTGGACCGTCCCATGCTTGAGCATTTACCAGACGTGACTTCGGGTCCCTGTGGCTGTCTCAGCTTGACAGATGAGAAAACGCTCTTGCTAAGTGCCCTTCCCAAGGTCACCCCACAAGCAAACACTGGTGCTGGGAGAATGAGATCACCCCCAGACAGTGAAAGAATGACAGACCCATGCTTTCAAAGCCCTCAAGTGTGACACTACACCAGCCTGTTGGTCAGAGAATACAAGACAGTAAGTAATAAATAGATAATGGCCCATCTCTCCGCTTGCTTTCTCCTTAAAGATGCCCAGGTGAGAAACTCGTGGTTGTGATGATTAATTAATAAGTCCGCCCAGTTAACCTGAAGTTTGCAGGCCACACTGCAAGCCTAGGGCGGTCTCTTTGGCAGCTCATCCTTCTTTTCCGAGGCTCCAGTGGGCTTTATTCAGTGGCGGCATTGCTAGCAGCACAGCAAAAACTTCATTCGGGGGACTTCAGAATTTGGCCTGCTCTCAATTGAAGTGTGATGTTTTAAAACTCCTTTCAAACCAAGTCATTTCAGAAGCAAACCCAGCACTGACTCAGAAGGCCTGTTCAGTCTTCCGTGGCTCTCAGTGTATAGGATTACCCATCTTCCTCAGCCTGAATCTGCAGCACCAAAAAGAAAAAGAACAGCATAAATTGGATGTGAGTTGAGTTCTGAAGATACACATCAGGTGGACTTGGGAATACAGGGAGGCTTTGGCGTTACTTCTTCTTTTCTATGCCAGTGCAAAGGCGAACAATACATCAAAGCCTTGAAGACGATAAGGTTCAGAGCCTTCCCTCCCTCCCAGCCCCAGAGCGCGAGTGGCCTAGGAGGCCACCGAAGAGTCTTAAGATATTTTGCTTCATCAAACGAATACTGTGTGTAGGTAGAGCACAGAAGTTTACTTTCATGAGATGACTCAGTTTCTAAAGGAATCTAGAGGCTTTCTGCGGAGCCTCGTGCCATAGATCCTTTATTGTTCTCCTGCTCAAAACCCTCCGGTGGGTCCCCATCTCACTTAGAGTAAAATCCAGTCTTCACAGTAGCTTCCAAGAGCCCAGACTTCACTGACCCCATCCTCTCTGTCCCCTCTCCTCATCCCCTTCCTCCAGCCACAGTGGCCCCTTTGTTGTCCCCTGAGCACGCCCAACCCTTTTTTCTTTCTTTTTTGGCAGAGACAGAGTCTAGCCATGTTACCCAAGGTGGTTTCAAACTCCTAGGTTCAAGCAATCCTCCCACTTCAGCCTCCCAAGTAGCTGAGACTGTAGACTCATGCCACCATGCCCGGCTAATTTATCTATTGATGTTTTGTAGAAACAGAACCTCACTCTGTTGCCCAGGCTGGTTGAGAACCCCTTGACCTTAAGAGATCCTTCCGCCTGGGGCTCCCAAAGTGCTGGGATTACAGACATGAGCCACTGTGCCCAGCCCTAATGCCTAACTCATTCCCACTTACAATATACCCTTCCCCCAAGACAAGTGTCCATCACAACCACCCTAGCCTAGACTCTTCCCCAGCCTCTCTCTTCACTCCTTTTTTTTTTTCCATTTCTTTGTTTGATTTGCTCCAGAACACTTATCTCTAGCAAAAATTATCTTGATATTTATTTGCTTACATTGTGTGGCAGAGATGTTGCCTTCTCATCCTATCTCACTTTTTCCTTCTTCCTTAAAGCCTCAGTTTTGACAGGGAAAGGGAGCAATGTCCAGCTAAAATCCCACACTTCCCAGTGACCAAGTTCTAATCAGTGAGACCCAGATATAGGGGGTTACTTGTCCTCTTTTCAAAGAGGAGCTAGGGCATATTTTAGCCCTCTGTCTTTTCTGCTGCCCCTGCTGGGGACTCAGATATGGTGGCTGAAGCATCCTGGCCCCATAGTTGACTTCAGGGATGGCAGCCATGTGCTAAGGATGGCAGAGCAGAAAGGTGGATGGAACAGCCTGGGTCTCAGATGTCTGTGGGCTGCTTCTATGTGGTATTCCTTTGACTCCTTTAATGTGAAATAAAAATAAGCTCCCATCTACTTCCACCACTGCTATTTCCAATACCCCTTGAGAGCGGCTGAATACAGTTTATAACTGTTACATGTGTTTATTACCTGACTTTCCTGCTAGAATGTAAGCGCCACAAAACCCGGAACTTGGTGTAGTTCACTGCTGGATCTCTAGATCCTGGTACTTAGTAAATATTTGTTGGATAAATGGACACTAAAAACAGGAAAATCATAGAAGTCCTTCTTCCCAAATCCTGGCTTTATCAGTAGGCACTTAGTAGGCATCTTCTTGATCACTGACCCAGCGGCATAGATATTTATATGAGCCAAAGCAATGTTTCTGCATGTTAGCTGTAGAAAGAGTGTCATTCATTTCCTAGGTGCATAAACTGCAGACTTGCTTTGGATTTAAGACCAGGACACTTAGGACATCTGTGGAGTTCAGGTGCTTATTAACACAACAATCCTGATGCTTCAGTTGCCTGGACTTCTTCTCTTTCTACAAAACAGCTACACCAAAATATAATTGTGCTCCTATCATGAAACATCCATAGGCAAATGGAGCAGTTTATTATCTCTAACCCTGGAATGAAGTGGCAGCCTAAAGACTCTACAGGTTCTTTGGCTAGAGTGAAATAGTGCCCAGGAAGTACTGGAGTCTATGACACGTATGGCTCAGAGGATTAGAACTTACCTGCAAAAGTAGATTTTGAATCAGAGTTTAAGAGCGAGTGGTAGTAATTCCAGTTTTACCAAGTTCAGTTTAATTGAAAAGCGTTGGACTAGTGAATGACCTAAGTTTCAGCCACAGTTAATATGACTTATTATTTATGTGGTTGTGTGACCTGGAACAAGGCTTCCACTTAAGGGCACTAATCCCTTTCACAGGGGTGCCACCCTCATGACCTAATTGCCTCCCAAAGTCCAACATTCAGATACCATCACATTAGAGGCCAAGAGTTTAAGATACGAATTTTAGGAGGACACAGACATTTAGTCCATAACAGATGATTGTCACTGCTCCAAGCGATGTCAGCTGTGTTGTCCTAGGGCTGGAGGCCTCAAGATGGACTCATGTGTCTGAGGCCTTAGCACTAGCTATGGCCTCATTTTCAAAACTGGGATTATACCTTTCCCACCCTAATAGTGAGGATCACATGGAATAATGCATACGGATGTTAGCCATAATGTTGATATGTAAAACTCCAGTTTTTTTAGAGATGGAAAGTCCTTTAGGGATGGACTAACTCAAGTCCTCATTGTACAGATCTAAGTAATGACAGCCAGAGAGTCACAGTTTTGCCCAAGATCACAGGGTAAAATAGTGGCAGAACTGGTCCTTCAACTGTCAGACCAGTGTTCTCACTGCTATACTCCTATACCATCCGACTTGTTATGTTGTTATTTTGCTTTTTATTTTTTTTTTTTTTTTTTTTTTTTGAGACAGGGTCTGGCTCTGTTCCCCAGGCTGGAGTGCAGCGGCATGATTACTGCTCACTGTAACCTCGACCTTCTGGGCTCAAGTGATCCTCCTGCCTCAGCCTCCCAAGTACCTGAAGTAGCTGGTACTACAGGGTACCATTACTTTTACGTGCCCAGCTATTGCTTTTGCTTATCATTGCTATTAAAGTGCTGTGTAGCAGGGAAATCAGCTCCCTGTTACGAAGATCTAATTCAGCTGCAAGATGCTCTCAATCACTTGTGCATTCTACAATATTTATTGCTGCTACCATGTGTCAAACTCTGCTCTAGGCTTGGAGGATATAGCAGTGAGCAAAACAGACAGAAATCCCCGCCTTCAGAGAGCTTAGCTCATGCACATGTGCACACACAGACACGCACAAGCACACACACAAATGGCGTCAAGTGCTACAGAGAAAAAGAGAACAGTGAAGGAAGATGGGGAGTGCTAGAGTTGGGGGGCAGGGAGGGGAGATGTTTGCTGTCCTAAGTCAGGCGGTCAAGGAATGTCTCCCTGATTGGATTACGGAGTGACTTGAAGGGATGGGAGGAGAAAGCCATGTGGCTATTTTAGGGGAAGAGTATTCGAGGGAGAAGCAGCAGCAGGTTCTAATACCCTGAGACTGCTCTTGGTCTCTTCAAGGAGAGCAAATAAGTCGGTCTGACTGGAGCACAGTGAACAATGGGATGAGTGCAAGGAGAGGGCAGAGAATCAGGGATAGGAATGGGTCCATCATGGAGGACCTTGTGGACCACTGTAAGAAGTTTGACTTGGACTCAGTTTTTAAATTTGTGCAAAGCGTACATTCATCAGAAGACTGAAACGTCCTTGATAAATTAGCATTTTTCCTTTGACCCACCATTTTCTCCCTAATCTTGAATTTGAACTGTGTCACACAGTTGGTATTGGATGCCACTGAGTTCCTTACCCTGAGTGACCTGTTAGCGAATATTTCTAAAGCAGAGAAATCCAGTCGGGCCCAGGAACCTCGTGTTCTGAATAAGGTTAAAATAAAACTCCTGAGGTGTTTCTCGACATCCAAAAACCAATTAAGCAGGTTACATGGAAGTATTTCTAAAAACAGTAGTACAGTGGAAGGAGACTGACAGGTGGGCAGATGGAGGAACCATCAACTCACATTTATTTCACAGCTTACAACTCAAATGAGCATTCCAAAGTCAGAACAGCTGGCCTTTTATTCTGTAAGCCATTGTCCCTTGCTTTGCTTATCTCTCAGGAGTATGAGTGGATTATACTCACTGGCAGTCTGTCTGTCGGTCTTTGACTTTGCAGGGGAAAATCCTTTGTAGAAAAACTGGCTCTTTGTGTAAATCAGATTTTTCTGTAATGTCTGCCGCTTCCCGCAGATTGCAGTTTCTAGATTCTGGAAATGGCATTGGCCTTTTAGCTTTCATTTTCATAACTGTATTTATTACTTACGTGACTGCTATTATTTACTCAGAATCAAGTTGATTCTCATAAATGGAATTGAACCACATAGTCAAAAAGCACAATCTTCTGATTTGCAAGAAGAAATGTTTTTTAAAATATTGTAGTGCATTTAAAAATCACAGCCACCTTGGGTTTCTAATTAGACATTATTCTGGAATCTTTCTGAAGTTTGAGACTGTCCCATGCAAATGTTACTTAAGTTTCAAGCAACAGGGAAGTCATGAGATTTGGAAAGGGTTATCTTTTGTCAATCATGGTCCTTTGTGGAGTTCTGTGGTGACAGAGGACAGAGGAGAGACCATATTCTATGGCTGAAAGGAGGGCTTGATACGACCCGGTGGGGATTTTGTTCCAGTAATTGCATCAAATTGGCCCTGCTGCCATGTCATAGGTATAGCATGAATATCATTCATTAAGTCATGCGCCTATATGCCTTCCCTCCCCGTGGCTGAGTCACTAGCAGAATATATTTTCTTCCAAAGTGTTTGTTTTCATTGTTGCCCTTTAAAAATAATGAGTTCATTCTATTCCCTTGCAAGGAAAGTTACTCTAGACTGCTTTGAAATTGTATATCTTTTGTTGAGCACATTTCTGCAGTGGTTCCATAGCTTTGTGTGCTGGGGAACCCAACCCGGCCTCTCTTAAAGCATCTAACCAAGCGGCCTCCGACTTGATACTTATAATCGTCCAGCCCATTTGACCTTTATATTGTTACCCTTGGGCAGGTAGAAGTCATGCAAGTTTCAGGTGACCCTATCATGTGACCAGAGATCAAAGGTCAGCAGCTCCTAAATGTTCGGCTGTCAAGGTAGCCCATTCATCACTATCATTATGTAACTGACAAGCCAAGAAATGCACCGGGGATAAAATTATTCTCAGCCCTCTACCTCCTGGGTTTACGCCCCAGTGGTGGGCCAAGCAGTCTCACATACTAAGTGGTTCCAAGGGCCTGCCAGAATCCCTGAAGTAGGGGGAGGACTTCAGGAGACCTGTTCCATGTGCTGGCCCCTGGGAAGTCACCAGCTGCCTGCCTGGGGAACCAAGTTGCCGGTCTACAGGAGTCGACCCGGAGACTGGTTTTCTCTGAAATGGAGCTGAATTGAATGTTAGTTCTTTCTGGACCCAAAGACACACATGTGTGTCCCCCACCACAGCCCACTTTTAGCATCTTTGTGGTCGTTTGTGGCAGATTGACCAACCAGCCTGATCTTAAGAGTCACCTATGAAAATGAAGATTCTCAGGACGTTCCTCTGAAGTCTCAGGACGCCCCTCTGACTTAGGACCAGGTGCCTTTAGGAAATTCAGTTTCTAACAAGGGCCCAAAGTGATTCTCATGATGTCTGTATTTTGGAAGAATGCAAAGTGCTTGATATTTGGAGTCAGACAATTTTGGCTTCAAATCCTGACCCTATCTCTTGATAGCTATGAAATCTTGGATGGGTTAGTTAATCTTCTGGGTCTCAGTTTCCATTTTGAGGATAAACATTTAAAAAGATGTGTAGAATGCCTCATCTTTATAATTGTGTATGGGTTTTTTGGTTTTGTTTTGTTTTGTTTTGTTTTGTTTTTGAGATAGGGTCTTGCTCTGTCACCTAGGCTGGAGTGCAGTAGCACAATCATGGCTCACTGTAGGCTCAACCTCCTAGGCTCAAGTGCTCCTCCCACTGCAGCCCCCAGCTAACTAGGACCACAGGTGCCCGCCACCATGCCTGACTAATCTTTTTAAAGTTTTTATAGAGATGGGGTTTCGCCATGTTACCCAGGCTGGTCTCGAACTGCTGAGCTCAAGCCATCTGCCTGCCTCAACCTCCCACAGTGCTGGGATAACAGGCATGAGCCACTGTGCTCAGCCTTATTGGCTCTTTTAAATGTTTTTATTAGTATTCTTATAATCCCTTTGGGGTTTGAGGAGACATCATCGAAAGAGCTTTGGTATGAGGTACAATGTCTTTATAGCCTCTCCCATGACAACAAAAGTCTCTGAGAAACCTACAGGGGCGGTTTTGAGAGGGCTGGGAGAAAGGCAGTGCTGTGAGGATTACACGGGCTCATCACGTGGCTTGGGAGGTGGCCTGGTGGAGCCTGCGCATTCTAGCAGTAGAAAGGCAGAGCACTCCTCCGGACCCCTAAAGAAAGAGTTGAGATGCCTTTGAACTATTCCATGACCCTGGAGTGGCCCTGGCCTCCAAACCAGCAAGGGGCTCTTGCATGCCTTATGTCTTCATCTTCTGGCCTCCTGGAGGTACCATCTGAGCACCATTAGCCCTCACCCCAAGGTCCTCTTGTATAGAGCCTTTACCATAGGCCGAGGAGCTGTGTTTTTTTTCTTTTTTTTTTTTTTCACTTTTATTTTAGGTTTGGGGGGACGTGTGAAGGTTTGTTACGTAAGTAAACATGTGTCAACGGGAATTTATTGTACAGATTATTTCATCACCCAGGATGTTAAGCCCACTACCTAATAGTTAACCTTTTCTGCTTCTCCTCCTCCTTCCATCCTCTCCCCTCAGGTAGACCCCAGTGTCTGTCATTTCCTTCCTTGTGTTCATAAGTTCCTATTGTTTAGCTCCCACTTATAAGTAAGAACATGCAGTATTCGGTTTTCTGTTCCTGTGTTAGTTTGCTAAGGATAATAGCCTTCACCTCCATCCATGCTCCCATAGAAGACATGATCTCATTGTTTTTCATGGCTGTATAGTATTCCGTGGTGTATGTGTACCACATTTTCTTTATTCAGTCTTTCATTGATGGGCATTTAGGTTGATTCATGTCTTTGCTATTGTGAATAATGATGCAGTGAACATTTGCATGCATGTGTCTTTATGGTAGAATGATTTATATTCCTCTGGGCATATACTCAGTAATGGGATTGCTAGGTTGAATGGTAGTTTGGATTTTAGCTCTTTCAGGAATTACCATACTGCTTTCCACAATGGCTGAACTAAATTACACTCCCACAACAGTGTATAAGTATTCCCTTTTCTCCACAACTTCGCCAGCATCTGTTATTTTTTGACTTTTAATAATAGCCATTCTGACTGGTGTGAGAGGATATCTCATTATGGTTTTGATTTGCATTTCTCTAATGATCAGGCTATTGAGCTTTTTTTCAGTTGCTAGCTGGCCACATGTATGTCTTCTTTTGAGAAGTGCCTGTTCATGTTCTTTGTCTACTTTTTAATGGGGTTGTTTTTCTCTTGTAAATGTGTGTAAGTTCCTTATAGTTGCTGGATATTAGACCTTTGTCAGATGCATAATTTGCAAATATTTTCTCTCATTCTGCAGGTCATCTGTTCACTCTGTTGACAGTTTCTTTTGCTGTGCAGAAGCTCTTAAGTTTAATTAGATCCTTCTTGTCAACTTTTGCTTTTTAAACTCTGGAAACAAACTAGGCAATACCATCCTGGACATAGGAACCGCCAGAGATTTCCTTTCAAAGATACCAAAAGCAATCACAACAAAAGCAGAGAAACTCTTAACCATGATTTGCAGTGGGAAGACACTCTGGTTCCATAGCCAGGATGATGGGAAACCTTTACCAAAACAAATCTCTTCTTGGAATCCCAAGTTGGAATTCTAAATGTTCTATATCATGAAAAATAACAATAAGCTGGGCACTGTTTTGCACACCTGTAATTCCAGCTACTTGAGAGGCTGAGAAGGGAGGATCACTTGAGTTCAGGAGTTCTAGACCAGCCTGGGCAACATAGTGAGATCCCATCTCAAAACAAAACAGAAAACCCTGATGTTCATGACTATTGGACTATATAGTATTGTTAATATTATATTTCAGGCAAACTGTAGGTCATGTAGGTGCTGAGGGAAATAATTGGGAACTGTGAAAACCATTGTTTATATAGAATATGTCTTTTGAGTTCCAAACAAATGTGGAGAACGTAAGGCATTGACAGCCGGTGAGCACTGCCTGCCCTGGGTATAGACCCACAGGAGGGACTCTAATTATGCTGATTGGCCAAGATCCAGGCAGCAGAGTTATCCATGCTAAATGGAAGAAAGATTTCTTGGCTGGGCGTGGTGGCTTATGCCTGTAATCTGGACACTTTGAGAGACCAGGGCAGGAGGACCACTTGAGCCCAGGAGTTTGAGACCAACCCGGGCAACCCAGGGAGACCCCATCTTTTGTTTTGGAGACCCCAAAACAAAAATAGCCAGATGTGGTGAAGCATGCCTCTACTCCCACCAACTTGGGAGGCTGAGGATCGCTGGAGCCCAGGAGTTGGAGGCTGCAGTGAGCTATGACTGTCCCCTGCCTCTAAAAAAGAAAGGAAGGAATATTTCTTGAAAAATGGATGGTTATTTATGTGGCTCAATGGTGTTATCTTGGTATTCAAAAGCACTTCGGATATATTTGGTAGTCAAAGTGTTTTTAAAGCACCTAAACAGGCTCTGTTATGTGAGACTTCTCACCTCTTCCCAGAAGTGTGAGGCCCAAAAGTAGATGTATATACAACCAGAAGTTAAGCCAAGCCCGGCTTCTCAAGTGGCCATGGTTGAAAAACACTACCCACTGAAAAGGTGTATTGACCCAGGGGGGAAAAACTGACCCCTGGGGAAAAGTTTGGCTTTTCCTCACTCTCTGATGTATGTTGACTTTACTGATTTTACTGATCCGGAAACATTAACATGTGGAACAGAGGCAAGAGGTGAAAAGCCTTTCAAAGGAAAAGTGAACGTGTCTTTTGTCAAAACTCATTTAGAAATTGGTTTTGCTTAGTGGTTCTGCAGTAGGTAAACTGAGTTCTACAAACTTGACATGCTTACTTGATAAAGCCACCTTTGTCCTAGTACACCGTTATGATAACTGTAAGTATGACCGGGTAACTATTTACTTGGAAAGTTGTCCTCTGATAGCAGTGACAAAAGTCCAAGAAGACACATTACAAATTCATTAACTTGTTCTTCTCTTTTCAGAGGATTTAGAGTGTCAGGGGTAAGAGTATCATAAACTCAATTGCATACTGTTTTCACCACTCACTACGACAGATTATTTGGAGCAAAACACTGTAAGACTATGAAAAACGGTACAATGGAGTGGCCTTTTCCTTGAGGTTAGATTTTAAATGTAGCGCTTAAGGTAGGCATCACGGAGGTGAGAATTATACATGGAAATCTCTTCAGTTTGTACATCAGGCACTGGCAGGGATTTAGATACCATGTTAATATGAAAAATACTTATCTTTAAACCCCAGAATCACTCTGTATGGCAAGTCGTTTGCCACACAAATATACAGTAGAGTGAAATGAACCTGAAGATACTGAATTAAGCAGAGGACCGTAGCATCCCATATTGGTCTCACTCCCTCCAAAGCATAAAGGCCATTGAGGGGATTGTTGCCCTGTGACATCCTTACTTCCTGCTGATCCTGGCAGGTGGGTTTTGCAGGTTCGTGTGGATTTGATGTAACACCAGTGTCTTCTACTGAGGCCTCTTAAGTCTTGGTACTGGCTTATGCTATTAAGCATTAGGAGAATGCATTATCATGTAGCTGATGCCCTCAAACAGACTCCTACTTAGCATTAGGCCAAGCGAATGTCAACTCCTTAAATTCAAATTCCAGAAAAAAACACTGACTTAAAGAAGAGGAGACTTTGAAACACTGAGTATTTTCTGATGCAGCTGTCCGTTTAAACTGCTCTAGTCTTTAGAAGTGTGATTTCTTTTATTTTTATTTGTGAGTGTTACAAGCCCTTCTGGCCAGCGTTGCATGATCAGCTAGCCTTTAAAAATAGGACTTGTAAGAAAAAGGATATTGAGGCATAAGTGTGCATTTTTATGGTACTTTACATATTTTAGAGTGCCTTTATATATGTTATTTGATTTTATCTTCACATAACCCAGTAAAGCAGAGAAGCATTAACTTCAGTGTAATAGTTGAGGAAACGAAGAGGTTGAGATATTTTTCTCAAGGTCACCCAGGGAATATATTAATAATTGGAGGTAGTTTATGCCCTTAGAAGCTGAACGTGTATCTTTTATTTTTATCGACTGTAGATACTTATGCTGTAAGAGCCTAAAAGTCATTAGAATGAAAAGAAGAAAACTAAATTTTGTCAGCCATCTGTCGTAATAATAGTCCTTCTAGAAACTGAAGGTAAAAACAACATTTGCCTCTTTCTTTCCTCTGAAATGATGTGGAATGTGCTGAATATCTAAATTTGACAAGAATAGCTGAGTAGTCAATGGACGGGATCCATTTTAGTCCAAATGGAAATTCATGAAAAAGATGGAACGGAGTGAAGAGAACAGCCAGCCAGATATCCAGGGGTCTGACCTGCCCTGGCTCTCCCGTGCACCATTGCCTCAAACCCTGAGTAAGGCAGCCCTCCCTCAAACTAGGGACCCAGATACCTACGCTGCTCTCTCCCAGGTTGTTAGGAAAGTAAGCAGCAGTGCTGTAAGGATCGACATTATTTGGGACATTTAAACATTGTACAAAATGTAATTGTTATTTTAATTAGGAGTTGTTCTCCCCTTACCCATTGAAGAGTTCCCTCTTAGGAGTTCATTTCTGTTCTCTCTTCAGTGGCCTATGCTTGGTAATATTTCTCCATCAAGTTCTAGTCTGTGTGTGTGTGTGTGTGTGTGTTACACTTGCTTATTCTGATGAATCTTTCAGCAGAAACCATTTCTCCTGAAATCTTTATCATTTCATCAAGAGTAATGAAATGTTACCTGTCCTTCTTTATTTGTTGCAAAATTTAGGGACAAGGAAGAAGACCGTGTATGTTTTCTTAAAATCAATGGCCAGCACATTACTGTAAAACCTATTGATTAAAAACACAAAGTATAATGTTAGTCATTTAGTCTGTGAAGTGATGCAATAAGGGAAGAAATTTATCCTTTGACTCTTGCATTAACCTTTTATTGACTGCTTGCATACCCATAATTAACACACACTTTAGCTAAAGTGGTTAATTTTAGCATGGTGACCAGCGTTCACTAATGTAGCTGCAATCCCGATCATCTAAATGTAAGTGCAGCCCTGAGGGAAATCAGCAGGCAGTGAAGCCCTTCATGAGTTACACCTTGGTAGGGGGGACCTCTGGACAATCTGCTAACAGCCAGCCCATGTGACACCTTTTGGTTGCTTCCTGTTACGTCACTAGGTCATTCAGGGAGAACCACTCCTAAGTAGCTGAGCATTTTAGGGGGTGGTTTATAGAGTGCTTTGAGTCAAAATAATGTGAATTTAGGAGGGAGAGAGAGAGAAAGTGTATATATTATATATAGTATATTATATATATACTTTATATGTACATATAGTATAGATTATCTTTAATTATATGTATTATATAATTATTTTATATATTTTATATATTCATTATGTAAGCATATAATTATATTTCATGTGTTTAATACACAAAATATTACATATTGTATTATTTCATATATTTTATAATATATAAGTATAATAGATATAATTATATAATAAATGCATATAATTTTATATTTCAATAAATAATTATATATAATATATACTATATTATATATATTCTATATTATATATAGTATATTCTATATATACTATATGATATATAATATGCTATATTATATATAATTATATATTTAAGTATATATAATTATGTATGTAAGTATATTATATATTAATATAAATATATTGTATATAAATATATATTATATAAAAAGCATATGTATATACTATATTATGTATATACTGTATCTCTCTCCCTCCTAAATTCATATTATAAATTCTCATTGTATATTATATATATAATATGTATAATAAAATATATGTAGTATAAAATATATAGAAAATATATTTATTATATTGAAAATACTTATATATAAAATAATGGGTATACATATAAAGCATATGTATACAATATTTCTGTGTGTGTAATTTTCCTTAGCTGTATGAAACATTTGTGTGTGTGTGTGTGTGTGTGTGTGTGTGTGTGTGTGTGTATAATTTTCCTTAGCTCTCCTTGAACTGCTTCATGAAAAGGGCAGTATTTTCTGAACAGATACAAGTTTATTTGCTAACCCAAGAAGCATTTTTTAAAAATGAGATCTTTCCTTAGGATAGGATTAGAGAAGACAGGGTAGAAAGGAGAAACTGTAACTTTCTTCCTGTTTAGCTGGGTTCAGTAGGACTTGGGGATGACACTGAGTTGAGAGAATCTTGTTAACTTTCTTTAGCAAGAATATCCAGCTCTAGTCCTGAAAACTGGCTTATTTTCATGCAAAGGCCAGTGTGGATGGACCAGCATTCCCTTGTTTTCTGGGCAGAAATATGTCCCAGATCGTGGGTTCATACCCAGGTATTCTCTACACACACTACACCGTATCAGCCACAACATCTCAGTTTGGAGAGAGACTCTGCATCCACTTGGCTTTGGCAATGGATGTTGGGAAAGGCAGAAAATAACTGAGAGAAAGGAAGCATGGCCAGCATATCAGCTAGGATTCTTTGGGCTGCAAGTGACAGAAAAACTTAAACAATAAAGGCTCATGAAACTGAAACATCTAAGTGAAGCGCATGACCCAGATGATCAGATAGCATTGTCCAGGGCTCAGCCCCTTGCTCTTGCTGGATGGCAGCAAAATGTTGATGACAGTTCCAGATCACACATCCTAATTGTTCATAGGACAAGAGAGGAGAAAGTCAATTTAATTTAGCTCCGATACCAGTTCCCTGATTTATTCTCTTGATTTTGCCCCATATTGGGTCACGTGCCTCCCCTTAAGCCACTCCCTGTGGCTAGGAGAGTGAGATGTGCTGATGTAGCTTAAGCCAATCAAGGCTCCCCACTGGCTGTTGAGGTGGAGCCAGTCTCGCCCACATCAAGTTGTGAAGCATGGGGAAGGGGCAGATTCCCCACAGGAAAATCAGAATCCTTTTGGTGGGAACGGTGGGAGTAAATCCAGGACAACAAATGTCCATCACAATCAGTATTCCTCACACATTTCATAAGACAACTTGGGTCCCCTTTACTTTGCAAAAGAGATTATAGAATATTGTGGGCTAAGAAACAATCCAACTTTATTTCCTGTTAAATGCAAAATCAACTGGAACAACCACCATTTAGAAGGCCAGACGACAGCACCTTTTTTCCGTCCTAGGTCTTCAGGGACAACTGCTGATCCCTTGTGAAGCTGAACGTTTTAGCCTGGGACTGGAAAAATTGTAAGGCTTGAATACATAAGCCTTAAGGTCCTGGAATGTCACAATGTGATAGGATTTAGCCTTAGGTGACATTTGATTCAAGCCAGAAAGAGCTGCTCCTGTATCCCCAGAGCTTCCCCTAGAAGGAGTCCATCTAGAGGTTACCCACTCAGTTAATGTGAAGGAAGGAGACCGCCCACGTATAATAGGCAGCTCTCTCATTGGCGTTTCTCATCTGCCACTGAAGTAGAAGTAACAATAATGATAATATTATTTAATAGGTATTGGGTGCTTCTTATGTGCTGGGAAACATTCTAAGCACTTTCTGTGTATAATTCGTGTAGTCTTAACATCAACCCTGTAAGTGAGATACTGTTGTTACCATCACCACTTGGCAGACAAGAAACTGAGGCTGAGTGAGGTAATGAAATCTGCCCAAGATGTCATGCCCCTGGAAAGCAGCAACTTGGCAGTCCAGAGAACATACTCTTCACCACTATGCTGCAGCCTCCTGCTTCCCATCTTTGGAAACTAAGATCCAAGAAGGAAGAGTGAGTGATTGGAGCAAAAGAAATGAAACTCTAAAGGGGGATGGATGTGTCTTCAAGTAATTCCCAGCCTTCTCTTTATATGCTCTGCAGTCTGGCATGGTGCTAAATCACACAGTATCGTTTGAGTTGGGGCTATCTATCCTTTTTCATGGGTAAATTCATCACCTCCAATAACGAGCCCTCTGCTGGGGCCTATCACTATCATTTGGAAATTGGCAAGGAACACTGGATATTAAAGGAAGAATTTTAAAGCAATCTTGAAATTTCTGAATGAAGGCTCTGAAGAAAGCCAACAAAGGTTTCTACTCCTGGCCCAGATGGATGCAGTGACTATGTACAGCTTGCCTGTCTGAGCTTGATGCAAAGGAGCCACTTCCCACATCAGCCAATCTTTTCTTTTCTTTTTTCTTTCTTTTTTTTTTTTTTTTTTTTTTTTTTTTGGGACGGAGTTTCGCTCTTGTTACCCAGGCTGGAGTGCAATGGCGCGATCTCGGCTCACAGCAACCTCCGCCTCCTGGGTTCAGGCAATTCTCCTGCCTCAGCCTCCTGAGTAGCTGGGATTACAGGCACACGCCACCATGCCCAGCTGAATTTTTGTGTTTTTAGTAGAGACAGGGTTTCACCATGTTGACCAGGATGGTCTCGATCTCTTGACCTCGTGATCCACCCACCTCGGCCTCCCAAAGTGCTGGGATTACAGGCGTGAGCCACCGCGCCCGGCCTTCTTTTTTCTTTCTTTTTTTTTAGAGACAGAGTCTTTCTCTGTTGCCCAGGCTGGAGTGTAGTAGCATGATCTTGGCTCTCTGCAACCTCCGCCTCCCGAGTTCAAGTGATTCTCGTGCCTCAGCCTCCCAAGTAGCTGGGATTACAGGTGGGCACCACCACGCCCTGCTAATTTTTGTATTTTTTAGTAGAGACAGGGTTTTGCCAGATTGCTCAGCTGGTCTCAAACCCTTGGCCTCAAGGGATCTGGCTGCCTTGGCCTCCCAGAGTGCAGGGATTACAGGTGTGAGCCACCACGCCTGGCTGCAGCCGGTCCTTTGATGAGAAGAACAACAGCAGAAAACTGTGGAACAGCTTTGCCCAAAAGCAAAGCCATTGGGATTGGGAGGCTTGTACAACGCAGCATAAGCAAACCTCTGCAGCAGGCTTCAGCATCTTTAATACTTTCTCAAAGTACAGAGGCAAAACCCATTTGACAGGTGAAAAAGCATCTCTATTGACTTTCTACAAACCTTATGATATTCTAGGTGGATCGACACTTATCATAGCCCTTTAATCTGCCAGCCCAGATAATGTGTGCACGGATAATTTATCCACTGTGAGATTGAAATGCTCAATTTGGAATAACTTTCCCTACCGAGTAAATTGAGCATTACTCTAGGATTCTGAGGCAGAGAGAAAGCACAATTTGAAAAGCTTTGCAGAATTCCTTTGTAATTAGTCACAGCTTTCCTTGCATATTAATTTCCCTTGCATCCCTTTCAAGTGGTTTAGAGACAGTCTCTGGAACTACAGAGATGCACCCTCAGAACCACGACAGCAAGTGGCATGGTCTCAAACACCTATGATTAAGTAGTCCCCAGAACGCACCCTCTGTTCTTCAGTGCAGTGTAGCTTATCAGTGCAAACAGTTTAATATTTATGCTAAGAGGATTGTCAAAAGCAGCTTCTGTTGCTTTAATTCTTGTTTTAAATAAATAATGAGAACATTTAAACACATTACTCTTCTTGGGGCCCCAGGGTCAGCTAATCTTATTATTTATGAAGTGATGTGCTACATAATAGTACTTACTGCATGTTAACAGACGCTATTATCAGGGCCTGATGCAGAGAGCCGAAGATATATTAGAATGTTATATGTAATGTACGACGGATTGAGTGCATAGGATGCCGGTGTAGCAATTAACCACATGCGAAAATAGGTGTAAAGTTGAAGTATGTTTTCCCGGGGGGATTCCCCTCACCATTAATAATTCCCCAGAGAAGAAGATGTCTTTCAGTTAGGAACCCTCTCTACCATCAAGCCTGGAAATGGGGCCGGGATATTCCATCCTTTGATCTCTTCATAGTCAGTCCTACACAGTCAGAAGACAAATAGTGAGCATGGCCACTTTTTAATTGATTTAGACAAAAGTGCGGGTAAGGCAGGGCTGGAGACAGGCACGTGTGCGATGCTCCCAGATGTCCTCAGAGTGTCTGGTTTGGGTGCACACATTTTCACTGCCATGTACTCCAGGAGAGCAGAGAAATTGTTCATTCCTTATTGCAATGCATTTCCTTCTCTCTGACCCTCGTTTTGCAGATAAATAAAGCTAAAGCCACTGAGTTTTCCCAGGTCACTTTTAAATAAGCCAGTCTCTCTGAGAGATAGATGCCTGCCAAGGTATGAGAACGTTGCCCCACTTTTTTTTCCTATGAGTCTATAATTTAGCTGCATATGATAATTAATTTCTCTACTATTGATGAATAATCCATTTAATAAAAACCGTGATTTAAGTGTTTTCCTTAGGGACTAACTCTTGCTAGCCTCTTAATTTAATTTTGTGGAAGTTTTTCCCACCTCTTCATCAGTGGAAATGATTATTAACCTCTATTTGCATATATCCTTATAAATCGGTCTCTCCTTGGAGTGCCTTTTTCTGAGCACAGCAAGCTGGGACACTTATAAATCTCCAGGATCTCCTAAGTCAATCCCGGCCTGTAATATTGTTTAATCTATTCTTGGACGTTTTAATGCAGTAAATTCAATTTAATCTTTCCCAGTAATCTAGTAATACATCGCAATCCCACAAACATTTAAATCTGATAATGGCTTAATCACACACTTTAAATAACAGTTGAGATAATGAAAAAATAATTCACCATTTTAAAGGCAGAGTAACTGAATTTCCCTGATGACTGGCTCCTACGACGCCACCTGAGATAATACACACCTGGGAGTCAAAGCAAAGGAAGCCCCAGCACCATCAGGAACAGTCTTTCTTCTTATAAACACCTGCGTTCCGCCTGTAGACTCATTCAATCGTCGCCATGACCTTCACCCTGGAGGACTGTTTTTGGAGCATTGGCCAGTGTTGCTCCAAGCTTCCTGTAGGTTGGGGTCTTCTGGGGGTTTCCTCCCGTGGATTAATTTCCTATTTGTAACTCTTCCAGGTGCCAGTCGCGAATTGCCCGAACTTTACCTGCTGATCAGAAGCCAGAATGTCGGCCATACTGGGAAAAGGATGACGCTTCGATGCCTCTGCCATTCGATCTCACAGACATCGTTTCAGAGCTCAGAGGTCAGCTTCTGGAAGCAAGACCCTAGAAGGAGCACCAGTCTCAGGCAGAGGAGAAAAAGAGATCTTTGGCTTTTCTCCTCCAACCTTATCATGGGCTTAAGCAAGGGCAGGGGAGACTTCTCTTGGCCCCTAGATTGTAGCATCGAGGTCCCAATCCAAAACAGCTAGGAAATGGTGCCCATGCATTTTGAAATGTTTTAAAATGACCCTGTGTTATAGTCTGATTTGGTGTTAAACAAGACCTCCTTCCCCCAAAAAAATCATTGAGATTTTAAAACGTGAGCTATTCAGCCCCAGAGGTCCAAGTCAGGTGACAGGAACAAGCCCAGCATATGACAAAGATTAATCTACTTTCGTCTTTCCCAAGCATTTTCAGAGACTCTGGAGTGAACCCAGCCCTCTGGGGAAAGATAGAAGTTGGAGACCTCCATCCTAGTCTCTCTCACACCCATGGTGCTGTCCAATATGGTAGCACTAGCTAGCTGTGGCTACTTCCATTTCAATTCAGTTTTCACTATAATTAAAAATTCAGCTCTTCAGTTGCCCGGGCCGCATTTCAAGGGCTTAATAGCCTCATGTGGCTAGTGACTGCTCTATTGGACGGCACAGATACGGAACATTTTCACCATTGTAGAAAGTCTTATTGGACGACGCTTCTATAAAAAGTTTGAGAGCAGGAATTCTCTTTTCCATTCCTCTGTAACCTCTATCCCCAAAGGCAAAGAAACTGAAAGAGAAATGACTCATTGAGGACTGGCCTCTCTCCTCTCTCTAAGACAAACCTAAGTAAAAGCCTGAGCTTTGAGTCCTACGCTCAGTGCACAGGAAGGAGATGTTAACAATTAAAATTAAGTTGATAGCCTGTCTTTAGGGAGTTTCCATGATCTAATGAAAGAGACACAGCCGCATTTACATTATTTCACGGATTTAACCAGCACAGTATAGTTTTTTCTATAAGTCCCTCATTCCTACGTAATGACAGGTAGAACTGAGGGTTGACGAACCTCAGTGCCCCATCCTGATGACCTTGGAGACTCAGAGACAATGAGAGGGGAGCTTAAAACCTGGGCTTTAAGACTCCCATTAGCTCCCCGTGCTTTGGCTTGTTAATATGCCTCAGTTTCCTCATCTGTATAATGGGAATATATGAAAGGCACCACTCCCAAGATGAAGATGAAGATGATCTAATAACAGACTTAGGACAATTTCCAGCACATAGTTAAATACCCAGGAAATACTAGTACTGTTATGTGTGGGTGAGATTTTTTTTCCTCTCTCGTTCTTACCCCTGCGCCAGTTTTATCTTGTGATGCCATTAGCACATCTCTCCCTTTCTGACCTGGCTCCTGCCCATTAGTGCCCCAGAAATCATGAGAATAGTTAGCCCCCCTCTCCCCAGCCTGTTGCCTTCCCGTGTAGTTATTCACAGTAGTTGAGAAGTTGAAGAGCTTTTGCCTATTGAAGGTGCACTGATAATAAACTCTTTCCTGCCACCAGAATTGCATTGATTCACGGGGTGCGCTCATTCCCATGCAGTTCATAGCCACAGAAATGTCACGTTAAGCAAAGCAACCAGGGTCTCATCATGCTGAGACTCGAGTCTCTTAGACCTTGGATTCATTCCCTAGTGTCTTTGAGTTTCAGTTTCCTCATCGGTAAGAGAGAAGTGAAGCACTCTCACAGGTCGTTACAGAGATCACATGAAATAACGTAGGCCAGGAGGGCGTGGCACATAAAAGTCACAGACGGGGCACCCTCGGGCCATCCAGCCCAGTGTTTTCTGTAGCCCCCATGATGTTCGTTTTTTGTTATATTCCATTAGGGGCCAATATTTAGAAATTGGGAGCTTTCACATAAAATTAAAAGGTCTGCATTTTCTTTAGAACGCAGAACACCCAGCAGTCCTAGGCCCCCATCCTCACATGGCAACAAGCTAAATAGCGTCTTCCTGCTGTGAGGTGGGACATGACCCAGCCTATGGTTTGCTGTATTCCCTCCTTTTCTCTGTTTTATCATTTATTGTGAACCTGACCTGTGTCACCCCTTCATATGAGCGCTCTCCAAACCTGCTTGCTTGCACCCCTCTAGTCGAAATGTTTTTCGCTCACCCCAGTGTATGTGTGTGATTATTGAACTCTATTTGTAGACTGCTTGTACTGTCATGTGTACCACAAAATATTCATATACAATAAAAATATTAAAAGGATGAGATAAGAAACCAAGAGAGATTCTGCTATTTTTTCCTTTTGCATGGATGAGCCAGCTTCACTGGCCTGGGTTGGACCCAGATGGAATTATTTCTCAAAGTCCTCTACGTGTAGTCCAGGGATGCTCAGCAGGGTTGGAGAAATTACTACCTTAAGTGAATCAAAAAGGTGAGATTACATTTGCTCCGAAGAGACGGTGATCCCGGCACTTGGGAGGCTGAGGCGGCAGATCACTGGAGGTCAGGAGATCGAGACCAGCCTGGACAACATGGTGAAACCCCATCTCTACTAAAAGCACAAAAAGCTGGGTGTGGTCGTGTACACCTGTAATCTCAGCTACTCGGGGGGCTGAGACAGGAATCGCTTGAGCCCGGGAGGCGGAGGTTGCAGGGAGCTAAGATCATACCATTGCATTCCAGCCTGGGCCACAGGGCAAGAGAAAAAAGAAATGGTGATTTTCATTGAGCAGGTGTTTGAGGATTTCATGCGCTTTCCAGGGAGGTTTCAGGTGAGTGGAAGGAGGTGGGTAAGACCCAATAACAAGGCGGCTGGTGTGGGCAATGACAGTGAACTCATATCCTGCAGGGTCATGGAAAGGCTTGCTTCTGCCGGTGAATTGGAGGATTTTCCTGGAAGCACAGGCCCAGAAATTGCACCCTTCCCCTGACATGTGTGGATAAGGGACCACCTCCATCAGCAGCAGCCCCCACCCGCTTTCCTGCCAGGCCTCCCTGTGGTCCCAGCTATCTTGAGAAAAGGGATCTAAGAGATCCCTTTGCACTGAGGCACAACTGACTGTCCTGCCTCCCTCTCTTCCTCCCACAAACCTTGCTTGGCACTGACCACAGCCTTAGCAATGGGGCAAGTCTGGGCACCCCAGACAGATCTCTGCCCCCGCCCAGGCTACTGGATGCCCTGGGATGTGTAGTGACCAAAACAGAAACTCACCTAATAGTGGGGAAATAGACAGTAACCAGAAAATCAATAACAAGATTGTTGCAGGTGGTTGTAAGTGCTAGGAAGGAAACCAGCTGGGAGAGGGACAGCAGGAGGAGATGGTGACTGACCAAGGGGACCTCGATCAGGCCGTGGGGAAGGGAGTGGTCAGGAAGAGGTTCCCAGGAAAGGGGGTGGCGGGCCCAGGCAAGAGAGTCCTGAGAGGGGGTACCCAAGGAAGCAAAAGGACCTTGAACCCAATGCTGAGAGGATCAGGAGAGGGATTGGGGAGATGCAGCGTAGTGAAGGCGGGAGCCGCTCGGGTTTTATTCCACACACCCCAGGAAACGTGAAAGGGTTTGAAGCAACAAGGGCGTGGCGGTAACTTGGTGAGATATTTTTACGCTTTAGAATGTCGCTCTTTCTGGATTCCAGAGGGTCTCTGAGAGAGAGCAAATGGCTCCATCCAAAGGAGCGGCTTTCCAACTGGGAATGTCCCCCTGGCTGGGTGAGATCTCAAGATGGGCAAGATGGCCTGCAGCCCCTCTAGGTTGCCCGCCTGCAGAGTTCACGCTAAACAGCACCTACCCACCGCGCCCCAGCCGATCCTCACTGGTAGGTTCCAGCCCAATAGAACTTTCTAGACATAAAAGAGCAGGGTCATGGCATCACTGGTGACACAATTTTAGTAATAAGCTTCGAAATCCATCACTCACTGAATCAAGGGATGCCAGAATTGAGAGTCCATAGGCCCTGTTTAACGGACCCCACTTTCAGGAGATGGTGTTTTGTATGCTTTGAGGGAAGGAAGGTATTTTCCAATGCAACTTCTTTTTTTTCTTGCTCTAGTTAGGGCTGACTTTACCACTGGGCAAATTGCATACATTTGGATCCATGCCACGCTAAATACTGTTTATTTTGGAGATCTGTCAGAAGCAAGCGCATGGAAGACAAGGGGATTCTGGTTTGAAAAGGCAATTCTCATCCAGACAGATTCAAATGGAGAGGAGCGGTGCGGATTAAAATGCGCCGAAGTGGTAATGCCGTTTATCCCGTTTGCCTTTGTTACTCTGTGATTAAATGGTATTTTTAATTAAGTTTCATTGGGAGCCATAGGTATCGCAGTGGTGAAATCAATTTGACAACCATAAAGGGGAGAGACGGCACTGGTGTGTTGTGATGATTGCGGCTGTAGGGAACGCCGGGCAGCTTGCAGAGGATGGGTGGGAGGAGGGGAGCCAGCTGAGAATGACTTCCTGCAAGACAGCAAGGGCACCCCTGGGCCACTGCTGTGTTTGGGGGGCAGGTTTTGGGGGTTGTCAGGAATTCACCTGGTTCTCTTACTCAATAGATTCCTGGAAACTCCAAGAAAGTATCTGAAGTTCTGTTTCTCCATTCTCTTCTCTCTCTCTCTTTTTTTTTTTTCTTTTTTTTTTTTGAGACAGGGTCTTGATCTGTCGCCCAGGCTGGAGTGCAATGGCACAATCTCAGCTCACTGCAATCTATGACTTCTGGGTTCAAGTGATTCTCCTGCCTCAGCCTCCTGAGCAGCTGGGATTACAAGCATGCACCACCATGCCTGGCTCATTTTTGTATTTTTAGTACAGACAGGGTTTCACCATGTTAGCCAGGCTAGTCTCAAACTCTTAACCTCATGATCCACCCACCTCGGCCTCCCAAAGTGCTGGGATTACAGGTGTGAGCCACCATCCCTGGCCCATTCTCTCTTATTAACAAGGAGAATCACGAGTGCTCCCCAGATCCTGGCCAGAATGACCTATCTAGTTTCCAGGAATCTATCAGTTGCCTCAGGTGAGCAAAAGAACCACATGAATGCCTTCTGACACCCCCCAAAGCCTTTACACCCTGGTTCCCAGGCAGCCCCGCTCCCATTGATCCCATGCTCCCAGGATGGTCCTAATTCCCACCTCTCAGAACCTCGTCACCCAAGTCCTTCCTGCTCTCTGACCCAAATCCTCCTCCTGCATTGGACACTGGGCTTCTCTGCACCCTCTGCCCTTTCTACCCTGCTGTCATTCATCAGATTTTCCAAATCTTTGGATTCCTGAGTGGCAGAAGAGGTTTTCTAAGTCTTGGTTCGGTGTGTGATCCGCATCCTACCACCTTTTCAAATCTTCGTTCTCTTGTCAACAAAATAGAATAGGAGTAATCCATCAACTAAGGTTGTTGTGAAGTTTCAGTAAGTTAATGTGCATTTAAAATGCCTCCCGCAGTACCCGACATATACAGGGCTTCAATGAAGTACTAGCTATTATTATTAAGCAAGTTTCCTGTGATAACAGTTGTAGCTCTGTGACTGCGGCAAACCCATTACCCCCTCTGTGCTCCAGTCTTTGTTTACAAAACGGGGAGGTTGATAACACCTAGCTCATTGGATAGTTCTGTCCCCTGTGATCATGTATGTTAAGGGTACTTAAAAATCGGCTGAACACGGTGGCAAGCACCTGTAATCCCAGCACTTTGGGAGACAGAGGTGGGTGGATCACGAGTTCAGGAGTTCGAGGCCAGCCTGACCAACATGGTGAAACCTCATCTCTACTATAAATACAAAATAAGCCAGGCATGGTGGTGGGTGCCTGTAATCCCAACTACTCAGGAGGCTGAGGCAGGAGAATGGTTTGAATCCAGGAGGTGGAGGTTGTGGTGAGCAGAGATCATGCCATTGCACTCCAGCTTGGTCAACAAGAGTGAAACTCTGTCTAAAAAAAAAAAAAAAAAAAATTCCTCCACGCATATACATTACGATGAAAAATATGATCAGTGGTATCCTGACCAAAATATTCAAAGGGACTACAGATAGCTTTGGGTTGCTCAAGAAGAATATTGTGTCACTATCCCATATGTTATCCCATTTGCTCTTCACAGCTTCCACTTTTTGCTAGACAGATAGCATGGAACTTTTTATAAATGAGATATTATGAAAAACGATGTTTTAGGACTCCAATTTCTCCAGTGGGAGTAGGTCACCCATTGCAATTTTAGATTTGCTTAAAAAAAATTATTGCCATCACCTTCTAATGGATGATCTGTGTACAACAATTGTTTATTGACTCTGAATGTCTAAGTAGCAGGGACAGTCTATTTCAAGGGGAGGGAAGCATTAATTAACCTCCAGCATTAGATTCAGTGATTCTTTTCCAATGATGCAGTTCATGACTTTGCTCGCATTTACTTTTCATCAATCCTGAAAGAATTGAGGTAAAATAGTTCCTCTGCACATGTGTGTCAGGCTAAATGGATAGCAGCAGATACAGATCTGTTTGCCTGTCTGCACTTGCCTTTAGACAAAATTCATCAATTTTACAAAAGCCACCGACGAAACATGGCAGCAATACAAATGAAGCACTTCTAGCAGGCGGGGTTTCCCTTTGTTTCTGATCTGCTAAATGCCTTAGTTTCCTGCTGAGAGATGGGAAGTGCTGGACTAAGACAGCAAGGTGCCCTACAGGTGGGGCCGAAAAGGTCAAGACCATTCTACAGGAAGTTTAGGAGAAGGTCAATGGTTCCTGGTCCTGTGTGTCTGGGGTAATTCTTACCCTCTTCGTTAATAACAATGGCATGAAGCTCTTTCACGCAGTCTTTTATTTTTTTTTCAGACAGGGTCTCATTCTGTTGTCCAGGCTGGAATGCAGTGGCAAGATCCCGGCTCACTGCAGCCTCAACTTCATGGGCTCAGGTGATCCTCCTGCCTCAGCCTCCCACAGCACTTGCCACTACAATCCAGCTAATTTTGTAGAGACTGGGTTTCACCGCATTGCCCACGCTGGTCTCAAATGCCTAGGCTCAAGTGATCTGCCTGCATCGGCCTCCCAAAGTGCTAAGGTGACAAGCGTGAGCCACTACACCTGGCCCTCTACACAGCCTTGCTTTGTGTTAAAGATGAAACGAAGACCACAGGTGATCACTCTCTTCGTGCTGCCAGTTTCAAGAGCACTCTTCTTCCCGTCCCAGTCTCCGAGAGAAGGAGAGAGGGTCCACAAGCCAGATCCATCCCCACAGGTAAAACCACGGCTGTGCAGCCAGCAGGTGGAGACATTTGGAGGGGGGCCTTGTAAATGCTGAAGTCCTACTGAGTAGGACTTGATTACCCACCCAAACTAAATCAGATCATTCATTCTGTGAAACTGATTTAGTTTGGGTGGGTAATGGAAGAATTTCTGCATACGCTCGTTACTTCTGATCAGGCAAGACCAGTCTGACACAGGAACAGTATATGGCTCACTCTTAAAGCTCACTCTTAAAGCCACAGCAAGCAGCGAGGGCTTGGAGAAATAAAAACCCCTCTTGCACAAGAATAGTCTCAATGAATCATGTTAAGGCTTTTTTAAGTTTTTCAGACTCCATGCACCCTACGAAAACTGCCATTCCTGAGTAGAGGTACGCTCAGCATTTCATAAAATAATCTTGGCGCCTCCAGACACACGGATGGAGGAGCACGATTTTATTTGTTTCTTTGCAAAACTGCTGTCCCTAACTGAAAAACTTGATTATTCTTTCAAATAGGGAATTCGGCTTTCCCTATTTGAAACGCTGGGACCAATACAGTTAACCTTCAAACCCCCATGGCCTGCAAGAGATGAATCAATTTCTCAGAGCAGCCAAAGCTGTGGCATATAACTCATCCAACCCAGAACACTGGCCGGCTGGCCACCTTCCTCCCCCTGCCCCCAACTCTGCAGACAGAGGTTTCCAGTTGATTATGCCTTGATTAGAGTCAGGAGAGAAGCAAGCCAGGTATATAGGATTCCCATTATCCTTCCCTCCTCTGCTCCCAACCAGGGTCACGCTGAGAGGGATCTCGGTGAGCATGTGAACAATCAAGCCATGTTTACCATGGACGTTTAGTTTTCTTTTCTCAAAATCAAAACAGAGTTTAGTAGGCAGCATATTTCATACATGCCCCTTGATCAATGGAATGATCTGTCAGAAGCCATTAAAGCCCCCATTAGCTTGAATGCATTCAAAGCTAAACTATTGGATCATTTAAGGGCTGCAGTGATTGTTTTTAATATACCATACATTGATTTCTCCCTGTGAGCAGCAACATAAGTTTGAAACTAACTGTGTATGACTAAGGCTCCATTTGCTGTCTCCAGCCCTCTGTGAGGAGCATGGTTTCACTTCGACCAGAAATGTCTGCGTATAGTTTTCAAAGAGATGCAGACCCTGTTAGATTTCCCAAGGTTTAGACTGGGTTGGGTTGTGATTTCTTTTCTCCCTGAGCTTTCTCCCATTTCTTTGTGCCCATTAAGTGAGCCGTGCGTGCAGAATGGGAGAGGCATCACTGCCAAGGACCTCAAGTGAAAGGCTGTGGGGGAAATTGTTCTGAAAGCATGAAGCCCAGCTGAGGCCAAAATCAAAGTGAATTTGACAGCCTTGGGCCGGCAAAACTCTGTACCCAGCACAAAGCAATAGACGTGTGGCTGCATCAGGGGCATCCTCACTGGAACATAGCTTGGTGAGCTGAAGATGCCTCGGAAGACCCAGGTGAAGAAGCTAGCCAAGGCCACAAGCCCTCCTTGGACTGCCTTATTTTGCCAGCTCTTCATAATATTGACTCCTCAGTCTTAGCCAACACACGCTTGTTGATTTCTTCCTAAATATCAGACTCTGCTAGCAACACAAGGTCCCTATCCTCAAAATCCTATTCTTTTTGTTGTTGTTGTTGAGACAGAGTTTCTCTCTGTTGCCCAGTCTGTAGGGCAATGGTGCGATCTGGGGTCACTGTGACCTCCGTTTCTTCCTGTGTTCAAGCGATTCTCCTTCCTCAGCGACCAGAGCAGCTGGGATTACAGGCGCAAGCCACCACGCCTGGCTAATTTTTGTATTTTTAGTAGAGGTGGGGTTTCACCATGTTGGCCAGGCTGGTCTTGAACTCCTGACCTTGTGATCTGCCCGCCTCGGCCTCCCAAAGTGCTGGGATTACAGGTGTGAGCCACCGTTCCAGTCCAAAATCTTATTCTTAATCAGCATTTCTGGTTTCTATCCTTTGCTCATTTTAATACGGAGCCTGAGGATAGGAGCGCAGCATGGTGAAAGAAGCAATAGTTACCACATTTGCAAAGGCACATACTCCAAAGAGAAGTTTTTAAGATGTCACACCCATTTTATAGCTGGGGCAATGGAAGAAGTTATTTCAGGTGAATTACAGAAACTGGATTTCAAGTTTCTGGTATGTATTGAGATTTGGGAAGACTGAGAACATTCTTAAACCCTCCTCCCAAGTTCACCTTCAATCTCCTAAGGAAGAGGAAGGTGGTTCAAGGTCACTTACAAGAACAGGAACAGCCTCTCCCTCCAAACTTGAGCCCAGACAGGAGAACCTTTGTTAGTCTAGAAAACAGTGTGTGTGCTATTGTTTCTTTCCATGGGTCACAAAGATCCACAGGATAATGGTGAGTCTACATAGTATTGGAGCCACTGAAATTTATGATCTGGGATATCAACATTAAAGAGGCCAAGATGCATCATTCAGAACACTGGTAGGTTAAGCAGAAACTTCCGTAGTAAAATCGAAAGCTGCAGTCAGCAAAGTATAGCCCACAGCCAAGTCTGGCCCACCCCCTGATGTTATAAAATAAAGTTTTATTAGAACGCAGCTATGCTCATCAGTTTTTGTATTATCTATGGCTGTTTCCAAGTACAGCAGCAGAGTTGAGTGGTTGCAAAGGACGGTGGGGCTCTCAAAGCCCCAAATAGTCATTGTCTGACCCTTCACAGAAAATCGTTGCTGACAGTAGCTTAGCTCCAAAGATTGTTGTATCACCTGTGATCTTGCCTATTAAGCGATTTAACATCACGTCTAGTACTTAGTAATGACTCAGTATGCATCAACCCAGTATTATCATTTGGATGCCATAATAAATATTATCGTGGCATCCAAACCAAAAATGTGCATGCCAACATCTCTCTGTACAGGAACATGGAAAAAAGAGCAATGCTATTAAGGAGCAAAATCGACCGAGGAGCAAAACCTAAGGCCATTTCTGAATTAAAGAGGCCTGAGTATGCAGTGAGAGGACCAGGGAAAGCCTTCCCAGGAGGTTGGAGAGCCAACCCCCTGGCTCTCAGGTTCAGACATCTTGTCTCAATGGAGGGCAGATCTGCAGGGGAGCAGGCTAACCTGATCGTCCCTCTGCTAGAACTGCTCAACAGGCGAAGGATCTGTTCCCAGCACTCCTGAGCCCTTCGGGTCCCGGGACAGTACAAAGACTATTCCAATGCCACATTAGGAGAGGTGATAACCTGGTCTGTGCTTTCTGTTTCAGTGGAGCGTGCGGTGGGGGTGAGTGTCACACTTTCTAAGGCATAGGGCTGGATGGGTCGCAAGTGGCTCACGGTGGCTTCCTACTCTGTGGTTATTACCCAGAAGCCCCTGGCTCTTAGAGTCTCTATTAAGATGTACCCCATAAATATATATACTTCCTAAATACCCACAAAATTAAAATTAAAAATTAAAAAATTTGAAATCACTGATTTATGCTGGGTGTTATGATTAAAACTAAGAATCCCAATGAGCTGGTTACGAAGTGAGCCTGGCTCTCCATGGAGGCACATCTCGGGTGCGGTCAGCCCCGCTGTCCATGGAGGCACGTCCCTTTGTGCCGTGAGCCCTACTGTCCATGGAGTCACTGTGCCATGGTGCGCTGCCCCTCAAAGCCTCCCTGCACTCTGCCTTTCCTGCTCGCACTCCCCAGGAGCACCTTGGTTGGATCTTTACTTCCTTCCTGCCTCTCTTGCCGCTCGAATCCTTCAGTCACTTATAAGACACTCCACGTTGATCATTTTCATTTGTTCTGTTACCAGAGTATTTATGAACACAACTTTACTTGCCAAATTTGGTTTTCATGTTGAACTAGAGGAACTAGAGGGCAGGAATTATGGGATCAAATTTTTACTTCCATTTTATGACATTCCACAGGACTCATAAGATTTCATGTCCCTCAGATTATTTGATCTTCAACAGCTATCAATCCAGCTTTTATCTGACACATAATAGGTGCTCAATAAACATTTGTTAGCTGACTATTTGCTAAAGCAAAATTAATCTGATCTCAGCATCCCCTGCTTTAAAATCTCCTCTAGTTCCCCCTTCCCTTTGGGTTTTCTGACCACAGCTTGCAAGGCTGTTTGAAATCCACCCCCACCTCTTACAACTTCACCTCCCAAAACTTGCTTCTAACTTCTGTTCCAGCCACACCTAATTTTGTAGAACATCCTGAATTGTTTCATGCTTTTGGTGCTGTGTGAGGTGAGTTGACCATGATCCTTGTGGAACATTAGCAGCAGGTAAGGGAAGAAAGCTGAGAATGGGCGAAGCTGGTGGGAATTTGGTGAGCGAAGTTAGTATCTCAAAGCAACACTTAAATGAGGAGGTACTGGTATGATCGACAGGTGTCGGAGCTGGTGCTTGGGGCATGGCCGCCAGTGGGGTCTGCAGAAGGTCTTAGTTCTGTCTTGATTAAAGGGGTATGAGGAAGCCCTCCAAGCAAGGCACTGCAAGGCCACAGTATGGGGTCAGGACCCAGGCCAGCTCCAGAGAGCGAAAATCACAAAAGACAACCTGCCTTGCCCAATGGTGGTTGAGGGAACCCTGGAAGAGTTTGGTGAACGTGGACTTGAGGCTCTGGACTGACATCAGATCCTACTGTGCTGCTAAGATGGCGGTGTCACATCATAAACTTTTTTTTTTTCAGACAGAGTCTCACCCTGTCACCCGGGCTGGACCGCAGTGGTACAATCTTGGCTCCCTGCAACCTCTGCCTCAGCCTCCTGAGTAGCTGGGATTAAAGGCACCCACCGTGCCCAGCGAATTTTTTTTTTCATATTTTTAGTTGGCCAGGCTGGCCAACTAAAGAGGCTGGTCTTGACCTCCCAGCCTCAAGTGATCCACCTGCCTCGGCCTCCCAAAATGCTGGGATTACAGACATGAGCCACCGTGCCTGGCCCCATCGTAAACACTTAACAATTCAATTACCTGTGCTCAGCAAGCACACACAAAAAGACAAAAGAGCATAAGGATTTCATCCCCAAACTGCACTCAGGGATTGCACAGCCTGAAGTGTGGGAAGATGTGGGAACAGAGCATCTTTGTTTTCTCATTTGGGAAGCTACTACGTGGATTCTAACACATGCCAGAGACATGGTGCTCAACTGAAGAACAATAACCTGTTCCTGCACCTGACGAAGAACTGTCCAGACAGTTCACTGAAGAGGACACACAGGTGGCAAAGAAGCACATGAAAAGACGGTCAACACCCTTAGCCATTAGGAGAATGAAAATTAAAACCACAGCGAGAAATCACACACACTTCTGAGAATGGCTACAATTTTTCTCTGTTGAGAATGCAGAGATGCTGGACACACACATTGCAGGGGGATAATGTCAAATGGTATCACCACTGGAAAAATCACTTGACAATTTCTTCTAAAACTAAACGTGCGTTTACCATCTGATCCATCTGTACTCTTAGGCAGTTGACCCAGAGAAGTGAAACCTATATCCTCACAAGACCTGTACATGAATGTTTATAGTTGCTTTTATAAGAGACCCAAACTGCAAACAACCCCAGCGTCCTTCACTGGGTCATTAGTCACATTTTGGTACATCCATACCCTGAAATACTACTCAGCAATAAAGAAGTATAAACTAAGAGATGGATCTTGAGGGAATTACACGGAGAAAAATACCCCATCTCAAGCAGGTATGTGCTGTCTAATTCCATTTATATAACCTTCTTGAAATAACAAAAATATGGAACTGGAGAATAGAATCCTGGGTGCCAGGGCTTAGGGAAAGAACAGAGGGGGTGGGTGTGGCCATCAAGAGGAAGCAGCACAGGGCCCTTGTGAGGATGAAACAGTTTTGTATCTTGATTGCAGCAGTGGTTGCATAAATCTACAGGTAGAATAAAGTCAGGTAGAATTGTGCATGTGTGAGTTAAATGTTTATGATGGGGCCAGGTGCGGTGGCTCATGTCTGTAATCCCAGCACTTTGGAAGGCCAAGGCAGCTGGATCACTTGAGACTGGGAGTTCAAGACCAGCCCACGTGATGAAACCCCATCTCTACTAAAAATACAAAAAATTAGCTGGGCGTGGTGGGCGCCTGTAATCTCAGCTACTCTGGAGGCTGAGGCAGGAGAATTGCTTGAGCCCAGGAGGCAGAGGTTGCAGTAAGCTGAGATCGTGCCACTGCAGTCCTGCCTGGGTGACAGAATGAGACTCTGTTTCAGAAAAAAAAAAAAGTTTATGATGTGACAATGCCATCTTAGTAGCACAGTGGGAACTGACCTCCGTCCAGTGCCCCATAGAATAAAGACATGTAGAATTGCGCATGTGTGCACCGTGTGTGTAAAACAAGTGAAATCTGAATCCGCTCTATGGATGATCTCAATGTCAGTTTTCTGGTCTGGATATTGCATTATAGTTAGATAAGATGTTTCTGTCTGGGGAAACTGGGTGAAGGATACACAGGATCTCCCTATATGTATATTTTTTGCAATTTCCTGTGAATCTATAATTATTCCAGAATAAGAAGCCAAACAATGAAACTGGCCAGGAGACAGCCTACTGGCTTCCAACATGGCCGCTCCCCAGGGGATTCTCATAAGTAGTTTCCACTGTGCATACTTCACGTATGGACCCCTCGTAAGATGGGCTCCGTTTTTGAAGCATAAGTGCATATCCGCGCTTTGTTCGAGTGGACTGACTTCTGTGGGATGCTGCTGTGTCCTCATCAATCCTGCTGGGAGAAGACTCATCTCCCCATTCTTTGGGAAGAGACTTTTGGATGAGGTAGGATGTTTAAATGATCACAGGAATCTTCGGTCATCTGAACTGTCCTTATAGTTTATTTTAAAAGATTTTTGTACAAACATGTAATGTTTATTTTTTTATTGATATGCTACATGCATGCAGAAATGAACACAGAAATAGTCACGTAAGGCTTGATGAGATTTATTCATGTAACTGAGCAATAGAACTAGCTTCACTCATGCCCAGATGGTAACTTTCTTCCTTCCTCCCTTTCCAAAGGTAACCAAGTTAACATTGTAGGCAAATTGTGTCTATTTATACAAGTGTTTTACTGCACAATTTTTAAATATATAAAAATAAAATCATAGAGATGGGATCTCACTATTTTTTTGTCCAGGCAGGTCTCAAACTCCTGGGTTCAAGTGATTCTCCCACCTTGGTCTCCCAAAGTGTTATAGGTGTGAGCAACCATGCCCAGCTTTTTTTTTTTTTTTTTACAGTTTTAACATCTCTGACATCAGGATGCAGCTTACAGTGATAGCATGTCACAGTCTAACTGGCAGTGTTTTATGTTTTCTTTCTTAATGATACATAAAATGATGGTGTACCTTAAAATGGAAGGACTCTCGGAATCAATGAAATATGGTATCTAAAGTCTTCATAATCATTTATTCTAAAGAACTCCAAGTACAGGTTTTAGCTGGACAGTTAATAAAGATGTAATGTACATTCTTGAACCTCCATTTGGGGGTTAGATAACATCGGGTGGGGTGTAAGGTATTGAATCGGCAGTTGCTTCTAAGTTCAAGTGTATTGGACGGTGGGAACTTTTTCGTTAATGTTTAAGTCTTACAATTCTTTTTAGAATCACCTTTCTTCTTTTCTGTTTCTGCTTCTCTGATGCTTGCTGGGGGATTTCTTTTCTTCTGAGAATGTTAAAAACGATGATAAGGAAAAAACTTCAGTGACTCCGTCTTTGAAAACTGATATCAAGGTGAACGTCTTGTGGAAATTTGGGGCTTGCTGAGCTGCCACAGGCAGTTTGCATTTAAACAAGCTGTGGCTTTGATTTAAGAATTGGACTTGATGGGTAATATATCTAAAGCAGAAGATAATATATATACCGTTTCCATCAGAAATATCAAGTTCTTTGTGCGATGTGTTTATTTCTCTGAGTGATTATGTTTTTAATAAATAATGTGTTTCAATGGGTATTATTTTCATTTCAGCATTTAATACTCCTTCAATATGTCTCAGATTTGGGGTTGAATGGCACCTGATAAATTACGACCTGTTATTAGCTGCTTTCTTGTTGCATCTTAATTATTAGGTTGAAAAGAAAGGGCAGACTTTTATAAGCATTCATATTTTCTGTTTACAAGGCTTTTACTGACGTCTAATAAATTTAATTACCTCTAATAAGAAGAGGAAATGAAGTTCTATTTAGCAAATTCATAGCTTTGAAATGCATCTTGTAGCTTTATGAGCATGGCAAGCTCCAGGAAGGTGAAAGCTATTTAAGGAGCTGTTGCTGGGTTAAACTAACTGCAAAACTGTTAAATTATTTTTGTTTCCATTTTATTGCTTAACCTCCAGGGTAAACTTCGGGCTACCTGATAAAGCAGCCACTCTGGAACTTTAAACTTTACATGCTTTACCCCACAGGGCCGAAGCGGGCTCCTGTATTAAAGGTACATTTTTCAAACATAATTTTAAATTTGGAAATTGATTGTGTCTTGACCTACTTATTTCCAAGAGCTGTTCATTCCCGACTCCTTTGTTTTGCTCATATTATAAATCTATTGTTCTTTCAGGAGGGCTCCCAGCTGGCAAGGGGGTGGAGAGAGGAATCAATGCAGCGAAGATGAGCTCATTCTGCCAGCAACGCCATCATTTGAATCAGACCCACAATTAACTAGGACTCCGGCTGCAGAAAAGACACCTCAAGTCCGTGAGCATCCACTTCCGACAGCGGGACTAGAACAGAAAGAAGACTGCTGGCTTAGAAGGGTTGTGTTTAGGGAAAGAGGGATCCTATAAAATATTGAAAGGCTTATTTTATAGGGCATCAGACAGTTAATTTGGATTTATTTTTTGGTCCAATATCTTCCCAGATAATACTTTATAAGAGTCTACGTTTCCATTTATTGTAGTGTATTGGCAGACAGACCCTTGGCAGAAAAACCATGCTACTTAGTGATAACTCTTTCTTTTCTTGGTCTTTCTTGAAAACCTAGAAACAAGCTAGGTATTAACAGGAAGGTCTTGTGAATGAATGATCATCTCTGAAAGGTGTCCCCAGACCTGAGCCTGCTCTCACTGGGACAGCTGCTCTGCTCTGAGGAGCTGTCTGGGGGCTGTCCTTAGCTCCCTCTTGGTCCTTGCCACATGCTCCCCATCTCTCCAGCTGAGGAGTAGCATCCTCCAGAAGCTTAAGACAAGCCTGGGCAACACAGCAAGATCCCATCTCCAAAGAAAAGAAAATAAAAATTAGCCCAGTGTGGTGAGCCCTGCCTGGAGTCCTAGCTACCTGGGAGGCTGAGATGGGAGGATCACTGGAGCCTAGAAAATTGAGGCTGCAGTGAGCAACAGTCACACCACTGCACTCCAGCCTAGGCAACACGGTGAGATCTTGTCTCAAAAAAATATAGATATATAAAAGAAGAAAGAAAAAATATATAGAAAAAATTAATTTTCTGTAGAGATGGGGTATTGCTATGTTGCCCAGGCTGGTCTTAAACTCCTGGCCTTAAGTAATCCTCCTGCCTTGGCCTCCCAAAGTGCTGAGAGTACAGGCATGAGCCACTGCACCTGGCCTTTGAGTGTATTTTATATGCATATTTGCCATTTCAATTTCTTTTGTTGAGAATTGCCTGTTCAGATCTTTCAACATTTGCAAAACCTTATTCCTTTTTTATTGATTTGTGGGAGCTCTTTGTATATTGTGGATATTATCCCTCTCTCTGTTGTATGTGTCTCAAATATTGTTTTCCAGTCTATTACTTGTCTTTGAATGCAGTTTATGGTATCTTTTCATATTTATAGTATCTTATATAAGCATTTTTTATAGAGTCAAATCTGTTAATGTTTTCTATTATTGCTTCTTGTTTTTCTCTTATAAGATCTCTCCATCACAAATAACTCTTTGTTTCTTCTGGCATATTTTGTTTGTCTTATGCCTTTATCTTCAGTTTTTTAATTCATCTCACATTGGTTTTGGTGAATAATGTGAGAGAAGATTCTGGTTCTTTCTCCCCATCACATCACCCACAGATGTATTTAGTTGCCTTAACAGCAGTCAATGGACAATCAATGCTTCCTTTTTTATATAGATATACTTTCAGTTCTGGGGTACATTTACAGACCATGCAGGTTTGTTACATATTATACACATGCCATAGTGGTTTGCTGCATCCATCACCCGTCATCTACATTAGGTATTTCTCTTAATGCTATCCCACTTCTAACCCCCCACCTCCCAACAGGCCCCAGCGTGTGATGTTCCCCTCCCTGTGTCCATGTGTTCTAATTGTTTACCTCCCACTTATGAGTGAGAACATGTGGTGTTTGGTTTTCTGTTCCTGTGTTAGTTTGCTGAGAATGATGGTTTCTAGCTTTATCCACATCCCTCCAAAGGACATGTGCTCATCCTTTTTTATGGCTGCATAGTATTCCATGGTATATATGTGCCACATTTTCTTTATCCAGTCTATCATTGATAGGCATTTGGGTTGGTTCCAAGTCTTTGCTATTGCACATAGTGCCACAATAAACATACGTGTGCATGTGTCTTTATAATAGAATAATTTATAATACTTTGGATATATACCCAGTAATGGGATTGCTGGGTCAAATGGTATTTCTAGTTCCAGATCCCTGATGAATCCTCACACTGTCTTCCACAATGGTTGAACTAATTTATGCTCCCACAAACAGTGTAAAACTCTTCCTATTTCTCCACATCCTATCCAGCAACTGTTGTCTCCTGACTTTTTAATGATTGCCATTCTAAGTGGCATGAGATGGTATCTCATTGTGGTTTTGATTGGCATTTCTCTAATGACCAATGATGATGAGCATTTTCTCATCTGTTTGTTGGCTACATAAATACCTCCTTTTGAGAAGTGTTTGTTCATATCCTTCACCCACTTTTTGGTGGGATTGTTTGTTTTTTTCTTGTAGATTTGTTTAAGTTCTTTGTAGATTCTGAATATTAGCCCTTTATCAGATGGGTAGATTGCAAAAGTGTTCTTCCATTCTGTAGGTTGCCTGTTCACCCTAATGATAGTTTCTTTTGCTGTACAGAAGCTCTTTTGCTTAATTAGATCCCATTTGTTTATTTTGGCTTTTGTTGCCATTGCTTTTGGTGTTTTTGTCATGAAGTCTTTGCCCATGACTATGTCCTGAATGGTAGACAAACAATACTTTTAAAACTAATTTGGAAATTTCTCTCTTTAATATTTTAACTTCTTTTTAAAATTATTTTTGAGACAGGGTCTTACTCTGTCACTCAGTCTGGAGTGCAGTGGAGTGACTATGGCTCCCAGCAGCCTCAATCTCCCAGGCTCTAGTGATCCTCCTGCCTTAGCCTCCTGAGTGGCTAGGACTACAGGTGTGCACTACCATGCCTAGCTTTTTTTTTTAAATAAATTTTTTATAAAAAAGGTCTCACTATGTTGCTGAGGCTGGTCTCAAACTCTTGAGCTCAAGTGATCCTCTCACCTTGGCCTCCCAAAGTGCTGAGATTGCAGGCATGAGCCAGCCCTAACTTCTAATTTTTAAAGGAGACTCATCTTGAGCATGCTTAAAGATCTGGAGGAATAATCCAGTATATAGCACGAGATTGAAGAATTCAGAACTCAAGGAATGCTGGAAGAAGCCTTGGTTCTAGAAGATGGGAGGGAATTAGACCAGAGAACAGAGATTCATCTTAAAGGAGGCTGGAGGGAAGGAGGTTAGGATGGATGTTCCATGGATGACGTGTAGGTGAGATGATGGAAGTTGGAGGAGTTTACATCTAAAGACTCCATTTTTGTGATGAAGGGGCATGCAGCCATTTGCTGAGAGCAGTAGTAGAATTTGACATTTGTAGAAAGCAAATTTTCGACTCATGATGGAGGTTTTGGTTAAAGTAAGATGGGGAGGCTCCAGAAGAATGGTGGAGTTTGTCCAATATGTGTCTAATCTAAGTGTGCTTCATCACCTCCACCAATACACCCCAGTGCATCCTTTTATGTAGGTTACTGCAGCAGTCTCATGCAGGCAGGGATGGGTGTCTGTCTTGTTCACTGCTTTATCTCTGCAATCTAGGGTAGTGCCTGGTACATATGAAACATTTGTTAAGCACTTACTGAATAAATGAATGGATGCTGGGAAGCTTTTTTGCAATGGAACAAAGAAAGGTTCTGGAGTATAGGACCTCAGTCAGAATGGTAGGAGAAATTATAGCAATTTCTAAGAAATTTCTTAGAAAACCAGAAGATTTTGCAAAAGCCTCAGGAGAAGGTTATGGCTGAAGGCAACCTAATCCTCTTACCTTGAGCTAATAGCTAAGAGTAGATATAAAGAAATGTAGAAAAGTTTATCTAAATAGCTTGTTTACTCATGTGGTCCTAAGACTGACCTTTGATCATCTGCAGGCACATGACTGCTCTCTACTAGGGGGGTCAGCAATGTTAATTACCCTCTAATAGTGTTTACTCGAGATCTTTGTCATTTAATCTGTACTAAAATAAATGTGAGTATCACTGGCTTCTTGAGGCCTCTGCTGACTCTGGCAGAGGTCCCTGGCTCTGGCTGGCTGACTGGCAAGGCTATGTCAGTGTACATCTTTCATCCATTGCTCAGTCGAGTCTGTGAGTTGGACTTGACACTGGAGAACACAGTGGAATGAGTGTGGAGATGAGAAGACAGGCTGGGGAAGATACGGATGACAAGCATGCTGGGATTCAGGCAGCTGCAAGGCAGAGCTGAGGTGTGATCACAGTCCTGGGGAAGCTACAGATCGGTTGCCCCAGTTTAGCATGTGCCTGAGATTCCAAATAAGAGTATGCTAGAGACAAGTTCATATTACTTTTCCAGTGGAGCAGGCAGGGGACTTGCTGGCTCTGGGAGCTTTGGTCTTCTCTGGGTTACCAGTAGATCCTCAGAGCCTGGCTTCCCCAGTCATTGTGTGAAGTAGCTAAAGAGCATCTTAGGTGGCAAGTGGCCAGGGCCCCAAAGAAACCCAGGTGGCTGAGGAGAGAGGACTGGCTATGATGGAAGACCACATACCATAGTGGTGGTGGACAGGCATGGGTGACTTAGTGACTGAACCTTCCCTTGGTAGAACCAGAAACCATCTGTGATGTCAAGAAGTGACCAAGCCCACAAAGAAGGCTCCATCTAGATTGTAAACCTTCAAAAACGTTTTTGGAATGATTGATTAATTAGATGGCTGAATGAACAGTTGTATAACAGAAGGACATTTTCAATTTCAAAGGAAATGGAGGCATCATTTCCTCTGGACTATCCCACTTACTTCTCCAGAAATCTTTAGGGCTGTTTGTCAAAGACTTCTGGCTCTCCACCTTCTGAGAACATGGTAAGATTGCACTTCCCAGCCTTAGGTAGGACACATGATGAGTTCTGGCCCAAGAATTTTGAGCAGAAGTATCATGTGTTGTGTTCAAACCAAAGAATTTACTTGCTAGTGCAAGAGCTTTGGACATCTTTTTTTCTGTCATGTGCTGCTCTGTCACCTGGAGTCCCCATTTGACAACCCATGATGGACCAATAGTATGAGTGAAAAATTTGGGGAATGCTTGTTACCTAGCATAACCTAGCCTAGCCCAGCTGACACACCTTCTGATCTAATCTGAACTCCAATTACAACTATTCCTAGAGGAAAGAGAAAGGAAGACTAATTTTCAGTTACCAAATTTCTTTTCTTTCCTTTACAAAATTTTTTTGTGGTAAAAATTATGTAATACAAAATTTATTATTTGTTTAGGCTGGGTGAAGTAGCTCATGCCTGTAATCCCAGCACTTTGAGAGGCCGAGGCAGACGGATCACCTGAGGTCAGGAGTTCAAGACTGGCATGGCCAACATGGTGAAATTCCGTCTTTACTAAAAAAAAAAAAAAAAACAATATTAGCCAGGCATGGTGGTGGGCACCTGTAATCCCAGCTACTCAGGAGGCTGAGGCAGGAGAATACCTTGAACCAGGGAGGCAGAGGTTGCAGTGAGTTGAGATCGTGCCATTGCATTCCAGCCTGGGAGACAAGAGTGTGACTCAGTCTCAAAAAAAATGATCGTCGTTAATATTTTTAAGTGTACTATTCAATGAAATCAAATACATTCACATGGTTGTGCAACCATGGCCCTTATACATCTCCAATACTGTTTTTCTTTTCTCATACTGAAACTTTGTGCCCATCAAGGAATAATCCCCATCCCCCCATTCCTCCAAGCCCTGGTAACCACTGTTCTACTTCCTATCTCTATGAATTTGTTTATTCTAAGCACCTCATGTAAGTGGCATTGTATAGTATTTATCCTTTTGTGACTGGCATATTTCACTTAGCATAATATCTTCAAGGTTCCCCTCCATTGCAGCCTGTATCAGAATTTCATTCCGTTTTAAGGCCGAATCATATGCTACTGTCAATTTTGCTCCATGTACTACATTTTGCTTATCCATTCATCCTCAGTGGATATTTAGAGTTGTTTCTACCTTTGGCTACTGTGAAAAATGCTGCTATGAATATGGGTGTACAGAAACTTGTTGGAATCCCTGCTTCCAATTCTTTTGTATATGTAACCAGAGACGGAAGTGCTTGGTGCTATGGTGATTCTATGTTTGATTTCTAAGGATCCGCCATATTGTTTCCCACAGCAGTGGCACCGTTTCGTTCTCCCACCAGTCATGCCCATGGCTTCCAATTTCTCCATCCTCACCAACACTTGTTTTGCTTCTTTATAACAGTCATTCTAGTGGATTTAAAGTAATATCTAACTGTGGCCCTGATGGTATCTTCTCAACCCTTTCTTTGCCAAGTAGGAATGAAGCCATCGTTATCCCTGTCTCTACAGGTCGGAGAAATACATTCAGTTTGGCTCTAGGTAGAAAAGCAGCCCTTGGCAAAATTAAGTCATGGATGAATTCATGCTTGTCTACCTCTTATTTCTGTGTCTTACGGCCCTTTCCAAATGCCCCTTTAAACAATTCCTCTTCCTCAATGAAGACCTCATTTATACTAACAAGAGACTGAGACTTCCCAGAAGGGTTTGCTGTTTAGACACAGGGAGAAAGGGAAGAATACGTGCCAATGACACCAGTTCAAAATTCCCTGAGGAAATATTTTGGAAGTGGAGAACGCTGACATTGAATGCCATGGACAATAATGCCTCCCAAGATGGATGCCCCATGCCCGCAAGCCACATCCTGAGTCCCAGCTACGTCTCTTCATTGAGCTGCTGAGTGATTTACTGTATTTGGAGTTAGGCTTTCCTGGGTGTGCTATCAGCATCTTTATTGGAGCTGAGCCTATAATAGGACTGAGACGGAGTCCTAACAGTCTGGAATGTTCTTAGGCTCTGCCAAGCGATGGTTGTGTGTAGGATCTCAGAGGCTTGATGTGGGCGCTGTGAGGCAAAGGCATCAGGATATAGACCCAGGCTCAGCCTGTCTGGTCCATCAGGCCTTGTCAGAATCCATCCTCAAACAGGACGCCCATTAACCCTGGAAGCACCCCAGAGTGACAGCCAGAGTGGCTCCAAGGCTGCTTAGCAGTGTGCCTTTGGACATGGAAGCTGGGGGCTGCTGCTTCCTGCCCCAGTAGGAGCTCAGGATGTGGAGCCAACATGAAGAAGCAGATGTCTTAACACTTCATCTGTGACATGTGTCTCTGGATGACTGCAGGACAGTGGGAGAGGGTCTTATTCTAATTTCAGCATAAATTAACTTGCCCCCTCACCAAGGGGTCCCTCCCATAGTGGGAGTTACCTTAAAGGCCAACCAAAGACCTGTCCTTAGAACTGCCAAGAGTTTAGAAACTCTACAGAGTGGCCAGTTGCCTTCACACCAGCAGGGAGAGAGCAACCGGATCATTAGTTTGGATCCCAGAGAACATTCCAATCCAGTCACCAACAGGCTTTCATTGGACACCTTCACCTCCTGCTACGTCCTGGCAGGACCCTGACCCAGATAAACCCACTTTAGTAGAAGAAAGGAACACAACAGAAATAACACAATGTGATTCATAACCGAAGACTGACTCAGGAAATGAGACTTCAGTTAGCAGGACACATGTCATGGAGCCATATTTTAGAGTACATTTGCTCTAGGAATTTGTACCACAATCCTGGAATTCCAGAATTGGAAGGATCTTGGAAACCAACTGTTCTAATTTCTTTATTTTCGAAGAAGGAAGATGAGATCTTAAACAGTGATAGGACTTGCCCAAGGTCAAACAGCTTAGTGAGGTCAAAACTGGGCCTGGTGCTTGGGTTTGCTGACTTCTGGTTCTTCGTGTGTGTCATGGCAAAACTGAGGCTTTCAGCGGGAGTCGGCACCTGAGGCTTTAAAGGATGCAGAAGGATTCTGAGCTTCCTCTGCCTCTGAAGACCCAGGCCTGACTCATTTGTGACTGGATCATTTGCCTAGCAAGGCGGCAGCATCCTGTTTGATCTCTACCCTCTCCTCCTCCCCTTCAATTCACCAGCAGTCTCCCTCCCACCCAAGTCTAGTTGGTACCATGCCCCCACTCAGGTCCTCCCAGCTCCCACCGCTCTCTTGGGATCTGCTAGAGTTAGTGGATGCACTTTTTTTCTAGACTAAGTCTTACATTGATCTTTTTTATCACTACCAAAGATGTTACTTTCTAAAAATGGAGATATGTTTCATACACCAAAAAATTCATCCTCTCAAAGTGTACAAGTCAGTGATTTTTCTTTTTATAGATACACATTTGTACATATTTATGAAGCATGTGATATTCTGATACATGCATACACTGTGTAATGATCAAATCAGGGTAATTAGGATATCCATCGCCTCAAACATTTTTCATTCTTTGTTTTGGGAACATTTCAAATCTTCTAGCTATTTTGAAATATACAATAAATTGTTCATAACGGTAGTCATCCTACTGCACTATCAAACCTTAGAACTAATTCCTCCTACCTAACTCTATGTTTGTACCCATTAACCAACCTCTCTTCATCCCTGCTTCCACCCTTCCAGCCTTTGGTAACCGTCATTCTACATCTACCTCCGTGAGATCAACTTTTGGAGCTTCCACATATGAGTGAGAATATGTGATGTTTGTCTTCCATGCCTGACTTGTTTCAATTCAGTGATTTTGGCACATTCACAAAGCTGTAACATCATCACCGTTATCTAATTTTAGAATATTTTCACCACCTCCGTACAAATCCCATACCCATTAGAGATCACTTCTCATCCCCACAACCCTGCAGCCCTTGGCAACCTTTATCCATTTTCTGTCTCTCTGGACTTTGCTAATTCAGGCCTTTCATGTAAATACAATCATATAATACATGGCCTTTTGCATCTGATTTCTTTCCCTTAGCACAATATTTTTGAGGTTCATCCATGCTGTAGCATGTATCAGTACTTTAGTGCTTTTTTATGGCTAAATAATATTTTGTTACATGTAACAAAATAGACCACATTTTGTTTACTCATCAACTGATGAACATTTGGTTGCTTCCACCTTTGACTATTATAAATAGTGTTGATATAAACATTCATGTACAAGTTTTTTGTGTGGACACATGTTTTAAGTCGTCTGGGATGCACACCTAGAAGTGGAACTGCTGGGTTCTACAGTAGCTATATATTTAACTTTTGGGGAAACTGTCAAACTGTTTTCCACAGTGGCTGTGCCATTTTACATTCCCATTAGAAATTTAGGAAGGTTCTAGTTTCTCCATATTTTCATCAACACTTAGTATTTTCCATTTTTTTACTACAACTGTCCAATAACTGGCAGAAGAGTTGTATGTCAGGAAATGGGGATGGAGACCAAATACATATTTCACAGCATGTTTTCAGGCTCTTATTTGCCATCTGTATATAATCTTTGGAAAAATGTCTATTTAAAACTTTTGATTATTATCATTTTTTTTTTTGAGACAGAGTCTTGCTCTGTCACCCAGGCTGGTGTGGCGCAATCTTGGCTCACTGCAACCTCCGCCTCCCAGACTCAAGCAATTCTCCTGTCTCAGCTTCTCGAGTAGCTGGAATTATGGGTGTGCACCACCATGCCCAGCTAATTTTTGTATTTTTAGTAGAGACAGGGTTTGACCATGTTGGGCAGGCTGGTCTTGAACTCCTGACCTCAAGTGATCTGCCCACCTCAGCCTCCCAAAATGCTGGGATGACAGGCGTGAGCCACCACACCTGGCCCTTTGCTTACCTTTAAATTGAGTTGTTTCTGTTTTTATTGTTTGGTTGTAAGAATTCTTTACATATACTGGATACTAGTCCCTTATCAGCTATAAATATTTTCTCTCATTCTGTGGGTCATCTTTTTGCCTTCTTCATAGTGTCATTTGAAGCACTAAAGTTTTTAGTTTTGATGAAATCCAAGGTATCTGTTTTGTTTCCTTTGGTTGCGTGTGCTTTTAGAGTTCCATTTGTCCAAGGGTTTTTAAGAGCCCCCTTTATTTTATTTATGTCCAAGACAATACTGAGTGACATTGTGATGATTATGGCACATCTCTGTAGGCAGATGCCTCTTTTTTGTTGTGCTGATCAGAGCTCCCAAAATGGTCTTAAGGGAGGACATAGAGGGGTGACACTAACAAACTGTGGGCTATGATGAGATGCAATTACAACTCTCTTTTATTTCATTTGAGAGGAGCAAGTGGTTCCTATTTGGTTTAAAACATTCAAAGGCTAGACAGGTAGAGACTGATGTCAAGCTCTCCTGTGGGGGCTTTTGTGCATATTTGGCTGGTCTCTTGGCTTGCATTTCATCAAGGTTTGACCAACTGGCATCTCCTTCTCCATGGACAGCAGGCTTTAGGGGGCAGAAGGGCAGAAGAGCCTCCCTACTCGGCCCTTGCATCTAGTCCTGCAGCAGACTTTTGCTAATCTTGGTTGCTCAGAGATATCTCCTCTGTCCCGCTCTCTGCAGGGTAGATTGTCTGAGCCCTCCTGTCAGTGATAGGTTTAGCCCTCCTGATTCTAACAAAGCCCAAGTGGACATCACTCAGAGGATGACTCAGAGTCCTCACAGGGTCCATTTGGGGAACCTAGTCTGTCTCAGAGCAGAAAGGATCCAAGGGGATCCCTGACAGATCTTAGCACTCTGGAGTTTGGGGGATTTCTGTAGCCTGTTCAGGGAAGTCATCTTGCTCTCCCCATTGGACTAAGATCCCTGCATTCTGATGTGTAGGGTTTAAACCAGATTGTTGCTTTCTTCTGTCTGTGCTTATTTACTTACTTATTTCGAGAGTCTCACTGTGTCGCACAGGCTTCTGTGCAGTGGCACCATCTCAGCTCACCGCAACCTCTGCCTCCTGGGTTTCAGTGGTTCTCCTGCCTCAGCCTCCCAAGCAGCTGGGACTACAGGCATGCACCACCACACCCAGCTAATTTTTGTGTTTTTAGTAGAGACAGGGTTTCACCATGCTACCCAGGCTGGTCTCAAACTCCTGGCTTCAAGCAGGCCTCCCAAAGTGCTGGGATTACAGGCTTTTGGTTCTCTCCCTTCCTAGTCCAAGTCCCCAGCTTCCAACTGGCAGTCTGGGCACAGCCAGAGTTCCAAATTTGTTATGAAAATAAATGAAGTAAGGCCTTCGAAGAGGAAAGGCTGGTGGTTTTCAAGTTAAGCCTTTAAGTCCGCTGCCTTGTGGCTTGGCCAGTGGGATGTGCCATTGGGTAGATCTTAGAAAGAGGCGGGGGCTAAGCAGGGGCTGGCCGAGAAGGCACTTCGAATGGAGAAGGAGGACTTGATGGATTTGTCACCTAATGAGATGGAAATGTCATGCTCCCTTTGCCTCACGACCACATCCCTAGGACAGGTCATGCAGTTGAAAAGTGAGAGATGAAACACACTGCCTCCTTCTCATTTATTAGGACTTAGAGAAAATGAATCTGATCTGGAGCATGCCGGGGTCGGCATTGGGCTCATTCCTTTTTAGCGGGGAGGTGGTGGGTCTGGGGTTAGCATCTAGTTCCCCAAAGCTGTTAGCCAGCAAGCTTGAAGGCCCGGGGCTGGGGTGGGGGGGCTGGGGGAGGGGTGCAGGGAACCACAACATTAGGGAATGAAGTTTGCTATTTGACCCTACCTGCCATGAAGGTTAAGGGGCTCGTGACAACTGATGATTTCTCAAGGGCATTTTGTTTGCAGATGGCTTTCTAGTGATTTAGGCAGGTTGTTAGTGGATCAATACTTTTCTCAGGAGTTCCTGAAATCCCTGACTGCTTAAGAGTCAAACCTAAACAGTTATTTCTGGCAATTGTGTCCAATGGTAGAGGAGCCACCTCGCTATTTGTGGCTGCGGTCTGACAGCCTGCTATGTGACAGACACTACACTAGATGCTTTGTGAATTTGTATCATTAGTTTGTATCATTTAGTAGATGAGTCAATTGAAACTCAGAGGGATTCAGTCTCTTGAGCACTGTCCTGTGATCAAACTGCCCAAGCTGGATAGACCCCCTGCTTGTGAGGTTATATACAGTACCCAACCTTGCTAAGCCCCCATTTCCTTATCAGTTAAATGATATAAGACATGCCAAATCCTTGGCCCTATGCCTGGCATACAGTCAGCACTCAATAGCTGAGGTGCAATGCAGATGCCATAGCCTGACTGTGCCCGCCCGCCTGCCCTCCCTCCTTCCTTCCTTCTTTCCTTCTCCTCCTTCTTTTCTTTCCCTTTCTCTCTCTCTTTCTTTCTTTTCTTTTTCTTTCTTTCTTTTCTTTCTTTCTTCTTTCCTTCTTCCTTCCTTTCTTCTCTTTCTTCCTTTCTTCTCTTTCTTTCTTTCTTTCTCTCATTCTCTCTTTCTTCTTTCTTTTTTTTTTTTAAGCATACAACATCTTGCTTTGTCACCAGGCTGGAGTGCACTGGCACAATCATGGCTCACTGCAGCCTTGAACTTCTGGATTCAAGCTACCCTCCTGCCTCAGCCTCCCAAGTGGCTGGGACCACAGGTATGCACCATCATGCCTGGCTAATTTCTTCTTCTTCTTCTTCTTTTTTAAATAGAGACGGGGTCTCTCTTTGTAGTCCAGGTCAATCTCAAACTCCTGGGCTGAAGTAATCCTCTTGCCTCAGCCTCCCAAAGTATTGGGATTATAGGCATGACACTGCATCCAGCCAGAGTCTGTGTTCTTTTCATAATATCCCAGGAACCCTGAGATAAGAAGGAAGACGTGTGGTTGGATTTTCCAAATGTGTATACTCGTAAGTCACACTCAACCAGAAATATACGACTCTAAGCCACCGACCTGCTCAGCAGAACACAGCGTGCCCAGACTCTAGATCCAGGCTGGGCACCCAACCGAGGCCCACCACTCCCCAGCTGTATGACCTTGGCAAGCTAGAGAACCATCCTGTGTCTCTGATGCTTCCCCTATAAAAGGAAGATGATAACAGTACCTGTCTCATAGGTTGCTGAGAAGATATTTTAAATGGGTTAATATACAGAAACACTCAATGAACATTAGCTGTTATTTTTACCGTAATTTCACAGGCAGGGAATGGAATTGTAGCCATTTGCTGTGCCAGATTTCTGGTAGGTCACAGGGGTATGAGCTGCTGCTTCAAGGCTACATAGTAGACATCGGGAAGAAGCCTCGGATACCACTGCATGTTAAACACAGGAGTAAGTAAGGAAAGGAGAGTGAAGATCTTTAGAAAGAGGAGAGCAGGTGTGAGGCGGTAAAGGAAAGTGTTGGATGGGGTCAGAAGACCTGGGTTCCCATCCGGGCTCTGCCATTAGCTAACTGGGGCCAGAGGGACGAGGTCTTGGTGGGGTATAAACTCCTTGGGAATTAATTTCTTCATCCATACAATGAGAAAGTTAAAGTGCATCCATTTATTTGGACATTTATTCAACAAATATTTATCTGCCACCCAGGCCTTTTTTATCTTCCCCTAACACGCTAATTCTTTTGCCACTCCCACATCTCTGCCTAGAATGTTCTTCCTCAGATCTGACACAAGTCACTGGTGCAAGTCACTGGTGACACATTAGAGAAGACAATGGTCCCTTCTCTCCTGGGCTTCCCTTCCAGGCTGGAGTGTAGGGGGAGGACAGAAAGCAACTGGCCTCGTGTAGTGACTCCCGCCTGTAATTCCTGCGCTTCAAGAGGCCAAGGGAGGTGGATTGCTTGAGCCCAGGAGTTCGAGACCAGCCTGGGCAACATAGTGAAAGCCTGGTTCTACCAAAAATACAAAAAACAAACAACAAAAAAAATGAGTGGGGCATGGTGGCACACACCGGTAGTCCCAGCTACTCGAGAGGCTGAGGTGGGAGGATCTCCTGAGCGTGGGGAGACTGAGGCTGCAGTGAGCTGTGATTGAGCCACTGCTCTTCATCCTGGGTGACAGAGCAAGACCCTGTCTCAAAAAAAATTAAAATAATAAAAAAAAGAAAAGAAAAGAAAAAAGAATGCAAATAAACCACCAAACAAGATAATTATAAATGGTGATAAGTGCCTCCACTGCACTGAAATAGAGCATTGGAAGAGGGGGGGTTGGCAGGGAAGGCTTCCTGGAGGAGGTGATGTTTATACTGATCCTGGAAAAATGGTCAGATCTGAGGAAGAACATTCTAGGCAGAGATGTGGGAGTGGCAAAAGAATTAGCGTGTTAGGGGAAGATAAAAAAGGCCTGGGTGGCAGAGGCTGGTGAGCTTGGTGGGGGGAAGTGCAAGCTGCAGAGACGAGGCGTGCAGGAGAGCTTGGTCACATGGAGGCCTGCACAGGGCAAGGGGCTGGGATTTTCTCTTAACAACTGTGGGGAGTCTTCAGGGCTTAAGCTGGGGAGTAGCATCATCAGATTTTCCCTATTTGAAAAGCAGTCCAGCTGCTGAGTGGAGAAAGAATCAGAGAGCAACAGGAAGGTACGCTGGGAGCAGAGCACAGGAGCAGGCAGGGATGGCCAGGGCGGGTGCTAGAGATGAGCCCCCACCATGGGGCCCGAATTCTTCAGATTTGATTAGGTTTTTCTGCAGTAACAAACACCCTGAGTAGCTCATAACACAAAGCTCCATTTCTCCCTGAGATCACGTATCAGCTACAGTTCGCTGTGGGCTGCAAGGGGCATCTGCTCCACGTGTCTTTTTCTCTCCAGGATCCAGCCTGAAGGAGCAGCTTCTATTCTGGATAGACTGAAAGACAGGAAGAGGACTGACAGAAACACGCAATGGCTCTGGAAGCTTCTGCTAACTGGGCGTGATGGCTGGTACCTATAATCCCAGCACTTTGGGAGGCTGAGGTGGGAAGATCACTTGAGCCCAGGAGTTTGAGACCAGACTGAGTAACATAGCAGGACCCCATCTCTACAATAATAATAATTAATAATAATAATAATAATAAATTAACCTGGCTTAGTGGTGCATGCCTGCAGTCCCGGCTACTTGGGAGTTTGAGGTGAGGGTATTGCTTGAGCCCAGGAGTTTGAAGCTGCAGTGAGCAATGATTGTGCCACTGCACTTCAGCCTGGGCAACAGAGAGAGACTCTATCTCTTAAAAAAGAAAAAAAGGAAAAAGAAAAAGCTTCTGCCTACACCATGTCCACTCACATGCTTTTGGCGAAAGCAAGTCACATGCCCAAGCCCAAGGTCAAGGAGAAGGACTGCAAACTCTTCCCGCAGGATGCGCGGCAAGTCGCAGGGCCGTGAGCAGGGACGTGGGATCCTCCCATAGGCAGGGCAGTGATTAGGAGCAGCAACAAAATTTACCGCAGGGCCCAGCTAGCAGGTGAACAGCGGTAGGGGAAGGGGCTTGATACAGGACTAATATGGATCCAGGTGGAAGGTAGAGAGAGGAGGTTTGGAGCAGCAAGTTTGGGGGTGACGTCCGTGTTCATAATCATTCCTTCACCTTTTGTCATCTGAGTTTCCAGCAGGGATTGGATCAAATGTTAATTGAATGCGTCGGGCCTGGGCCAGCCTGAGAACAGTGTGCCCCAGAGGGGGAGATCCTGTGCGGTTAAACTGTTTCAGAGAACACAGACCAGGTGTTCTAGAGACGGGAGGGCGTCCAGGTTAACTTCCCTCAAGAAAAAGGCAGGTAACCCAAGCCCTTCTGTTTTGACCATCCATTCATTTCAGTCCCACCACCGAGTTCTTGGCGGGAGAACAGGGGCCCCCTTCTTTGTTTTCTTTTCTCGGCTCCAGGCTCAGGATCTCAAGGGCCTCTGAGAAGGTCAAGCGCTAGTCCCCTGCCTTCCTTTTCAGAGATCAAAAAATGGTTCCCTGATTGAACAATGGCCTGACCATCTGCGAGATGTTAACTGCATAATGGAATGTAACTCGAAGGGCTTTTAAAAACATGGAGAGAGATTTTATTGTAACTAATCGTGATGGATGGTGAGTGTGGTCACACTACGAACATAAATCTTGGTGCCAAGGCTGGGGCTGAAAAAGCCAACTAACTCCAGAGTTCAGAGAGCCTTGTCCTCAGCCACGGGCAAGTCACATGGTAAAGGTTCTGAGACCTCATCTGGAGTAGGAGGGCAGATGCCCTCACTTTCGGTGGCCTTTGCCTGCCCGGTTCTCGGCTCTTCCGCCTGTGAAGTCACTGCGGCTGCTCCTGCTTGAGGGATAGGCTGCCTGGTGCACCCCCACTCAGCACCCATGAGTGGACAGGGAGGCAGGCTCCCTGGGAAGGGGCTGGATAGAGCTGTGGAAGCTCCGAATCCTCTTCCATTTACTAAAAGAGAAGAATGAGTCAAAGATCAGGGCACGCTCTCAGCAGAAAAGTTCATGTGTAATAGCTGCTCCCATTAGTGATATTCACTCTTTTAGAACCATCTCAGCTCCCATAAACCTGGCCAGGACTCTTCTTTCATAAAGTCTGTCAATCAGGTCAAGGTTTTTTGGCTGTTGGTGAAGAGCAAGAACACTGGACCCAGACTCTGAGATTCTGCACCTATTTCCCCCTCTGCCATCTGTTAAATGGGTATAATAATACCCAGGTTACCTAATTAAAAGGGTTCCTATGAGGCGCATGTGGAATGTATACCTCAAAGTGCTTGGTAAAACATTAGAATATATTATTTTTGTTCAATGTGAATTTGGAAAACAACTCAAAAAATATCCTCAGATATCATAGGTATTGTTTTTTTTTCTGAAAAAACATACAGCAACACAACACAACAAAACAAAACAAAAACAGAAAGGAAAATGGGGTTGATCTCTCTTTCAAAATGGAGTTGTGGCTTGGCTTCCAGTACCTGCCTCCCAGCTCCAACTTTTAAAGAAAAACTTTCTGAAACTCAGCACTTTGGAATCTGAGAAAGCTATCGTCTGAATGTTTGTGTCCTGCCCCTCCCTCTCAAATTCATACATTGAAAACTGAATGACCAAAGTGAGCTTTGGGAGGTGTCTAAATCATGAGGGCCCCACCTTCCTGAATGGGATTTGTCTCCTTACAATAGAGGCCAAGGAGAGCTGCCTTGACCCTCCACCCTAGAGGACTGTATTATAGGCCCTTCTATGAGGAAATGAGCTCTTTACCAGATGCCAAATCTGCGTTCATCTTGGACTTCCCAGTCTCCAGAGCTGTAAGAAACAACCGTTTCTTGTTTATACATTTATGGCATTTTTGTGACAGCAACTGAATGCACTGAGAGAATATGTTGCATTTTTCATATGGAGACTGTGACAAAATCTTGCTCTGAACAAAATACTCTTTCTAGATAATTTTTCTGTGGGTCTTTGCCACATGAGATCCTAATTTGTATAACATTGTGCTGAGACTAGGCCAACAATTTCCGATGCTGAGTAATGCACCATCTTCAGGGCAAAGAACCAGCGTCCAGAGGCCACAGAAAGCATCGCAGATCAGGAAGAGCACTTGGCTTTCACCCAGGTGACTGTTCCCATTCCCAGGCAATAGCTGGCTTGTCATCTGGAAGAGCCGGGATCAAAGCTGAAGAGGACTGTGCCTGAGCACCCTATGAGCTGCCCAGGCGTCTGTACACTAAGCCCTGCCCTTCTGGGATTGGGGGTTCTCCTGGGCTCCTTGAGCTTCCAGATCCTTCTCAGGGTTCCTCTGTGTCTAGCATTGAAAATGGACTCTCAGTCACTCATTGGATTATTTTTCCTTTCTACTTCTTCAGCTTCTGGAAGTATGTTAAAATTTGGGGTCAATTAATTGTAGTCTTTTCCATTTTCTGGGATAGTTACAGACTGTTTCTTACTCATAGACATCTTTAAAATTTTCTGTGTAACTTTGGAAATTAGGGGGAGATAGCTGTTGGACTCAATTCTCCATGTTAAAACCACCTCTCTGGAGTTAGATAATTCTTTCTAAATGTATTAAGGTCATTCTTAGAACCTAAAAGATCATGTTTTGGTAAATATTCTATGAATAGTTTCAAAAATATAGCCATCCTTTGTATGGGATATAATTTGAATATAAATATTACTATATTATTACCTTATATAATAGCATATTATTATATAATATTTTATTATAGCAAATTATATATTATTATATAATAGCATATTATTATACATATTATATATAATACATGTTAACATATGACCTTATATTATCCAAATAATCTATTTCTTACCTTGAATCCCTTTGTTTTAGGGTTATCTACCTAAATAGCATATTTTTTTACTTTATTTGAGAATCTCTGAATTTAATAGTTAACTCATTCGTATGGGCTTGTATTTAATAGTTAACCTATATATATATAGTGACAGTAATATTTGGTTTTCTATTGTTTTGTTTTGATTTTTAGGCTTATTTGATTTCCCTTCATTCCTTTATAAAAAATATGAACTATGTTTTCTTCCTTTTTTTATTAAAAAATAATTTAGAGGGACAGACCTCATTTTTGTCCTGCTAACGACAACCTTTAAGTTTTTCACGTCTTTGATCATTTTTCTCAATCACTATAAATCAGTATCTATCAAACTTCCCCATGTGTATAATGGAAAATGTCTTGAATTTGTCTTTTACCTCATTAAATTGATTTTCTGCAGTCTCCAACCTGCTGTTCATAGGAGGGTTTTTAATTAATCAATTGTGTTTTCTCTCCATTCACTCTCCCTTTATCTCAGATGGCTTCTTTCTCACCCTGCTTGCTGTAGTTTCTGGATTCAATGTCTTCTTGAATATTGTTGAAAAGGCAAATAGAAGTTTCCTAAGGCTGTGTCTATTTCCTGCCTTAAGTCAGTATGGCAAGATAATGTTTTCTACCGTCCATCAGGTGGCCTCTTTCTGCAGACCTGGGGGAACCTCCTAAGGTGTAGGAAGCTTTTTCTGCCCATGTAGCAGGAGACCTGGCTCTTCCTGCTGTCTTCCTCTGAGCAAGGACTTCCTTGGGCTTTTGCCAAGGTCTTCTCCATTTGCTTTTCAGGAAGGATGCTCTGAAATTGACAATGATTATGACTTGGTCTTCTGTACCACTCTCTGCCATGCTAAGATCACTCTTAAGAAGATCAGTGGTATTTGACTGATAGGATGACAATCGATGCTGGGCATGTCCCTAGACTATAGGTAGTCTCTGATCTCATACAAAGATATTAATAACCAGTTTCTTTCCATGAAAAGTTTGATCTTTTTTAAAAAAGTACATTAATAGATGCAGCAATTCCTGTTATTCCAACTGATCTATCAGCAGTAATTGCGGCTGTGTAGAGTTGGTCTGTGATGTTGAAGACAGAGTTTTCTTACATTAACATAAAACCATAAGTTGACAAGGGGCCCCAAAATGAAGGACTGATTGATTGATCCACCAATTAAGGCCTGGTTATGCAGCCCTTAAAAATAATGTAGGAATATTTAATGACGTGATAATATTTTCATTGTTTAGCAAATAGAATCACAAAACCTTGTTTGATCCCATTTAATAAAAATAATTTTCATGGCTGGGCATGGTAGTTCACGCCTGTAATCCCAGCAGTTTGGGAGGCTGAGGTGGGCAGATCACCTGAGGTCAGGAGTTTGAGACCCGCCCGGCCAACATGGTGAAAACAGTCTCTACTAAAAATACAAAAATTAGCCAGGCATGGTGGCAGGCACCTGTCATCCCAGCTACTCGAGTGGCTGAGGCCAGAATGTTGCTTGAACCAGGGAGGCAGAGGTTGCAGTGAGCCAAGATAGCGCTATTGCACTCCAGCCTGATCAACAGAGCGAGACTATGTCTCAAAAACAAAAAAACAAAATATTCATGAGTGTGTGTGTGTGTGTGTGTGTGAGAGAGAGAGAGAGAGAGAGAGGGAGGGAGAGAAAGAGAGAAAAAGGAGAGAAAAATAACTGTGTAAAAATATGCCAGTATATTAATTTCTGGATGAGGTAATTATAGAGATTTAGACATTTTCCTTCATTTTCCTTTTCTGAATTTGCCTAAATTATCTTCAAGACACATGTAGTACTTTAATAGTAAGAAAAAATGTGGTAATTTTTTAAAAAGCAGTTCATTGGTGGAATTCTGGAAACACAGACTATCTCCTTATTAGATGATTTTGCTATTGCTTTTTAAAAAAATAACAAAACAAGAAAAAGCTGGATATTCTGGACATGGTATTGAAGATAAATCATATTGATATTCATTTTATAATTCTGGTACAGTGGAAGGTTCTGAAATAACTTCTGATTTACAAAAAAAGAGATGTAATTCTCTTCTGTGTATGTGGATTTAAATCTAAATTACAGTTATAAATTCATGCAATTCTCGAACCTTGGAGGATCTTAGGGGCCAGTGGTCAGCTGGGGCTGGTTCAAGGTAGCTTGAAGCATCTCTTCCCAACTATGCATTTGGTAATGATAGGTTGGTGCCTTGAAGTCAGTAAGAGTGACAGTATTTACACTATGGCAATTGGCAGACGCTACAAATCAAGTCTCGCCTCTCTAGAACTGGTTGCTAACATTCACAGCACACCATTACTTTAGGGTTGACCTAAACCGTGAAGAAACTGGGGCTTGGGGAAATGAAGTGATCTGCCCAAGGTTACTTGACAGCTTGGCGACAGATCTGGCTGGACAGTCAGGCCTCCCTACTCATTCCAGCTTCCAACTGTCCCACAGGGCACAGCTAAAAACAGCACAACTCAATTTTTGCTAGTGCTGAAGACAAGTGCGTTTATTGCATTTAGGAGGAGGGAAAACCTCACTTCTCAAGCCTCAAGAAAAATGAGCACAGTGCTCATAACCATTATTTTGTTTTATGAGAATTCACAGAGAGACTTAGAGTGGTAAGTAAAGACAATTAATCTACACGTGAAACTAAGCATTTCCCAGATAATTGTGTTTTTTAAAGCTTAAATCCCTGTATTAGACAGCACAATATTCTTAGCATTTGTGCAATGATTTGTTAATTAAATTGCTGCTAAAACAATCTTTATTTTTCACCTTAAAATCAGCAGAATATCAATCTACAATCAATACAATGTTGCCTGGAGGCATCTCTTGCTTCAAATTTGCTTCACAAATCTGCTGCAGGTAATTTATACCCAGTCAATAAGACATGTTTCAAAAGCCACTTTTCCCTCCCAACAGGCAGCCCTGGTCTAATTTACAATTGGATAAGAACTGGCAAACTATACACACCTGAGTTAAATGTAATTTGTAATACGATTTTTTTTTTTTAAGCAGTAGTGAAAGATTTGATTTCGTCTGTTCGGTATGCAAGTAATCTTTGGCTATTTCCAGGATGATAACTAGAAAACATAAATTGCTTTGTTCCCCTTTCAGGCATAATTTTTGTTGTTGTTGTTCTTTAGGTGGGGAGTTGGGGGGAGAACTTCAGGGACATGGAATGTAATGATTGCTGTCTGCAGCACGCGCTTTCAGAGTCCACAGGTAATAAGCGGAGAAGATACCACGATTGTTTAGGTTTTTGTTTGAAGGAAAGGAATTTTTAAAATTCCAAGACAGTTTTTTCCCCTTGTTCCCTTACATTTTAGAAGCAACAAGAGCTGTCAAGTTTTGGCTGAATGAATGACTTACAAATTAATCCCAGGGCTTGAAATCTCAACAAAGGTTGAAGTCTGTAATTAGTGTTAGAAACTGTAATTAACTTATTAGGAAGCCCCGTGCAGTTTGGGTACCTCATCCCCCACGGGTGGGTACCATCATTAGAAACGGTCTCCAGGAAGTGGGTCTCTTAGCTCTCACCCTTCCGTTTCATTCCGCCAGCTGCCAATTTGATTGGTTAAGTAGTCTGAACTGCTCAATCCTCTCCTTTTCTTTTGGATTGATGTGTTTATTACTTTTTGTGACAGTGGCTCCCAAGGCAGATGTTCAATAAAGAAAAGAAAAAAAATCTGATACAGACCCAAGTCAAGAGAGAAGCGGTGGAGATTGCAGAAAATTGGGAAAGTTATCATAAGCATGGTGCTGTTATTGGAGATTTTGCTTCCAGCGTTTGTAGCAGTTGTGTTATTTACTCTTCGGCAGACGGAAACCTAGCGGGGAATTATTGAAAGCCGAGTTTCCTGAGTTTTAAATTGCACTCGTTTTGTGCTCATCGTGGCAGCAGCTCATCAAAGGGAGGGCTAAATTGAAGCTCCGAGAAACGGGAGCGGTTCGGTCTCTCGGTCTCTCCCCCGGTTTTCCACAATGAGAGGAATGGACTTAGCTGTTTGGTGATTAGGTGGTGTCTGTTTGGTGGCACTGGGGAGCAGGATTGCGTTTGGACATGACTGAATGTGTAGCACTGTCTTCAGGGTTCTCTGGGAGCCGCGACCCCTCACTCCCCACCCACCTTCGTGGCTTTGCTCGGGGCCCCAGTGCTCGGTTCTGCTGGCTCCTTCCCTGCTTGGCCACTGTCCCCACGGCCCTGAATGTCTGCTGCTCTGCTAGGACCTGGTGACAAACTCGTGTAACTCGACTTCCTCGGGAGCATCTCCTCTGTCTTTTCACGACTTTGTCTTTTCTACCCCTGATGTAACCAAAATGCATTGACTTGGGTACCTTCTAGAGGCAGGGCCTTCAATCAGCATTTCCCTCCAATGGGCTTCAAGATGTTTGGGTATCTGAAACCTCCAGGTTCCCTGTCTGGGCAGCAGCTCCTCAAGTCACCCCAAAGGCCATTTGTACAGGGTTTATGCTCCTTCAATTCCCTTTCAGTGTCCTTCGGCAGAGTGGATGAAACTTTTGAATCTATAAAACTACCCTACCGCAGAACAAGACGACTTCAAGCTGCTGGTTAACTGCATTTCGGAACTTTATATCCAAATACCTTTGCAGAGCAGTTCCTTTTCTTGACATTTCTTAAAGTATGTTCATTGACCAAAGCTCTGAGAAAGCCCAAAGTAAGAAAACTGACTTAATTTTGGCTTTTGTCTGGCGTTTCCCAAGCAGATCTGGCCATGTAAACCATTGTTCTATGTAGATTCATTGAATATACTATGTGGCAGTCCTCGTGCTAGGATCTGGGAAAACAAGGTGTAAAAGAAAGACGTAGCTACTTCCTTCTCTTACAGAACTCTGCCCACCGCCCCCAAGATACTGATTTATGTGAACCCAGTGTTCCTCCGAACCCACTTTGAGAAACAGTTCCTTAAGTCAAAGGAGTGGCTTTAAAGGTGACTTTCAAGTCACACAGAGCAAAGGTCAGCTTTCTTTTTTTTTTTTTTTAAGAGGTTCTTGCTCTGTCACCTAGGCTGCAATGCAGTGGTGTGACCATAACCACTGCAGCCTCCAACTACTGGTTTCAAGTGATCCTCCTGCCTCAGCCTCCTGACAAGCTGGGACTACAGGTATGTGCCACCATGCCCAGCTGGTTATAGATATATATCTTGATTTTTTAAAATATTTAGTTTTTTGTGATAATTTATTCCATTTTATTTTTTGTAGAGACGAAGTCTCACTATGTTGCCCAGGCTGGTCTTGAACTCCTGGCCTTAAGCCATCCTCCTTCCTCGGTCTCCCGAAGCACTGGGATTACAGGTGTGAGCCACTGCACTCAGCTCTAAGATCGGCCTTCTTGACTTACAAAAAGACCTATCCCGGAGAGAAAAGAAGCTTGCAATGATAAGAATTTGAAACACTGGATGGTACGCGCTGTGGGAACACCGAAACTCATTTTCCTCTAAGTCACCCGTCCCACTAAGGCTGCTCCAGTCCTTCGCTGAATCTTTCCGAAGGCTGGGAGATGAGTGTCGGGAGACAGTTGCGTGCTGACATTACTGCCCGCATTCTCTCCAGGTGAGCTGAGACACATGCAACCCGGGGCAGGCTGTCTGGCTGATTTTGGTTATTCATTTCAGGCTGAAGAGTGGCCTTGGAATTTCAGAGCAGAGACTAATTAATGGCTTTTCTCCTGAGAACACGCAATGATGTGACATTTTAGAGAGAGGTCAAAACACAACAAACCATGGGGACTATCAGTGTTTCCACCACTCATAAATGGCAGATTAAAATCATGGTCAATCCTGTTACTTCTTTTGCCTGTCCAAAGTGGCTTCGCAGTTAGAGAAAGGTGATCCGAGAGGTGATGGCTATGGGCTTGCGCACAAGTAAAATCGGAAACGCGGCTCTGGGATAGCAGGGACGACAGTTACGTCTCTTAAAGATGATTCACGCATCCCTAGCCCTGCTGTCAAAGTTTAACGACACAAGTCTTTGTGGATCCACTTCTCCACTTAGCAGCATAAAAACCATCTGAAGACAACCCCCTCTCGTTAGCAGAAAGCTTAGCATCTAGCCTGGGAGGATGTTAGCGGCTGAACTGTGTGCCCTCCCAGATTCCTATACTGAAGCCCTAACCTCCAGCACCTCTGAATGACTCCGAATGAGACTGTATTTGGAAGTAAGGTCTTTAAAGAGGTGATCAAGTTAAAATGAGCTCTTTAAGGTGAATCCTGATCCAGTCACACTGGCGTCTTTATGGGAAAAGGAAAGTTAGATGCCAAGCATGTGCGTCCACTAAGACAAAGAAAAAATAGCTGCACGAAGACACATTGGGAAGGTAGCCGCCCGCAAGCCAGGAGAGAGGCCTTGGAAGAAACCGGCCCTGTGGACGCCTTGATCATGGACTTTGGCCTCCAGATCTGTGAAAATATAAATTTCTGTTTAAGCCACACAGTCTGTGGTACTTTGTTCAGCCTAAGCAGATGAATACAGAAGGGGCTGGATTCAGGTGCAGAAAACGATAATCCAGTGTCAAACTGTGGGAGAGAAAATAAATGTCTGGACAAAGAGGAAGGAGAGGGAAAGGAGGGAGCGGGCTTGAGCAAGGATCCTGGAGTCGCGAAGGGCTCTCACTGACGTCCCTCCCCAGTGTCCCCTCCACGAATCCTCATGCGACTGATGCACCCTCATCCTCATGAGAGGCCCTGGCTGCGCAGAACCGGCCCGGGGACCTCGAGGCAAACTCTGTGGGGCGCATAGTTTGTTTCTTGAGAGATGACAGTGGGTTCATGTGATCCTACACTGCTGAGGTTGGTTTTTGTTTTTTGTTTTTTCAGATGAAAAGTGAATTTTTGCACTTGCCAGTGGCATCGCCCATCAGCTGTTTCCAGTTACTTCCAGCCTCTGCTTGGCTACTTTAGGGCCTGAAATGGCGAGGCTGCTTCCTGTAGAGATGGAATAATGAAAGGGAGACGTGGTGACCTCCATGTACTTACTTCAATTTTTATTTTAAAATCAAGAGACTGCCACGCAGCCAGATGATGGGCAATGGAATGGGTATTTGGTTGAGGCTGAGAAGCGATGCTCGAAAAATGTTGGAAAATGACCATTAAAAACAACAACAAAAAAACTCAAACCTCTCTCGGAGTCTGCATCATATAAATCTAATAAGACAGAGCGAAAATATTGGATTTATTTTTACAAGTTAGCTGTGACCTTTCCAACCTTCTGAATGGATTCGCTTCACACAGTTCCTCTTCAGGGCCTTAGGGTTATGAGTAACTCATAAAAATAAATCCAATATTTTCCCCTTAGCCATGTCATAGCCAATGTAGGAATTCAGATGATGGGGCAAGGGAGGTGGGTTTTCATTTCGTTTGACCTCCCATTATGAGAGGTGCTGAGTCCTCAGCCCTGGCCGGGCCTCCCCAGAACCTGTGTACAAAGAAACAAAAACAAGGTACTCGTGTCAGGGCCAGGCCCAGGGCAGGGTGTGGTGGGGACGTGGTGGCCAGACGAGAGGGCCCATGTGCCGTTGGAGAGAGACACGGGATTCCTGGCCTGATGGGCGTGGGGAAGAGCGTTGTTAAAGTGGCCTGTTTTCAGTGAGAAGAAAAATCTTACCTGTGAAGGAGGTCTTCCTCATGAGAGGGATTCGGTCTCCATGGGGTAAACTAGGTTGAGCCTTGATTGGGCAGGAAATGCCTCCTGGGTCAGAGCCTCACCCTTATCACCTTCAGGGACCTCGTTCATGGGACAGATGTCTCTTGATCACCTACTGCATGCCAGGCAGTGAGGGCCCTGAGGATACAGGGTGGAATAAAACCAGGCACTATTCCTGTCCCAGAGAAGGCTGTGGGCTCATGCAGGATTCAGACACGAATCAAATAAAACACAGCAATCCATGTGTAATCACGAGGTAAGTCCTAGGAAGAGGACCCAGGAGTCTTATAGAAGCGAATTGTGGTGGGACGCTGGCTGAGTGGAAAGGAGGAACAGTCCCAGGGGACTTCCTGGAAGAAGTGGCAATTGAGCTGATTGATGACTGGATGCTAACAGGTGGAGGAAGGGGTGGAAGAGAGATTTCAGGAAAGAGGAATTGGCATTCCTGTAGCAGGCTGGGCTCCCTGGGAGTGACTCTGAGACAGGAGAGGTTTATCAGGCAGTTCAACAGGGATTAGTGCCTGTGGAAGGAAGGAAGGAAGGAAGAAAGGAAGGAAGGAAGGAAGGAAGGAAGGAAGAGGGGAAGGAAGGAAGGGAAGGAGGGAGGGAGGGCAAGAAAAGACACATGTGCACACATGCGCACACATGCACATGCGCACAAAAAGGCACACACATGCACACACATGCACACATGCACATGCACACACAAAGGCACACACAGGCACACACATGCACACACAAAGGCACACAGGCACACACATGCACACACACGCATGCACACACGCACATGCACACACACATGCATCCTTCGTGGGCCCTACTTCTCCCAATCTCTTTACTTTGTAGGACCCCAGGACTCAATCCTTGCACCCCTTTTCTCTTCTGTCCTTATTCTTTCCCTGGATTGTTGAATGCCTTCCTGTGGCTTTAAATTATTATTATTATTTTTGAGATGGAGTCTCACTCTGTTGCCCAGGCCGTAGCGCAATCTTGGCTCACTGAAACCTCCGCCTCCTGGGTTCAAGCTATTCCCCTGTCTCAGCCTCCTGAGTACCTGGAATTAAAGGTGCCCACTACCCTGCCAGGCTAATTTTTTTTTTTTAGTAGAAATGGGGTTTCACCATGTTGACCAGGCTGGTCTCAAACTCTTGACCTCAAATGATCTGCCCACTTTGGCCTCCCAAAGTGCTGGGATTATAGGTGTGAGCCACCATGCCAGACCTGTGGCTTTAAATTCTATTAGCCAATGACTCATCGATCTATGTCTTCTGGCCAAACCTCTCTGCCAGACTGCAGACCCATCTATCCAACGGCCTGTGCAATGTCCCCATTTAGCTGTCTAATAAACCTTGAGGTCCCACGCGGAACCCCAGAGCTCCCCACTCTGCCACCCTCAGACTTCCCCATCTCAGTGACGGCAGCTCCGTCCTTCCAGTTTCTTAGTTATGAACCTTAGTATCATCCTCAGCTTCTTCTTGTCTCTCACTTCCCACTTCCAGCTCATCAGGAAATCCTGCTGGCTCTTAGCTTCACACATGCTCACCAGCCATTCGCTCCTTACAGCTCCCCTGCAGCCGTCCCTGTCTGAACTGTGACCATCACACTCTTTGGTAACTAGGTGACTTCAGCAGCCTTATCTTAGGTTTCCCGGCTCCAACCTTTGACTCCGCCAAATGGTCTGATCTTAACACTGATGCCTGACCATGATTCTCTGACCAAGACCCTCAGTGGCTCATCCTTTCACTCAGAGTCAAGGCTGAGCTTGCATAGTGGCCCTTGAGGCCCGCCCGCTTCCTCTCTGAGCTCTTCTGCTCTCCTCATCACCCACGCTGTTTCCACCACTCGGGCCTCCCCGTAGCTCCTCACAACACCCAGGCTCATCCCATGCCAGGGCCTTGGCACCTCCCTCCACTGTGCCTGCTGCTTTCTCCCTCGACATTGCCTCGTGAGTGAGGCTCCCGCCACCTCTAAGACTTTCTTCCGTCCCACTCTCCCTAGGAGGCTTGACTGCCACCCCCCACACTGCAGGTTGCTCCCATCCCCGTGCTCCTGGCCCCTTTGCCTCTCTCCTCTCATCCTCTCTCACAGCACTTAGTGCTTTGCCAACATACATTTGTTGGGTACAGTGGCTCACACCTGTAATCCCAGCTACTCAGGAGGCCAAGGTGGGAGAATCACTTGAGGCCAGGAGTTTGAGACCAGCCTGGGCAACACAGTGAGACTCTGTCTCTACCAAAAAATTAAAAAATTAGCTGTGTGTGGTGGTGCACACCTGTAGTCCCAGCTACTGGAGGGGCTGAGGCAAGAGCATCAAGTGAGCCCAGTAGTTCAAGCCTGCAGTGAGTTACGACTGTGTCACTGCACTCCAGCCTGGGTGACAGAGCAAGACCGTCTCTTAAAACAACAAAAACCAACCAACCAACGAACCAACCAATCAACCAACCAAAACCCCCCACACTGTATGATGTTCCTGTTTGCTGTCTTTACCGGTCAGTGTCAGTACCCCACTAGAGGTCCGGCTGCGGGGGCAAGGATCTTCATTCACTGATGCACCAAGTGCCTACACCGCCACTAGGTGCTCAACAAATATTTGTAGAATGAATGAATGCTGAAAAGCAGCTTGAACTGTTTCTAATCTGTCTTCCCCTTGTAGTCGGCAGCCTTTGAGTTCTCAGCGCATCTGCTCCAGTTGTTTTCACCCTTGTGCAATTCCCTCCACATGCTGAACATTGTGACTCGCTTTTTGTAGCTCGTGGTAAAATATGCATAATATAAGATTTACTATTTTAATCATCTTAAAGTATACAATTCAGTAGCATTAAATACATTCACGATATTATGTAATCATCACGACTATCCATTCCCAGAATTTTTTCATTATCCCAAATAGAGACTCTGTACCCATTAAACACTGACTCCCATTCTTGGGGCAGAGTCTCACTCTGTTGTCCAGGCTCATTGCAGCCTCGAAGTCCTGGCTTTAAGCAATCCTCCCACCTCAATCTTCCACATAGCTGGGACTACAAGTGTGTACCACTATGCCCAGCTAATTCATTTTTACTTTTTATTTCTGTAGAGGTAGAGTCTTGCTCTGTCACCCAGGCTGGAATGCAGTGGTAGGATCACAGTGCCACTGCAACCTGAAACTACTGGGTTCAAGCAATCCTCCTGCCTCAGCCTCCTGAGTGGCTCGGTCTACAGGCATGCACATGCCCAACTAAGTTTTACATTTTTTGTAGAGGTGAGGTCTTGCTATGTTGCTCAGGCTGACCCTGAACTCCTGTCCTCAAGCAATCCTCCCACATTGGCTTCCCAAAGCACTGGGTGTGAAACTCTGCCCCTGACTGGTAAACTCACTTCTAATGAACATAATACAGTTAAAGTGGTGGATGTCACTTCTGATATTAGGTCATAAAAGATGGTGACTCCCATCTTGCTGGCTCTCTCTTGCTTCTATCCTGACTTGCTCCAAGGGAAACCAGCAGAAGCCTGTGGCGAGCTGCTGTGTGGGGTAGTCAACAGCAGGCGAGGTTCTGAAAGCTGTCAGCAGCCACGTGAGTGAGCCTTGAGATGAGATCACAGCCCTGGCCAACACCTGAGTGCAGCCTGTGAGAGATGCTAAGCCATAGCACCCAGCGAAGCCCCGCCAAGATTCCTGACCTGCAGAAACGGAGATCACACAGGTGTGTTGTTTTAAGTCACTAGGCTGTGGGGTAATTTGTTTCACAGCAGCTAATAACAGCTATGCTCTTGCTCCTCAAACCGATATAAAGCAGAGGACTCTGATGCTCAGGATCCATCCTACTTACCCCCACATAAGCTCCGATGACCTGGCATGCCTTCTTGTGGAAGGCCACGGGGGCTCCTCTGAGCCTAACTTCACACCTGGACAGAGTCCAGCTTCCTGCAAACCTGCGGATGGTTCTGGCATTTGGAATCATGCCCATGTCCTCCTTGTCCCTGTTTATTTTTTCTGCTGACACCACTCTGGACTTGGGGGGTATTGGAAGTGTAAGTGCTACCTTGTGAAGGAATGTTTATTTCTTCTTTAGACTAACCTTTCCTTATTCGCCAAGTCCTGGGAGGATTGAGAGTGGAGTGTGCTCTCCTTCTAAGCGGGGCCTGATCCCTCCCACTCAACAAGCTCTGGGATGATTGTTGCTAGGGTGGAGGCTTCTAGAGCATTCCTGCCCCTGCCTCATGGCCACAAATAAAGACTGGGATAGTAATCTTTTGCGTTTTGAGACTGAGTCTTGCTCTGTCACCCGGGTTGGAGTGCAATGCAGTGGCACGATCTCAGCTCACTGCAGCCTCCGTCTCCTGGGTTCCAGCAATTCTCCTGCCTGAGCCTCCTGAGTAGCTGGGATTAAAGGCATGCGCCACCACACCCAGCTAATTTTTGAGTTTTTAATATAGACGGGGGTTTTGCCATGTTGGTCAGGCTGGTTTCGAACTCCTGACCTCGTGAGCCACCCGCCTTGGCCTCCCAAAGTGCTGAGATTACAGGCGTGAGCCACTGTGCCCTGCCTTGGGATAGTGATCTTTAACTCCCAGGGATCTCTCCAGCATTCTCTGCATAAACAGGGCTCTCTTTACAACCTACGCCTTTTTCAACACAGCTGGGACATATAACAATGCCTTTATTTGGAGAGGTTGTGGCAGAACTCCCCAGCACTATATTGTGCAGGTAATGCTTGCTTTTATTTGTCCCCAAACAACCTCTTTCAAGCTTCAGGGGGAGCCCTTCCTGTGGTGCTGCCGAGTGGAGTGACTTAGTATTCACACCGCCACGCGTTTTTGGATGTTGCATCCTTTGATCACGTCTGCTCTCAGACGCCTCTCCTGACTGATGACACCTGCTTTTCAGTCTTTCATCCAACAGAAGCCCCTTGACTCCTGGGCCTTCTCTGTATCTTCTCTTGTTTGGCTGTTGTTTTCCTTTCTCTTTAAAAAAAATATCTACCCTTTTTCTAATCAGAAAAATAAACCACTTTTTTGGGAGGTCTTTAAAGATTTCAAGATTGTATAAACAACAAAAATGAAAGTTGGTGTCTCTCTAAGGGTGGATAATAAGAATTGTATGCAGCCTCCATCGAGGGTGGAAACAAGGTTTCCTCCAAGGCAAGGGTGATGAGGGGTGGCGTGGCGGTGATGAGGGGTGGCGTGGCGCAGTGGTCACTTTTCTAACTGTGTTTCTTTTTCTTTCCTTTTTTTTTTTTTTTTTTTTTTTTTGGTAGAGACGGGGTTTCTCCATGATGGTCAGGCTGGTCTCGAACTCTCGACCTCAGGTGATCTGCCTGCCTTGGCCTCCCAAAATATTGGGATTACAGGCGTGAGCCACCATGCCCAGCCTTCTAGCTGTATTTCAACCCTCTCTGAGCTCTAGTTGGATGGTGTATTCGGCCATTCATGCATTGCTACCAAGAAATACCTGAGACTGGGTAATTTATGAAGAACAAAAGGTTCATTGGCTGACGGCTCTGCAGGCTATACAGGAAGCATAGTGGCATCTGTTTCTGGGGAGGCCTCAGGAAGCTTCCAATCATGGTGGAAGGTGAAGGGGGAGCAGACATCTCACATGGCAGAGTGGGAGCAAGACACAGAAGGGGAGCTGCCGCACAGTTTTAATCGGATCTCAAGAGATTTTCCTTGTTCTCACGAGGACAGCACCAAGAGGACACTGCTAAAACATTTGTGGGAAATCCACTCTCATCATCCAATCGCCTCCCACCAGGCTCCACCTCCAACATTGGGGATTACAATTCAACATGAGTTCTGGGCAGGGACACACATCCAAACCAAATCAGATGGCTCGGTGAGGACTAAATGACATAATGGGCCAGGTGCGGCCACTCACGCCTGTAATCCAAGCACTTTGGGAGGCTAAGGCGGGTGGATCACGTGAGATCAGGAGTTCGAGACCAGCCTGGCCAACAAGATGAAACCCTGTCTCTACTAAAAATACAAAAATTAGCAGGGCATACTAGCGGGCCCCTGTAATCCCAGCTACTAGAGAGGCTGAGGCAGGAGAATTGCTTGAACCCAGGAGGTAGAAGTTGCAGTGAGCTGAGATCACACCATTGCACTCCAGCCTGGATGACAAGAGCAAAACTCCATCTCAAAAAAAAAAAAGAATGAATGAATGAATGGAGGTCAACACTGGAGAACCCTGCTTGGGACAGGGTGAGCTCTCTGTATTACCATGGCCAACGCCCAACTCATGGGCCACCCGCAAGCACCATCCTTTGCAGAATGTCTGCCTCAGCGAATGGTACCACTCTCCACCCAGAAAGCCAGGCATGTCCTTGACACAGCTTTGTCGCCCGCTCCCCAGGGTCAATGCATCGGCAAGTCACAGTGACATCACTGGCTGCTGTGGAAAGTTCACCTTTGTCTCCTCATATGTCTCTCTATCCTGCTGCCTCCTGCAGGATTACTGGAATCCTGATCCATCACTGACCACAAAAAAATCAAAAGGTTAAAAGGCAGGACCCTGTCTCTACAACAAAACAAAAATTAGCCAGGCATGGTGGTGTGCACCTGTAGTCCCAGCTACTTGGGAGGCTGAGGCAGGAGGATTGTTTGAGCCTGGGAGGTCAAGCCTGCAGTGGGCCATGATTGTGCCACTGCCCTTCAGTCTGAGTGACAGAGCTAGACCCTGTCTTTAAAAAAACAAAGTTAATTGTAGAATTACCATAAGACCCAGCAATTCCATTCCTAGGTATATACTCAAATGTGTTGAAGGCAGGTATTCAAACAAAAACTTATGTGCAAATGGTCATAGCAACTCTATTCACAATAGCCAAAAGGCGAAAACAACATAATGTTCATCAATGGATGAATCAATAGCAAAGTATGGTTATCCATACTATAAGCAAAATATGGTTATCCGATGCAAGCTTCAACATAGATGAACTTGAAGACATGATACTAAGTGAAAGAAGCCAGACACCAAAGGCCACATACCGTATGATTCCATTGGTACAAAATGTCCAGAATGGGCCAATCCATTCAGACAGAAAGTAGATTAGTGGCTGCCAGTGACTCAGGGGAGGTGCAATGGGAAATGACTGTCTAATGAGTCACTTCTTAAGGTGATAAAAAACGTTCTAAAACCAGTTGGTGGTGACAGTTATGTAGCTTTGTGAATATACCCAATGCCGCTGAATTGTACATTTTTAAATGATTACAATGATAAGTTTTCTAATATGTGTGTTTTACTACTACAAAAAAAAATTGTGCTGTTTCTTTGAAATTGAAATTTAACTGAATCCCCTGTATTTTATCAGACAACCCTGTCCCCAGCACTGCATGGCTCACAGGACTGTTCGAAGGAGCTCTGACAGGGCCATTTGGATGGGTCCCCTGTTTCCTAGAGGATCCCCCAGGGCAGGCTGTCCCCTACAGCTCTATCCCTCCCTGTACCTGCAGCCTGGATAGCATGAGAGTCGGCCCAGCTATTCCTCTTCTGTTTTTGTCCCGCCCTTAGCCATGATCTTGTTGCATGATTGCCCAGGCTTTGCCTGCAAGGAGAACCCCAGCATCACTGAGAGCCTCGTGCAATGTCTTTTGGACTGGGTAAGTGGTTCATCTTGGTGTAAAGGGTTGGGGGAATTTTTGACCTTCCAGAAACCGCAGCCCCTCCCTCCATCTCCTGTGTGTCCTTCCAGTTGTTCAATAATGGGCTCATCTTTCCTGGAGCTCTCTGCTCCAGGTGAGTATCTCTGGCTGTATCACTGCAGGTCAAAGCTGGTTTCTCCCTCCATTCTGATCTTTAATAAAAGCAATATCCTCCCAGCCGGGACTTCTATGACAGCACTTTGCTTCAAGAGTACAAATTAAAATGATGCCACCAAGGGCATGAATGGTCTTAGCAGAGTCAACATGGGGAGCGTTGCGCATTCCCTGTATAATATTAAGAGTGACTAAGCAGAGGCACTGCCCCTCCAGCCAAGCCTGGTCTGAATACCAAAGAATCCGGCTGGGAGAAGGGAGGAGGGAGGAGCCCGGGGCTGCCACTCAACTGCAGAGGCCCAGCTCATCTGCTGGCCCCGTGGGGCTGAGGGACAGAAGGTAAAGGTCAGAAACTCTCAGCAAATATTTAGAGGGCTGTTCCCATGCCCAGTGGGTTTGGACACAAGGTAATCCTCTCTTGGAAGGGCCGGGTAATCCCTGAGCAAATGCACGGCCTAACTGGTAACTATGGCTGAGCCAGCCTAGCTCCTCTGGGAGTCAGTGAGGGAGATGGTGGGCCCAGCACCCAGGCTCAGGTTTATATGGGAGTGGAGGAAGCCTCAGCTCCAAGAAAGAACCCACCTACTGACGAATGCTTCAGTGTGAGACCTGTTGCATTGAGATGTACGATATTTTGTTATCTATAAAAACATTTATGTAGGTTGGGTGCTGTGGCTCATGCCTGTAATACCAGTGCTTTGGGAGGCTGAAATGGGAGGATTGCTTGTGGCCAGGAGTCAGAGACCAGGCTGGGCAAAATAGCAAGACCCCATCCCTACAAAACATAAAAGTTAGCCAGGCATGGTGGTCCATGCCTGTAGTCTCTGCAACTCAGGAGGTTGAGGCAAGCAGATCACTTGAGCCCAGGAGTTCCAGGCTGCATTGAGCTATGATCTAGCCATTGTACTCCAGCCTGGGCAATGCAGGGAGACCTGTCTCTTAAAAAAAAAATTATAAAGCAAGTACTGTACCAGGCTCTGAGCTAGGGATGAGGCTTTAGAGATGAATGACATGGTCGCTGTCAGGAGGCCAGAGTTTGATTGGGGAGCGGTCCATGCACTCTCTGAGGACACTCTTGGATCCCCAGCAGTTAACGTCCTGAATAAATGGATAAATAAGCAAATGTGTGACTTGTAATGCGCTGGCGCCCTTTACTTCTCCCATACACCTCAAGGATGGCTTCCTGGAAATGAACTTAAAGGGAAGCCAGACAGCTATGCGGAAAAGTGAAGGAAGGGTGGGCCCAGGCAGAGGGAACAGCATGTGCCAAGACACGAAGGTGCAGGGGGTCCTGGCACAGCCAGGGGCTGCCAGTGTGTCCACATATCTGTCATGTAGAGCCCATCGGGTGGGAGACCTGAAGCTGGAGCCATCTGCAGGACCCAGATCTGGAAGAACTGGCTCTGGTGAGGAGCTGGGATGCTTTCTTGAAGCTCCTGAGGGATTTTAAATTGTAAAGCAACAAGATCTGATTTGCATTTTCCATCATCTACATGGAGGATGAGTTTGCTCATTCTATCTATTAATGCATCTTAAAAACAAACTCCCGCTACTTACCAGTGTTGTGCTGGGTCTAAACTGGTGCAGTCCACAGAAACATAATGTGGCCCACAGGTGTAATTTTATTTTATTTTTTTTCTTGAGACAGAGTCTTGTTGTGTTGCCTAGGCAGGAGTGCAGTGGTGTGATCACAGCTCACCGCAACCTCTGCCTCCCTGGTTCAAGTGATTCTCCCTCCTCAACCTCCTGAGTAGCTGGGACCACAGGTGCACACCACCATCCCTGGCTAATTTTTTTTTTTTTCTTTTTAGTAGAGATGGGGTTTCACCATGTTGGCCAGGCTGGTCTTGAACTCCTGACCTCAAGTGATCTGCCCACCTCAGCTTCCCAAAGTGCTGGGATTACAGGCATGAGCCACTGTGCCCGGCATGTCATTTAAAATTTTCTAGATTTAAAGAAGCAAAAAGAAACCCACATTTAAGGAAGCCACATTTAAAGAAGCAAAAAGAAACCCAGGTAATATGCTTTAATATATTTTATTTAACCCAATATATCTGGAATATCACAATACATTTTGCATTTTTTCGTTAAAGTCTTTGAAATCCAGGTGTATTTTACTTTTATAGCACATCTCAATCCATGCCTCACTTAAGTATCCAGTTGCCGCATGTGGCTAGTGACCGCCATTCTGAACAGTGGGTACAGGCCTAGACAGTGGTGCACGAGGCCACCAAGTCCTCTGTCCTCACAGCGCTCAGAGCCTAGCAGAGAAGACCCACAATTAAACAAGCAAACAAAATAGTACAGTGAAAGTCACAGTGGAGAGAAGGGATGGAAGGGAGGATCATGTCACCCAGGGGCATGGCAGAGGCATCTAATTTAGGGTAAATTAAATTGAGTCTTTAAGGGAGAATGGGAGGGGTCAGTGAAGTGAGGGGGCAGGCATTCCATGTTTGATGAACTGTTCTAAGCCCAGGAGAGTTGGCCTGATGAGTCTGGCCAGATCATGCGTGTCTGTAGCCACGGCAGACATGTTGGGCTTCATTCTAAGAGCAGTTGGAAACCACCAGAAGGTCGTAAGTGACCATGGCCAGGTCATTACAAATCTATCACAGTGGGTGGGTGTTGTGTACAGGTGGATCAGAGTGGGTAGGACGGAGTGGGACAGCCGGTTGTCCGCAAAGTTGTTTGTAGCACAAGATGCTAATGGTTTGGACAAGGGTGGTGGCATGGACACAGGAAAAAGTGGGTGGTTGCAGGAGAAAGAAATGACAACCAATAGGCCTTAGTAACGGGTTAGAGGGGTGTGCTTGTATGTGTGTGGATAGGGCTGAGGTTCACTTTTGTTTGTTTGTTTTGCTCATTTTTTTTTTTTTTTTGAGATGGAGTCTCACGCTGTCACCCAGGCTGTAGTGCAGTGGTGGGATCTCATCTCACTGCAACCTCTGCCTTGTAGGTTCAAGTGATTCTTAAGCCTCAGCCTCCCGAGTACCTGGAATTACAGGCACCTGCCACCACACCAGGCTAATTTATATATTTTTAGTAGAGACAGGGCTTCACCATGTTGGCCAGGCTGGTCTCGAACTCTGGACCTCAAGCTGTCTGCCCACCTCAGCCTCCCAGAGTGGTGAGATTCCAGGCCCTGGGGTGCAGTTTGAAAGAAAGGAAGCGACAAAGAATGACTCCCAGGTTTCTGCCGCTGTTTCTGGGATGGGGAATGTGAAAGAAGAATCGTAGCTTTGAAGATCTGGGACATGATGGGTTCAGTTTTGAATCTCTTGAGTCTGAGGTGCTTATGAGATATTTAAGGTTGAATTTTTAAATGACAATATATAAATTCAAACTTGGGAGAGAGGTCTGGGCTGGACATGAAGGCTGGGAAGAGGTTTGGTATCTGGATGAGTGGCTGGTAGTTAAATACATGGAAATTGATAAAATCATCTAGAGCAGTGGTTCTCAGCTGGGTGCAATTTTTCGCACACATTCCCGCACCCTCGAGGGACATCTGGGAATGTCTGGAAACATTTCTGCTTATGACAGTTTTGGGGGGCAAGCTAGCATCAAGTGAGTAGAGGCCAAGGATGCTGCTAAACACTGTGTAATGCACAGGGCAGCCCCCATGGCACCCCCAAAATATCAGCCGTGCTGAGGTTGAGAAGTCCAGATGGAAGGAGACAGAGCCCTGAGAAGCTCTGGCATTTAAGGTGAATCAAGTAGGTGTGAAATCAGTGAAGTAGGAGGAAATGCAGATGAGACAGGAGGAAGACGTGACCAAACAGGGCACAGTGGCCCCGGGTGGCAGACTGCGGATTCAGTGATCGAGAACCATCACATCACTGTATCTTTTTAGTTGAGATTTTTTTCATTTTCATTTTCTTTCTGCAGGTGAGACCTATGGACGCCCCAGATTTCAAGCACCTGGAATACAGAACCGCACATGAGGCAAGCCTGTGGCAGGGTGGGAAGAGCCCAGGCTCCTTGCTTACTTGTTAGCTGTGTTTGTTTGGGCAAGCGGCTCACTCCCCTGAACCACGGTTTCCTTATCTGGAAAATGGGTTTGTCGGATGATGATCAAAGGAGAAGATGATAAATTTCACACCTAGTAGGTGCTCAGTTAGTGGTACTTACCGTTCTTCCTTTCATTAGCACCTTCTGGCAAGGCTTGCCGATAGGTTATTCTTAGATTTTACTCTCAACTCTGCCAAAATCCTGCTGAAAACAGGACTGGTTTTGGGATGAAGCCTCTGGCTGCTCTCTTTCCTTACAGATACAGTTTGGCTGGTTGTTTTCTAGGCTATCATATATACTATTGGTGAAGAGCGACTTTTTCCACCCTTTCCCCTCCCTAGTCCCCTACCCCAGCCTTTTTCCCCCCTCATTGAATCCTTTGTATTAAAGATGACCGGATTGGCATATGAGGTCTGCTGTTGTGACATGGTTTGGCTCATTATTTATCAGGCTAGGAAGCAGGACATGATGTACCAGACCGGAAACTCTTTGAAGGCCATGAGGATCCCAGATCTTTTTAAACTTTCTCACTACTATTACTCAGCAAAGGACAGTAAACCTGAACTACCCTTCACCCACCTTTCCAGGTTTGGGTGTGATGGGGATGAGGATTTGGCAATGTACTCCAATGATGTATTTTCTTTGAAGTCTCCTGGTTTTTCTTAAAAATTTAATAAATTTGCTGGGTGGGGGCTCACACCTATAATCTCAGCACTTTGGGAGACCAAGGTGGGTGGATCATGAGGTCAGGGATCGAGACCATCAGGGCTAACATGGTGAAACCCCATCTCTACTAAAAATACAAAAAAATTAGCCAGGCGTGGTGGCACACACCAATGGTCCCAGCTACTAGGGAGGCTGAGGCAGGAGAAACGCTTGAACCCAGGAGGCAGAGGTTATAGTGAGCCAAGATCGTGCCATTGCACTCCAGCCTGGGTGACAGAGCGAGACTCTGTCTCAAAAAATAATAATGATAAATTTAAAGTTCTAGTCCATAGTGTATCACTTTTCATTTTAATATAATACCATTTTGGATAGGTGTCGTGGCTCACATCTATAATCCCGCCACTTTGGGAGGCCTAGGCAGGTTGATTGCTTGAGCCCAGGGGTTTGAGACCAGCCTGGCCAACATGGTGAAATCTCATCTCTACTAAAAACACAAAAATTACCTGGGTGTGGTGGCATGTGCCTGTAACCCCAGCACTCTGGAAGGCTGAGGCGGGCAAGTCACCTGAGGTCAGGAGTTCAAAATCAGCCTGGCCAACATGGTGAAACCCTGTCTCTACTAAAATTACAAAAATTAGCTGGTATGGTGGTGGGTGCCTGTAATCCCAGCTACTCTGGAGGCTAAGGCATGAGAATCACCTGAACATGGGAGGCAGAGGTTGCAGTGAGTAGAAATTGTGCCACTGTACTTCAGCCTGGGTGACAGAGTGAGAGTCGATCTCAAAAATAATAATAATAATAATAATAATAATATTACTATTTTGTTCTCTTCTAGAGAAATTGTATAGTCTGCCCCTTCCCCACTGGTTTTCCCACGGCTCCCATCACACCACCCCCAGGAGATAGGAAGGAGTATCCCAGCTTGAGATCAAATCCAACTTGAACCCCAGAAACACCCAAATGCTCTTCTTGGTTACCATGGACCCCTTGGACAACTGACAAATTTCTAATGACGTAGCGGGATGAAAAGCTATGAAGGCAAACAACCCCAGAGAACCCAATTATAGAATAAAGCGTTCTCTTGGGAAGTGAGAAGATTCCTGAATTCTCCACAGCTTCGAATAGAATTAGATTTTATTTTTCCAGTGTAGAAAAAATGTTTCCAACTGATTTTGGGAATTTGTGGCAGCCACTTGATGTTATTTATGTTTGGTAATGGTTTGGTCCTGGAAGGTATTGAAGTTGGAGGTGTGTTTGCTTACTGGGAAGACATTCATTACAGGCATTCTCTAGGTTAGCAGGTATGGCCTAGCAAACTGGCTGTCAGAGCCTCCCAAGAATGATGCCAAGAGAAAGGGCGTGTTAGAGACAATGTCCTATCCTTTGTCTCTTGAGAAAGAAGTCGTCCCCAAGACACTCAGGGATGGGCGTAGTCTCTGACATATCACACATATTGCAGTTGAGTTTGCAGAGATCCCAAACAGGGATGAATGTTCCCTCTAAGAAAAACACTGTCTGCTTATTTTTTGCTCCTGTGAACAAAATGGCTCTGAATTTACATAATTAAAATTCTGGTGTCTTTTCAGATCATAACAATGGGTAATTAACACTGTTGCTTGTCAGCTGGGAAATACCTTGGGAGGAGGCTATCAGAGCCCAGCCGTTTTATTTTGTGCCACATCTCGTGGACAATCAGGGCTAATTGAATCCCTCCCCATCTCATCGAAAATGAATGAAAGAACATTGAAGGCTCCTGGTCTGGCTCACAATCAACCCAGAGAGGCTGTGTACTCACACAAGCTAGCTCGAGATCAGAACCTCAACCCTGCACGAGGATGGCGCCTGACAGTCTAATTTAGGAGCGTTGCTTAAAATCTTAATCAGCGCAGTAAAATGAACAGAGGCGATTTTCGACACCATGTTTGTTGTTTATGGTTATCATTTTTAATAAACGTTAAAAGTGTTTTCACAGGTGTGGAAAAAGGCACGTCCCTGGGACATGGCTCTGTTAGGTCTGTACTCTCTATCAAGAAAAAAAAATGTCATCGTCGAGAATGAAGACGTAACGTATTCATCAGAGCCTGCCTGCCTTTTATTTTGTGATTCCCTGAAAGCTATCTGCACTCCTAAGCCTGAGTCCATCTTCCCTGCACAAGTGATATCTTGATTGACACATCTCCAAATAAGCTCCTGAATAGCTTTCCGTATTAGCCTCAGAATAATTCAGATGTCAAATTACGGCTCGCAGACTCCCTGACTCCGCTCAAGCCCCAGAATGAATTTTTTAAATATTTGGGAGAAAATATTAAATTTTGTTCAGGTTGGGTCAAAGTTCATATCATTTGGTAATAAAGAGCCACAGAGGGTGTTTGCCCGGGGTGGGCTGTGCTGATTTTATTTTGTGCAACAGCTGCAGGTTGAGCTGACCCTTGGTAGGCGGTTTGGAGTTGGCTTGCGTGCCTGCGGCATCTATGCAGTTTGCTGTGGGTTTCCTTTGGACAGAAAAGGGAACGGGGAAAGGAAGAAGGAAGAAAACACGAGTTTTTCTCTTCGCGCAGGACTCCTGGCTGATGTCATCTTTAAATATGCAGCTTTAATTGCTCTTCTGCAGCAATAAGGGAAGAAGAGATCTTAGTTACTTGTTTTCATCACCGTTGAAGCTGCACTGCTGATTCAGCCTGGATGCCTGTCTTCCAACCTATGCAGCAGCATTCCTCGCAAGCAAGACGGCAGAGCAGTGCTTGCCAGGCTGATAATGACCACTTTTCATAGTATTCGTTGGGTGCTCTGTAATGTGTGGCTGAGAAAATGCTCATTATTACCGGCTGTTTGTGCAGCTGTAAATATTTAACCAAGAATGCTACCGGCTTTGTGGAAAGACTTGCTAATTACACCTGCTTCTCTCTATAATTACATATTGTTGTAAAATTCTATGATAATGACACAACTATGTCTTCCTCTTGCAAACGGTAAATTTATACCAAGTGCGGCACCTGAATTTCCATAAGCAATTAGCCTACACATTTACATCCCTGTGTTTTCCTGTGATTTTATTGAAATGAAAGGTAATGAATTAAATCCAATTATAGCAGGAAGACATCTAGTAACTTGATGTTTGTTTTGAACGGCAGCTTCACTTCATAAGCAAAGTGAGGAATTAGGCTGCCGCTGAAAACAGTTGAGGCATCCCGATAAATTAAAAATATCACTCTGATAGCAGGGACCCCAACAAGCAGCCCTTACTGGAGACTGGGGTTTCCTTGACAAAATGTTTCTGGAAAAGCTGCATATTTCTGTCTGATGAATGTGAAGTACTGCTTTGGGTTGTAGCCTGATTATTGGAGGAACATTGCTATAAAAAATAAGTTTTGCTTGATGCTGTAATAAAACTCAGGGCTATCATCCATAGTTCACAGGGTCTGTTGAGAGGGGGGTGGGAGGTAGGGCCTTGGAATGCTGGAACTGGGAGACTAATAATATCTGTATTTTATTATTTTAAAACATGAGCATTTCTATTCTTTTGGAAAGCTTGGCTCTCCAGGAAATGCAGAGAAATATAGCCTCTATTTAGGCTACAAAAGAGGGCTCATTTGCTTTAATCAGGAGACTGCATGTTCATAAGACGTGGATCCAAAATTCTTGAAAAACAAAAACAAAATGAGTGGCATGCTGTACATGTTTCCAAAATGAATATGTCTCTAACGTCTTTACTGCTTTTCCTTTTCACTCTCACTGCAGTCTTTTCTCTCCAGCCCTCTCTCTCCCTCTGTACAGATGCAAACAGCTCAAAATGTCAGATGCAGAGAGGTGACCCATCTTTTCACGGCACAGGGGACAATTTTGCTCTGATCTCTGTGTGATTTCAGACACAAGCACAATTCTCAGATTATAGGCTCTCCAGCACCTTTTTCAACCTGATGATGAATTTACTTATTTCTTTAGCGGTCATGACTATTCTAACATTTTGGTAACCATGAGGTTGATGGCGTCGTCATGCCATGTGGAGAGAAGAGCTACAGCCTGGGCTGGGATGATCAGTGACAGCGACCAGGCGCTGATGAGTTGTCCTGCCTGGCCCGGCCGGGGAACAGTTCTCTTCGATTTCCTCTCAGTGACTGGGCTGGAGTGTGGCTGCCTAATGGTTGGCTGTCGATACAGTAAAAATGCGAACCTGTCTTTACATCTAATCCATTCTGAGAGGGCTCTTTACATAAATGGACTGTTCCTTTTCTTCATTTTCAGAAAAGGCAATCAAATAAGATTGAATCACACAGGCTGTTGGTACAGGATTTGTGTGTGTGCATGTGTGTGTGTTTAAAAAGCACAATGATTAATTTGGAGGCACAGCATTTTGTGTTGTCTCTGACTATTTTCTTCCTCACTGTTTTTTTTAAGGGCTCTGAAAATCAATGCTATGCTTCACTCCCATCCATCTTTATATAGTAATAAATTAAGTGGGAGGTATTGATATTTTTGTCTGAGCTTTTAAAATTTACATACTAATGACAATTAGACCCTTGTGACTGTTGATTTCTGCGGCTGTGTACTGTTTGTGACTTGGGCAAAGTCTTGTCTGTTTCCTCTGCTATTCTTGAGCGTCTCAGATCCTAGACCAGTTGGAACTGTAATTCTAACAAGGGATGAGCTCAGAAAAGCTGGTCCATCTGCTGTCTTTCTCACTCCCAGGAAGAGGCACTGCAGAGGGTCACAGCATGACACCCCAGGATAGGCCAAATGACATCAGACTGGGGCACCCATGAGGATGTGAGTTAGGGGTAGAGTCAAAATATTTAACCACTGTGGGCACTGACGCCCTTACCCCAGCAATCAGCACTTCGCTCAGGTCTGGGGTGCTGGGAGTTCCTGCTGCCTTATCAGATGTTAACCCTTTAGGTGCTGAATTAAGGGAAGGAGAGGAAGTTCTGGGGAAAGGCCAGAGCCGTGGGCAGCAGAGGGCTTGGGGAAGGGGGTCGATCACTGTTTTTCAACTGGTACAAAGCAGACCAGTATTTAATTGCGGTGCAGACTGGGTGAGTTTTATCTCTATATAGGAACCCCCTCCAACTCCTCCTACACAAATTTAGGGATCTTGAGGAAGTCACAGGAGTCTGTGCCCTTTCTATTCCTCAAGAAAAACTAGAATTGTGCAGTCTTGACATTGAGTGCCTTGCCTACCCCAAGCTTCCAAACCATTTCTGATAAACTTCGGGGTTTGGGGAGAAATGTAGACAGTCACTGCCCACTTCTCTCTTGCCTCCTGCCCCCCTCAAGGTAAGTGAAGGGCATCTTCTTAGCACTTGGCAAGAGTACTTGTTCTGAAGCTGGGACAGAGCCCTAGCATGGAGGGAGTTAACGGAGCTAGGCCCGGACCACTGTATAATTTTATTTTATAAAACCAAGTCCCTCTGGACAACCTGAGTGCTACCCACAAGCAGATGACCGGAAAAAATAGCCTCAAACTGGTGAAAAGGCCTCAACTTCATTTAAGCAATTATTCGGGGGACTGGGGCAGCTTTGAAGGTAACAACAGTTTATTTGCCGAGATTAATTTGTCAGTAATATTGATTGTCGGGGGCCTGTTTCATTCTGTTTAAGATTCCACAAGGCACAGACAGCAGCAACTCGTGCGTGATTTTTCCCTCTAGAATTTCCAGGATGTCTAAGAGATGCCGTGAAGCAAGTTCTGTCAAACTAGATCTTGCCAGCCCAATCCCTAGGGCAAGATGCGTGGGTTCTGTTTACATTTTGCCAAGGCAGCAAAAAATTGTTTGTTTACCTACAGGGATCTTTCTCCCGTCCCCACTTTTTCTCCCCCAAAGTGGGTCACCCAGAAGTCTGGGCACCTAGCATGCATAGAGAAGCCAATAGAGCGTTCTGTGACTCAACCCTGAAATCATTATGCAGGATTATCCAAATATGAAGACTGATGAAAGTTGGGCTTCTCCAGTTTCTCATTGCATGGAGATCGCTCAGTTATATCCAACTGTCCAGGAAGTGCCTGAGCAAGAGTGTCTGCAAAGAAAGGACAGAACAGAGGAGAGGTGTGGAAGAGAACTCACTTTCATCAGAGGATCGACTTTCAGGATGGTTGGGGAGCCCAGAGCATTATTGTATTACACATGGCACTGAAATGCGCCTTGTTCTGCCCCCCCACCCCGCCCTCTTCGTCCTTCTTTTCTTTGAGTGTTTTCGAAATGAAAGAGTTTTTTCTTCCAAATTGCGCTGGGAGGCAAATTCTTGAACGGTGTAATAGAAAATGTTAGACAATATTCCTTACCGGAGCTATTGACATTTTGGATAGTTGTGACACTTTGATTTTCCTCAAAACATATGGATCAAGCCTGGCTGCATTATTGGACAGGAAGTCCTGATGAAAGGCCTGCCTTTATCTTTCTTTGTATTCCCCCCTCTCTGTTTGCTCATGGCTTTCTCTCTGAATATAATCGTGGTTTTCTTAAGCTGTCCAGGGAGTCGTTATTGCCTTACTAAATATTTCATGGTGCACAGCACACCGTACCTGCCAAATGCCTCTTATTTGTTGTCAAAAATAAAGGGTTGGTCCTTCGGAGGGGGAAAGAAAAACGATAGAAGGTTTCTTCTGTTGTTTTTATTTTCAAGTTTCTCGTATGCGCCAAATGCACAGAAACGCTGGAAACCTAGGAGGGGTGTCTTTCTATTTGCCGGGGACAAGGCTGGTCACTTATTTATTTGTGGCTTATTTATTTATTGGCTGCACGCTTTTTTTCTATGATTCCCAGCACTTGTTTCCTTGCAGTTTTCCTTCCTATTTGTTCAGAAGGGAAAAGTTCAAAGCGGCTCTGTCAGCAGAGGGAAAAGCTTTGCTGAATACTAACCCTCCAGCGCCCGCCTGCGCTGACCTTGGGAGAGGAGCGATAAACGGTCCCATTGCAAACCGGCATGTGTGCTTGGTTAGGCCGGGTCGTCAGGGGTCAGGGCTCACCTGAGGCCAGCGGTGCGGGGCCGACCTGCCTGAGCGAGGAGTAATGCATTTTTAAAAGGGACATTCTCGCCTTTGAATGGGCCTAATATGGTCTCTGTTTAAAAACCTGTCAGAATCCCAAGCACACACTCCATAAAATATAAATAAGTACTTACTGTTTGCAGATGTTGCTTGTTTTTCATAATGTTTGTATTTCAAGCCTCGAATCCTCACTTCCTGTCAAGCGCCCTCACGCCCCCCCTCCTCCTGCGCCTCCAGGAACAAGGAAGAGGGAACTTCAGATGGCAATTTCTCAATGAAGACACTTTCTGTCAAATCTGTCAGCGTCCCTGGCACAATTAGCATTCTCTTTTTCTTCTCTCCCTCTCTCTCACTCCAACACAGAGGTTTATTTCTCACCGTGGTTTTACCTGTGCCGGGGAAAGCCACCTCTCTTGTTAGTGGCATTTGAAAGAGGCTTAAGTCTCAGCAAAGTGTGATTTTCCAGGCCCTAAAAAGCGATCCTGTAACCCGAGACGCCTGTGATCTGTACACTTAGATTAATTGGAAAGAATTAGGAAGGGGACTACAGGGAGCCTTTGTCCCCCTTCCTGGGGAAATTCATAGATGGAGTCTCATACATCTTTGCCACCTCCATCCCGGGAGCCCTGTCGATAATCTATGGTGCAGGTGTCTGATTAATTTCAATGTGCCTTTGGCCGCATTGGGCCTTTGGGCTCCTGTCTCTGACCTAAGGTTCCTAGGCAGTGGTCTTCCCCGTGTGTCCACTGCACAGCCTGTGACTCACTCCACAGCTCCAAACCCTCTCCGCAGAGACTCGCCTGGGAGCCTGGTGGGGAGCCGCGTCTCTTTCTGTGTGTCTGGTTTCACTTCTTCCCCCACTCCCTGGCTTCCTCCTTGGTTACTATCTTCTGCCTCGATGGGGACCGTGCAGGGTGGCTGGACAGGGCCATACCTTTTTGCATGACAAAGTTAGCAGGTCATTTATTCCCGTGTCCCGGTTGGACGATGCGTGGAGGGGACTGTGGAAGTTGGTATTTGTTCCACAGCCCTCCTACCATCCACCCGAACATTTTAATAACACACTCTCTGGAGCACCTGCCACAGGATGTGTGCACTCTCCCTGCAAACCTGTGTGCTTGCTGAAATCGGCAGTTTATGCTTGTATTTTTTAAATGTGCTTATTTCGTACTGCTTATGCAGTCGTCCAGCTGAAAAGGCCAGCACAACCCTTGTTTCTCAGCCCTTGCCACTTCGAAAATGGTGGGTGATGCGATTCAGATGCTGTGCTCCCTAGACACCAAACTCCAGCATTATGCAACATGCCCATTACAGGGGCCCATGTGAGGTCCCCCCACTGCCTGTGAAACTCTTATTTCTTAGCTGTCCTGTTTTGAAGCCAGTGGTCACCAAGAACCTCAAGAGCTTAAACGACTCCCAAGAATCAAAGACTCCCCTTTGTCCCCTGTAGTCAGGAGATTCATGACAAATGTTATTCACTTGCAATTGACCATAATACCTATTATTTAAAAAAAAGAAAGAAAGAAAAAGAAAAAAAGAGACACACACCAAGCCCTCCTTAGTTTCTAGGTGGTTTTGGGAGGATCTGATTATAAACACATGCCCAGGACAGCATGCCTGCATGCCTGAATCAGGTCAGTGGAGTTTGCTTCTTCTTTAAAGCACAGAAACCATAAATCAAGATGAAAATCCGTCAGCCCAAAAGCCTTACCGATTGATACAATTTGAAAATGGGCAGCTGGAGAGGCTGGGGAGAAAGCTGACATGATGACTTTTATAATAGCAGAACGTTTAAGGTTATAGAAATAAAAGGAAGAGGATGAAATCAGGCCGGTTGATCTCTGCCTGCAGGCTCTCTCAGCTCACTGGAAGCTCCAGCAATTATTTCTGCTCCGGCTTTCCCCTCCTTTTTTTCCAGCAGACTGTTTGAAATGAAGCAGAACCAGGCATGGCAGGCTTATCAGTGTCGTTAGCTGACAGGGCGCCCAGCACACCTGCTTTTACTTGCTGCTGTTTCAGGCACTAATGCCACAGAGAATGTTGCTTGGGCCCTTATAATGTGTAAAGATTCATTTATTTCACCTTTTGAACCTGCCTGACCCCCTGGGCTTGTGTTGGGGAGGGGGTGGAGGGTTGCAGAGGGCTTTTTTCCTGGCTCTTAGAAAAGACTGGCAATTAGGGGGCTGGCCCTGGGGCTGTTGCTATGACAGAGGCTTAAAAGAGAGGTAGGAGCTCAGCCAGGGAGGCGCTGGGAGCTGGGACTGGGGGCTGGTGCAGGGCAGGACTCCCTCTCCCGCTGCCTCCCTGACTCCACTGTGACCCGTGCGCAGAGCTGTTTAGACACCCAGGCACTCTGACTTTTGAAGACCCTACCCCATGTCATCACAACATCACATGAGTTAAAATGCATCCACTTCTCACTTTCACTGCAATTGATGAAAATATTTTTAAAAACTATTTTGCCTTTGGCTGTGAATAGCTCATTTCATTGATGACGGCTGAGTTTTCTTGGCAATCTTTGTGTGAACTTCAGAATTCCTGCAAAGTGAACACTACCCTTCCAATTTTTTTTAATAGAATGAGGTTTTTATAAATATTAAATTTAGCCACTAATAAAGTTGATATAATATTAAGTTTTGTACACATTTAGACATTCAATTATACACCAATTAATTTCAAGTTTATAGTTTGGAGCCAAAAAATATATATATATATTTTTATCTGACACATTTTTAATAGGCCTCTGGAAAGGAACTGTAGCCTAATATCTGATGACTCAGAGCCTAATGGTAACTTTTACCCCTTGCCTTATTTTGGTATTTTTTTTTTTGCCTTTTTCTTTGCCTTATTTTGCTTCATACATTTTCCCTTCTGTAAGTCTTAGTTTAAGGTTATAGTTTTCTTGGAATATAAAAAGTATTTTCTATTGGTGGACATTAAACTCTTTCAAGCCTTTTGTTTTAGTTCCTTCAATTTCTTTTCTTTTCTTTTTTTTTTTGAGACAGGGTCTCACTCTGTCACCCAACCTCCCAGGTTCAAGTGATCCTCCCGCCTCAGCCTCTCAAGTAGCTGGGATTACAGATGCACACCTCCATGCCCAGCTAATTTTTGTATTTTTTGTAGAGATGGAGTTTCACCATATTGCCCAGGCTGGTCTTGAACTCCTGGACTCAAGTGATCTGTCTGCCTCAGCCTCCCAAAGTGTTGGGACTACTGGCATGAACCACTGTGCCTGGCCAGTTCCTTCAACTTCATATGTCATGACTAGTACAGGGAAGATGGGATCATATTCCTCAACCTCAGCCTGGAAATCTGGAACTTCCTTCATTTCCTAATTTCCTTCTTTTAAAGAGGTTTACTATATTGGGTGTCTGTTGTTTATACTTCATTAGCATGCTCTCCTGTTCTTCGGTGAATAGAACTCAGATTTCCCTTGGGAGAGCTGTCCCTCCCCACTGGTTCAGTCCCTTTGTCTCTAGGAGTGAGCACATGACTCAAGCCTGCCCAAAGGGAGCACCCTATCACCCTGGCCTTGGTTATTGGTTCCGTAACTTCTATACCTATTTGGGAAAAGGAGCTTTCTTTTTATAGAGATTATTAACTTACAGAGTTAAGTACTCTGTAAGTTACTTCTAAGAGAAGCACCAGGTAGAAAGATCCTGCTTGACATGAAAGTCAATGCAAAGAAAAACAAAGTGGTTGAGGGAGAGAAGCTAAATCCTAAAAAATATCATGAGGGCCCTGGATTCAGCCATGCCCCAAGCCATAAAGTCATACTGCCTCTAAAATACTCAGTTACATGAATAGTTTGCTTAAGCCAGCTTGACTTGGGTTGCTGTCACTTGCAACCAAAAGTATCCTGGCAAACAGATACTCTGATATCACTGGGGCAAGTCATACTAGAGAGGTTTCATTCAGCTCCTCTGTTAGGAAACAATTTGAATTAGAATGTGGAACTGGTGGATGTAGGAGTGATGGGAAGGGGACCAAGGTTAACAGCAGGGAGGGTAACGTCACGGAGAGCATCCCATGCACCAAGCACTGCAGTCACGTTTCCCAACAACTCTCAAGGTTTGTTACCCCACTTTACAGATAGAAAACTGAGGTCTGAGGTTACTTAGCTGATGAGAATACAGCCTAATTGGTTTCAGAATTGTCTCACCCTAAAGGGGAGCCCGTTGACATCTAGAACAAATGTTAGGGGTTCACATCTTAATCCTTAGGGCACAAGGACCTGGAAATTCAGGGCTTCATGTTGGTTCTTATGGTCTTGGGTTAGAGGTTCCATGAAGATATTTTGTGTCCATTATCTCACTTTGTTCTCTCTGCAACCTGGATGGCCTTCCAACCATGAAAAATTCCATTCCTTTGAGTTCTGAAAAATTTTACACAACAGTAGTTAGACTCTCTTATTACCATGCAAATTCCGGTTAATATTTAGGTAATCAGACTGCTTGGAATGTGTGAGGGGAGGCTGGGGAGGATGGGGGCGGTGGAGGTAGCTGTCAAAGGAAAACACACTTGCCTGTGTCGCAATTATTTCAAGAGTTGGGCCTGTCAAAGAAGAACAGGCCTATGTGTGATAAAAAAGAGGAAAAGGCCTGGAAGAAGTGGGTTTTGGATTATTTCTGCCAGTTTTGCGTCTCGATGTGAGGAAATTTTATATACACCTCTTCCCTTTCCCTCCTCCATCCTCCCAGCTGTGCTGCTGGGTCTCGCAGCTCATCAAAGTGGAAGGATTTCAACGCCTGTCTCAGGAGGTACTTTATTAAAGCAGATGGATTGGGTTTCTGGGTGCCTCTCTTGCCGAACTCCCAACAGAACCCTTCCAAATCTTTCATCTTGTAGCAAGGACAGGTGTATGAGCAATTAACTCTTCTGTTTCCCCAGGCTACCCAAATGAGGCAGGTACTGAAAGGAGGGTTCCAATAAGAGTAACAAGAACCCCCTACCCTAAATCTGCTTCTACTGGTTCTGTGGACTCTCCAGCCTGTCTTATTGTTTCTGAGACAACGTCTTGCTCTATTGTCCAGGCTGGAATGCAGTGGCATGATCATGGCTCACTGCAGCCTTGATTTCCTGGGCTCCAGTGATCCTCCTGCCTCAGCCCTCTGAATAGCTGGGACTACAGACATGATCCACCATGCTTGACTAATTGTTCAGTTTTTGTAAAGACACGGTCCTGCTATGTTGCCCAGGCTGGTATTTCAAACTCCTGAATTCAAATGATCCTCCTGCCTCAACCCTGCAAAGCACTGGGATTATAGGGAGGAGCCACCATGCCTGGCCAATAATTCCCTCCAACTTCTTAAACTCATTCCAACACATTCTGAGAGGTGTCTCCTCTGCACATACTCCCCAGTCTTCTCAGATACCATCAAGAGGCCGTCATTTTTCTTGCTTCCCATCCTCAATTGTTTTGCAGCCACTGCTGCTGCTGAAGCCACCCAATGACATCCTCTCCCATTTCTCCACGTTGTACATGGGCTCTTCTGTCTTCTGAATATGGGCTCCTTCCTGTAACCCCTCACTCTGTGCATCAATTACAGAACAGGTCTGACTTGTGCTCTCAGCATGTTACAGAGATACCAATGAACCAGTTCTTCACCTTTGAATTGCTCTTTCTTTTGGCCTCCTCTTCCTAGAAGAAGAAGTTTCCTGGGCTGGGAACGCTGGCAATCTGAGCAGTAGGCTGTCCTCCTCTCTCACACTGGCCCACTGTTTTAGCACTGCAGGTCTGCAGCTGACTTGTCACTTCCTGTAGGATGAATTCTTTCCTGGGAAGTCCTAGGGCTCAGTGCAAATTACCCTCCCGGCTTTGCTGGACTCGTTTTAGGTTTTCTTTTCCTTTTCTTTCTTTCTTTTTTTTCTGAGACTGAGTTTCACTCTTGGTTGCCTAGGCTGGAGTGCAATGGCATGATCTCAGCTCACTGCAACCTCCACCTCCCAGGTTCAAGCGATTCTCCTGTTTCAGCCTCCTGAGTGGCTAGGATTACAGGCACGTGCTACCAGGGCCACCTGATTTTTGTATTTTTAGCAGAGACGGGGTTTCGCCATGTTGGTCAGACTGATCTCAAACTCCTGAGCTCAGGTGATCCACCAACCTCGGCCTCCCAAAGTGCTGGGATTACAGGTGTGAACCACTGTGGCTCAGGTAATGTTGGGTTTTCTAACTGAGGGCATCAGTGCTCTGGATATTGGAGCCCCCTTGAAACTCCAGAGAGTCTGTACCAGAAAAGAGCCAGTTCCACAAACATAAAATGAACTCCTTGGTCATTCCTCAAGCTAATGATTCTAAGAGTTTAGCATCTTTTGTGAATGTATGACTTTCCAATGGTTCTGGTTTTCTACTCTTGATGGCAAAATATTCCTGGATTTGTGAAAAAGTTTGTTTTATTGTTTAAAATAGCAAATGCCAAGTGGAACCATGTATCAGTTGACTTCTATCTGAATCCCTTCCCTGGTGGAATTTCATTCTTGCAGACATTGCACAGTTCAAAGTTCACAGACGTGAATTGTGAAGATTCTTCTAGATGGAAATATTTCAGCTCATCGTCCTCGAAAGTCAGTAGAGCTTGATAGAGTCTGGGCATGTATGTAGCTGCACTGAGAATTAACTGTCAGGCCTTGCTATTGTGAAATAGCTGTGGCAGGGTAATGACCGTCATTCATTCTATTTTATTACTTTTTAAATGTGATTCCATTTTGGCTTTGGCAAAAGTGAGGGAATTGACTTGTGTTTTCTGTTTATGCTTGATACCCAAAAGCCCCTTGGGGGGAAAACGACGATAGCAAAAATCTTGTAAATTAAGAAGGAAGTTTGCTAAGACAACTTGACAAACTCTAAAGTGAAAATACCGAGCTTTAGCTATTTGGTCATCCGGATTCTTGACTCTTGCACTCATAATTAGTGAAGGAGGCGTGGAGAGGGCATGGAGCCGGCATATGGTTTGTAGTGAGTGGATTTTTTACTTGCAAGTGAAATGGTGGTTAAGGTTTAGTGTCCATAGCAGAAACGCTAACTCTGGCATAGCAGGTACATTAGGATAGGAAGCAACTGAATGATGAAACTTCAACTGAACCTAAAAGTCCTCCATAGATCTGTTAAAGTATCTACAATTATGAGCTGGGGCACTCAGTGAGGCCCAGTTGTGGGGGCGTTCCCAGGGAAAGAGCCCATTCTAAGTGAGGACTTAAGAGCAGGTATTTGGTGCTAAGGCAGGAGACAGAATGGATTAATGGGAAGCACTATGAGTTTGAATCTCATCTGACACTTACTAGGTATGTGACTGATTTTAAAATAGATTGTTTTATCTCATTACAAAAGTTGTATAGCTTTTTATAAAGCAAAAAGAAGGGAAAAACACACCCTCAGTCTCATTCAGAAAACAATTTACGCTTAATTTTTTCACAGTTTTCTTTCTAAATCCTCTTTCATGTACAGACATACATACCTACTCATTACAAAAATAAGATTGTACATGGCATTTAGTAACCCTCTCTTTTATGTTATATATTCTGTACATTGCTGACATCATTGTTGATGACTGCACAATGTCCCATCTTACATACCTTTTAATTTCTTATCAAATCTTCTATTGTTGGACACATACGTTGTTCCAACTCTTTACAATCACAAAATAGCCGTGATAAATAATTGTAGGTAACTGTTCACCCAAGTTCAAGATTGTAATATTTTCTTAAGAAAAAATTTCCCCAGAAGTCATATTTCTTTTTTTTTTTTTTTCTGTATTTTTTTTTTTTAGTAGAGACGGGATTTCACCATGTTGACCAGGATGGTCTCGATCTCTTGACCTCGTGATCCACCCACCTCGGCCTCCCACAGTGCTGGGATTACAGGCTTGAGCCACCGCGCCCGGCCCAGAAGTCATATTTCTAGATGAATGAGCATGTTATAGTTTTCCAGCTTGGAGTTTGCTGAGATTTTTGAATGTGTAGATACATGTTTATTTATTTATATCACATTTGGGGAGATTTTGACCATTATTTCTTCAGATAATCTCTCTGCCTCTTTCTCTCTCTCTCTTTTCTCTTGGGCTCCCATAATGCATATATTGGTTTGCTCAATGGTGAGCCATAGTTCCTTAAGCTTGTTTACTTTTCTTCATTCTTTTTTCTTCTGAGACTTGATAATTTTAAATGACTTCTCCTTCAGGTCACTGATTCTTTCTTCTGCCTATTTGAGTTTGCTCTTGAACATCCTCTTAAGAGAATTTTTCAATTCAGTGACTGTTTGTCAGCTTGACAATGTATTTGGTTGCTTTTGTTACTTATAATTTATATTTCTTTGTTGATATTCTAATTTTGTTTATATATTGTTTCCCTGATTTTCTTTAGTTCTTTGTGTTTTCTTTCAGTTCTTTGAGCATGTTTAAGATACTTGTTTTAAAGTATTTACCTGGTAAGTCTGATGCCTGTGTTTCTTGGGAACTGTTCCTGAAGATTTACTTTGTTCTTTTGACTGGACCATGTTTTCCTGTTTCTTTGTGATCTTTTGTTGAAAACTGAGCATTTAAAAAATCAGCTACCGGCTGGGCATGGTGGCTCACGCCTGTAATCCCAGCACTTTGGGAGGCCGAGGCGGGTAGATCACGAGGTCAAGAGATCGAGACCATCCTGGTCAACATGGTGAAACCCCGTCTCTACTAAAAATACAAAAATTAGCTGGGCATGGTGGTGTGTGCCTGTAATCCCAGCTACTCAGGAGGCTGAGGCAGGAGAATTGCCTGAACCCAGGAGGCGGAGGTTGCGGTGAGCCGAGATCACGCCATTGCACTCCAGCCTGGGTAACAAGAGTGAAACTCCGTCTCAAAAAAAAAAAAAAAAAAAAAAATCAGCTACCTCTCTCAGTCTTTGCAGATTTGTGGATAAGACCTTCACTAATTCGCAGGACATCTTCTGAGCTTTGGATCAGGCTAAAAGTCTTTTCAGGTCTTTTCCAAATATATGTCTTACCTGGGCCTACATGTGTGATTTTTTCCCTGAAATTCTCCTGTATACACAGTTGCTTTTAAACATCTTAATTTTCCCAAGAGTCTCAACAGCTTATTCTCTGTGCCTTAGCTGTTTTATTAGACTTATCAATCAGTCGTCTTTGTCTCGGGCATCTGCAGGCCCTGTTGTTGTTCCCTTGCTGTTTTCGTAAGTTGTTCTGACTACTCCCTGCAGCCCCTTCTAGCCTGAGATCCAGATTGTGCTGTTGTTGGCTTTCTGAGCTCCAAATTAGGTGACACAGACACTGGTCCCTCAGGCAGCCCCCAGATGTGTTAGACTATTGCAAATTAGATTCACTCTGCTCTCTCTGGTTTAAATATGGGAACTGGGGATTAAGTGTCATTTCTCTCAAACCATGCCATGGCACACTAGAGAGGGGATAAGGAAAGAATGAGTAGAAACACCATGACATTTCCTTCCATTTGAATGTAGATTTTTCTTGATTCAGCATTTGCTTGGTTGTAGATTTTTTGTTCATTTCCAGAGCTCTTATAAAGTTATTATAGCCAATCTTTAATTGTTTAATGTTTCCATGTCGGAATAAGTGCCTGGAGCTTCCAAGTCTGCCATCTTGCCAATGTCATTCCTGAGCATATGTATTTTTAAGGTTCTTGATGAAATAAGTTTTGAGGACTGTAAGAATCCTATATCCTTTGAACTAGCATTTGCCAAAGTTTGGAACACAAATTTCTCAAGATGCTCTGGAAAAGAAGTGGGGAGGAAGAGGGTTTCCTAGTAAAATAAGCTTGGGAGTTACAGCAGACTATTGCCTGTGGATAGAGGCATACCGAAAGCTCTAGAAACTCCTACAATAAAGAAGCCCATTTGATTCTATTCCCAGACTTGATTGATCAAAAATACTTTTGTTTTCCAAAGGATCAATCTCCTCCAGAACTCATGTTTCTGAACAAAATGTGGGAAATGCTGCTTAAAGCTTACTGAGGGCCCAGGCGGGTGGATCACGAGGTCAAGAGATCGAAACCATCCTGGTCAACATGGTAAAACCCCGTCTCTACTAAAAATACAAAAAATTAGCTGGGCATGGTGGCACATGCCTGTAATCCCAGCTACTCGGGAGGCTGAGGCAGGAGAATTACCTGTACCCAGGAGGCGGAGGTTGCGGTGAGTCGAGATCGTGCCATTGCACTCCAGCCTGGGTAACAGGAGAGAAACTCCACCTCAAAAAAAAAAAATGAAAAAAAAAACAAACCCAAAACAAACAAACAAACAAACAAAAACTTACTGAGAGCTCGTGAGAACTCCTAATTTTCATGTAGCCAAGCTGAAACGAATTTTGTGATGTTTTCCCAAATAATCAAGGGGCTAGAACAAAGCCAGAGTGAAACCCAGGTCTAAAATCCTCATGAGTGCAGCTTGCAGCCCTGCTTCATTCATTTTCACCTGTTTCTAGAAGCCCCTAACTTCCAGTCTCCAGGAGAGGACGATGTTTCAGACAAGGCAGGATTAGACAACACCAGGCTGATTGCAGTGACTTCTTCTGGAATGTGTAAAGCGATTGTCTCAAATATAATGTCCGTGTTCTTAGAAAACATTACACTATTTTCTCATTGACTTTTGTGTTTTGATACCAAAAAAAAAAAAAAAAAAGGATTCTCAGGCAAAATTGTTTTTTTTTTTTTTTTTTTTTTTTTTTTGATTTTGTGTGTATGCATGTGTTTTAAGCATTAGATTGCTTCATGGTCTGCACAAATCAGATTGCATGCATCAGTTTCAGTCCCCAGCGTGGACTTATCATCTTCAATATCTGCCACCAACATCTGTTTGTCTTCTACTTTGGACTATCATGACACTTGGCATGTTGTATGAATTTCACTACTTTCTTAATTTTGATGAGAGCCAATAGTATTTTCTTTCATTGTTTGATATATCTGTGTCTTTTCTCTTCAACTAAGAGAATAGAATGTTCAAAGATAGATTGCTTAGCCAGGAAAACAGAAGTCATTGTATGTACTCAAGGTCTGGAGGCCTTAATGTTGGAATTAGAGGCCTACACAAGCATCGGAAGAGCTGGGAGAATGAAAGTGAAATCCTCATCCTGAAGCACATAAGTGAGGGATTCTCCAACAGCTTGCTAGGAAGGCAATTCTCAAGAAAGTCTGGGAAGCTCCTAACTCCTCCTTCTACAGCACCAGAATGAGTCATTCTCAGCGTTCTCCAGAAAGCTGCTGAAAACCTCATGTCATCTTATACCCTTGGCTATAATTGCCTCCAAAGAAAAATGGCTCCTTCTCTCTGTTTCCGAATATCACACCTGTGCTTCTCATAGGCAAATTCTAACCTAGAACCACACGGGGAAGGGGCTTCTGGGAAATGTAGCTCCTGGCTTCTCCCTGCTTCAGGGAGCTGAAAACCACTCTTTGCACACTAATTGGCACTAACTAATTACCTGATGGAAATGACTGGGTGGAAGTCAAATCATTGTAGGTGAAGCTGGCCAGTTAGAACACTCTCTGTAAACATCACTGTCTTGATTGATGTCTTAACATACATTTGAGCACTATATTATTATTTACTTCATGCTTTTTAATAGAAATCATTACTCTTTTATTTAAATAAACTATTTCAAGAAACTTTAGATCCATTTCACAAATGAAAAAGCAATGTTATTTTTGGCACAGGAAAGATATCTGTTTTAAAAAATGAAAATCAAATCATGCTGTAATTTTCCACTAAATACGGTTGCCCTCACCCAGTCCTAACCCCTCACCATAACAGTGCCCCACCGACTCCCATGTTGACTGGAGTAGGTTCGTTTTTGTGTAGTTTATAGCCTAGGGGTTTCCTCCTCAGCTAGATCCTGCTATTGACCAATAATTAAAAATATCAGAGTCCCAATCACATCGATACATTTGAAGGTGCTTTAATGAAGTGAAAGCAGTGAAACTTCTGCCTGGAGCTTCATTTAACTGGAAGGCCACCATTTCACTTGAAGTGGATGAAGAAAGTGACTCCATGCTGTTTTAAAAAGGAAATCTGGGCCAGGTACTGTGGCTCAGCACTTTGGGAGGCTGAGGTGGGCAGATCACCTGAGGTCGGGAGTTTGAGACCAGCTTGGTCAACATGGTGAAAACCCGTCTCTACTAAAAATACAAAAATTAGCCAGGTGTGGTGGCACGCATCAGTAGTCCCAGAGACTCAGGAGGCTGAGGCAGGAGAATCACTTGAACCCAGGAGGCAGATGCTGCAGTAAGCTGAGATCGCGCCACTGTACCCCAGCCTGGGTGACAGAGCAAGACTCTGTCTCAAACAAAAACAAAAACAAAAAACCCAGGAGCTCTGCCTTGTGTAGCATCCTCCATGCACAGGTCTTAGGATGTTTTAGGGGAAAGATTTTACAGAAAAAGAAAATCTGTCAACAGGAATTTTCCATCTAAATGAAGGCACAGCTTTTATAGCATTTCAGAGTGGCGGATATGGCCAGCCCATTGCTCTCATGATGGCTGTGGGTGGGAAGGGAGGGTATGATACTCTACACTTGGCCTGGGGAACTTCCTTACCACCCTTGCTTTATATAAACTTGGAAAGTTAAAGCAGTGTATCTGGTTTGTACAGGTAGCCAAGGGCAGGGCTGGGATGGGAACTCAGGCTGGTGTAACCACTGTACGGTGTGGGCTGTCATTGAAGGATTCTAGGAGGCAGTGATCAGGCCTTGTGGGGTCAGCTCAACTGGAGAGATGAACACAAAAGGCGAGAACCTCTGGAGCTCTCTGATATACTTCAGGGCATCAAAGCTGAGAGACTGAACTGGGACTTGCCAGCCTCTGAAACTGTGCTTTATAAACTGGTTTTAGGAGATACTCTTTGCTCTTAGTAGAATTTAAGCTGTAACATCTATTCAGAAACTTGTTTCTTATCAAATCGCTTTAGTTCAGGAATCCTTGCTCCGTAGATAACTCCCAAGTCTGCATTTGTTGTGGTCCTTCACTTCTCCTCGGAGAGTTCTCAGGAGAGAGAAGAGACCCAGGCCACAGACAGGGACAGGTGTGTAGTGTGTGAGTTACCGGGCACGGAGACGAACAGGCAGGTGACGGAGCTGGTGCTGGTTGACACATTGGAACCTGCCTTTGCCTACACAGAGGAGTCTTGTCTTTGCTTCTAGAGCCCATGACTGGCCTTCAATGTCCTTTCCCCTCAGTGATATTGGTATTTGAGCTGAAGCTTTCAGTAACGAAAGTGGAAGAGACTACTGTGTCCCAGGAACAAGAATAGGGCATCGGCAAGTATTTCTTTGGCCAACGATGACAACAGTCATAAGAGGATAAGAGAAATTCACTTCACGTCCATTAAGATGGTTATTAGCCAAACAACACAAAACATGACAGAAAATAGCAAGTGCTGGCAAGGATGTGGAGAAATGGGAATCCTTGCCCATTACTAGTGGGAATGCAAAATGTGGTGGCTACTGTGGAAAACCTTATGGCCATTGCTCAAGAAATTAAACATGGAATTATTGTATGGTCCAGCAATTCCACTTTTAGGTATCTCCCTAGAACATTGAAAGCAGGGACTAAAACCTATATTCGTCCGCCAGTGTTTATAGCAGCATTATTCACAATAGCCAATAGGAAGGAGCAACTCAAATGGTCATCAGTGAATAAATAGATAAACAATGCGTGAAATATACATATAATGAAATATGATTCAGCCTTAAAAGGAATGAAATTCTGATACATGCTACAACATGAATGAACCTTGGAAGCCTTATGCTACGTGAAATTAGCCAGACATAAGAGGACAAATACTATGTGATTCCACTTACACAAGGTACACAGCATAGTCAAATTCAGAGAGGAAGACAGCAGCATGGGTGGGGAATGGGGAGTTATTGTTTGATGGGTACAAATTTTCAATACAGGAAAGTAAAAGTTTTAGAGTTACTTTTGGAGATGGATTGTGTTGCAGAACAGTGTGAATGTGTTTAATGCTACTGAACTGTACACTCAGAAAGGATGAAAATAGTAAATTTTAAATTACGTATATTTTACCACTATTTATAAAAAGTTATTTATCCTTTTTATAATCGAGGCATCAGGCTATGGAGAAACAGCATAAATGTTTAACCTCAAGAGTTTCCGGCATGTGTTCCTTGTCTATTTGCTTATTCCCTTGTCTAAGAATTTCGTCAACAAGCATTTGCAGATTATTTTATAAATGTAAAACACACTCACGCCCACTATGTGCTGGGGGCTTGGGAGAGCCTCAAGGACTCACATTTAGCAGGGAGTGGGGTAGACAGTGGGGGAGAATGGGGAATGAAGACCTGGGTATGATGGTACCTCAGAAGGCAGAATGTCATTGGGTCTGATGAAGGTGGAAACGGGGGTTGGGAAGGGCAGGGAGTGGAGAGTAACTTCTAGGTGGGGAGGCAAGGAGATCCAGAAGGGCTTAGTGCTTACTGCATGCCAAGTGGTGTTCTCTGCACTTGATACACATGATCTCATTTTATCCTCATAACCCCTCAGTGAGGCAGGCACGTTTATTATCCTCATTTTGCAGAGGAGGAAGGAGAAGTCCAGAAAGGCTAAGACACCTGTCAAAGGTCATCATACAGCTAGTTTTAGCAAACATGCAGTTGGGTGGGTGGTGCTCAAGGATCTTTAAGTCACTGAGTTCAGCAGGAACATGGGATGATAGAAGGGAAGTGGTATAAACAATACAGGAAGTTATTAGGGTCAGATCCTCTTAAATCTTCAGTGTAGAATGATAGGGTGTGCACTGTTTTAATAATTGAGTGAACCAGCCAGATGCAGTGGCTCACGCCTGTAATCCCAGTACTTTGGGAGGCTGAGGCAGGAGGATTGCTTGAGACCAGGAAATGGAGACCAACCTGGGCAAAATAGTGAGACACCATCTGTACAAAAAAATTAAGAAAAAAAATTAACGGGGTGTGCCTATGGTCCTAGCTATTCAGGAGGCTGGGGTGGGATGGTTGCTTGAGCCTGGGCGGAAGAGGTTGCAGTGTGCTGTGATGGTGCCACTGCACTCCAGGCTGGACAACAGGGCAAGACGCTGTCTCAGAAAAGGAACCTGTCAAAGGTCACACAGCTAGTTTTAACAAACATGCTGCTGGGGTGGGGGCTGACCTCCATGTTCAGGGATCTTTAGATCACTGAGCTTAGAAGGAGCATAGGATGATAGAAGAGAAGTGGTAGAAACAAGACAAGAAGGTACTAGAGCCAGATCCTCTTGGAACTTCAATGCAGGATGACGGTTAGACGTTGTTTTAATAATTGAATGAACCAAATTACATTGTCATCTGTTCCAAAAGGAATTAAGGAAGGAGTAGCAAGTGGAATCTTTGTGGAACAGCTAAAGGAACGGGAGGCCAGTGGCTGGGGGAATGGGGGTTTAGAGCCAGGAATGGTGGTGTTCAGTGCTTATGAATGATTATGAATGTTCACCACATAATATCAGGAGGTGGGGCTCACTTGGGCCATCTTGAAGGTGGTAGCTAGTGTCACTTCCTGATATTCGTGCCCTTAAGGAGATCCCTCTCATACTGAACAGAGATGATCTGTGTACCCAATAGGACATGGGGTAATGATGGCATACCACTTCCAAGGCCAGGCATACAAGGCATTGTGGCTTCCATCTTACCTCAATGGATCACTCGCTCTGCAGGCGGCTGACTGCCATGTTGTAAGGACGCTCAAGCAGCCCTAGGTAGAATTCCACCTGGTGAGGAATTGAGGCCTCCTGCCAACAGACATGGGAGTTAGCCACCCTGGAAATGGATTCTCCAACCCCAGTTGAGCCTTCAGGTGACTGCAGCCCCACTGACATCATAACTGCAGCCTCATGAGAAAGCCTTGGACTTATATTACTCCAAATTCCTTCTCTCAAATTCCTGACCTGGAGAAATTGTGTGAGACAGTAAATGTTGTTTGTTTAAGCCACTACATTTTGGGCTTAAAAGTTAGCCCAAGGTAATTTTTTATATAATGCAGATGAAATAAATAGCTACTGCAATAACCAAAGTGACTCATTCTTTGGCCTCTGTCTAGACAATAATGTTTCTTTCAGAATGGAAAAAAATGCATGGGTTATTGGTAGTTGAACTGTAAGCTTAAGAAATATTTCATTCCAGCAAGGAGTAGAAGAAGCTCGCGGAATAATTCCTGCATGCTGACACTCTTGATACTGTACTCTGCACTTCTTTAATGCATGGTTTCTCACCCTGGGCTGCCGGCTGCCTCACACAGATGTGGCTGTGCACTTTGGGTGAAGGGGACCTTCAAGGGCCAAAGGAAGCCATCCACGGAGAAAAGATAACATATAATGCTGGATAGAGATGATATAGCAAATAAATTCCTTTCATTTCCGGAACTGCAGGTGCATTCCCACCAGATCCCTTAGCGCACCTGCGTGGCCGGCACCCTCACTGACCCATGAGCTCCTTGGGGGTAGGGGCGAGCCTCATTTTCTCTATGGCTGTGTTGTTTAATCTTGGGTAGTGCATGACCGTGGACTCAACCAGACCCTGGTGATGGACGATACAGTGGTCCCCGGTTGTTTTGCTGTTACGAAGAATGCTTCCAAGAATGTCTACTAAAAAGTTTTGTCTAGGGTATCACACCGTAAAATCCTGTTAATAGACATCTACGTAGGGTGCTCTAGTTCCTCACTTTTTGAAGCTGGGGAGATACCCCTTATGGTAGGAGACGCAGGGGTCGTAAGGGGAGGGCAGCAGGAAGATACACACCTCCTCGAGAGGAGGACAATCTTGCCTTGAGGCAGGGGGATGGCAGAGGGGCTTCCTGGAGTTCCTTCCTCATTGCCAGCCCCCAACTCTGGGTCACGTTTTAAGTAAACAAAGGCTGTTAGGAGGGGGTGGAGCCAGGTGGAAGGGCTCATGCGGCTTGGGCAGGACGGCCAGCCCCACACCGTTGCCAATCCTGGCTCTGGGGGGTGTGCCGCGGGTCCCAGGTGGGAGCCCTCCTCTTCGTCCTCTGCTTCCGGTCTTTCCCTCTGCAGTGCCCCCGAGCGGCCTGATGGTGTCACCAGAGCGCACTTCTTCCTGGAAGCGGCCTGGGCCCTAGAGAAGCGGCCACGGAAGACCTGCGTGGACGGGGCGCCCAGGGCACCTGGAGAGGAATCGGAGGCAAGGACACGACGGGGGTGTTCTGAGCCGAGAACACAGGAAGGAGTTCTGGCCCAGGGTCACGAGACGTCCTTGTCCCCTTTTTTCTCTGTCGGGTTGAGTTTTGAGAAGCCATTCATTGTTAGGAGCGAGAAACGAGACTGAGGCCAAATGTGTCACAGTTTGGGGCTGAGTGTTCTCTCTCCCCCCTTCCTCCCTCCCACTCTGCCTGTGCTCACCCCCCTTTCAGAATGCGCCTTTGGCCCAGCAATCTGGCCTCCCCAGTCTTCTTCTGAGTGCTGGTGGGCACCGCTGGAGGAGTAGGAAGAGGACTCGGGCAGGCGCCAGCACGGAGCAGTCTGCGCAAGTGTGACTCTGAGGCGCACAGCGTGCGCTCGGGGACAGCCGCAGCCACACGGGCCACGGCGGGCAGTTGCTGCCCCTCCCTGCCCAGCAATTAAGCCGAGCCTGTAACTACGGCGTGGGCCGGTGCTGTCTGGGGTTTTCTTCCTGGGCAGGTTGTGTGCTCAGGGCCCCCGGGGAATCTGGGATAAGACGCTGGGGGCGCTGCCGTGGGAAAGGCCAAGGGACACCGTCTGGATGGGTTCCCCGAGACCACGTGCTCTAAGCCCCGAATCTGATCCCAGGCAGGGTGCCCCGCCTCTCCCAGCTCCGTCTCTGCTCCCCACCGGACCCGCTGTCTCCAGCAGACCTGGAGGTGAGCCCAGCCCCTGGCCGCGGAACTGGGAGAGAAAGGCCTTCCTGGGGCCGGGGAGGAGCTGGAACCAGGCAAGGCCCCAGTCAGAGGCGCTGCACAGGCGCTGGCCTCCTTCCGCTGCCTTTGTGTGGCTCCGATGGGAATGGTGTCCTGGGAGAGCCTCGAGTGCGTTTTCAGACTGAGTGACAGGGAGGAGGAGGGAGAATGGGAGAATGAGGAGGGAGAAGAGGAGGGATGGGAAACAAAAAGGAGGAAAGGCAGCTTTGGGCAGCGTGGGCGGAGGCAGAGGCAGTGCAGCTCCATGCGAGATGACCTTCTGGAAACCATAATACACAGCGTAAAAACGCCTCAGCGCAGTGGCAATGGGAGGGAAGGAGCCATCCCTGGGACCCGCCACAGGGAGGCCTGCAGGGGTCTCAGTGGCCAGAGCTCAACTGGAGAGCCCCTTCCTGAGAAGCCAGGCCTCTCTCTCTGGCTAGGGAAGAAGAAAAGACTCTCCGTGATGGTCGCTGGGGCAGACACATTTGCAGCCCACGCAGTCCCCAACCCACACTGGTCTGCCCTGCCCTGCCTGCACTAGGCTCCCCATCCGCCCTTGCAGCCCGCCCAGAGATGTGGCACAGGCGACGGGGCAGCCAGCGGGAGCGGTCCTTCTGTGTTCTTCGGCTGGAAAGATCTGTGGAGCTGCTTGGAGTGCGCTCAGAGAAGAGGATTTGTTCCCTTAATTGATAATATCAGAAAGGTCATCTTTACATTATGAGGGGGATGGGAATTGTGTGTGTGCAAAGGGTGGGGAAAAAATCAGAAAAATAAATGACATCCAGCTGTCTGTGTTTTCATCTCCAAAAGGGGCAGGGAAGATGATGAACCCAGGGAGACTGAGAAGCGGGAAGTGGAAGAAATGAAGGGGAGATGATGGAGGGGGAGCGAGAGAGGCAGAGCAAGAGAAGAGAGGGAGGGAGGAAAGACAGGCCAAGGGGAGGGGGGCCCAGGGCGGGAAATAGGCAGGATGGAGGGGAGAGGTGAGCAGGTGGACTGTTCGCGTTGCAAAAGCCCATCCTGCCTCCTGGGACATGAGGGGTCCTTTCTCAAATACTACCAAAGTGAACTGCACATAGGATCGTGTCCCTCTCCCTCATTAGACAGTTCCATGGATTTCCCATTGACCTCAGGAGTCCAACAACACAGTTCCTCCACATGGTTCACCCAACCCTGGGTGGTCCAGCCCACCTGGACCTACTCCTGCATTTGCCTGACTAAGTTCTTCCTCCAGAAAGCCTTACCAGATTCCTAAGAACATCCTCTATGTCCTGACACGGCTGGCCTTCCCGTCTGAGACATCTCGCTGTGCTGTAAGTGCTTGTTGAGATATCTGCCTCTCCCAGGAGACTCCGTGCTGCCGGAGGGTGGGGACCCATCTTAGTCACCATTGCATGCAGGTACAGAGTCACCTTGCACGATATTAGTCCATTTTTTCGTTGCTACAAAGGAACACCTGAGGTTGGGTAGTTTATAAGGAAGAGAGGTTTATTTGCTCATGGTTCTGCAGGCTGTACAAGAAGCATGGTGTCTGCATCTACTTCTGGTGAGGGCCTCTGGGAGCTTTTACTCATGGTGGAAGGTGAAGGGGGAGCAGGCGTGTCACATGGAGAGAGGAAGCAAGAGAGAGAAAGCAGGTCCTAATTTCTTTAACAACCAGATGGCGTGTGAGCTAACAGAGTGAGTGAGAACTCACTTATCACTAAGGAGATGGTACCAAGCCAAGTGTGAAGGATCCACCCCCATGACTCAGACACCTCTCACCACACTCCACTCCAATATTGGGGATCACATTTCGATATGGTTTCAACATCCAAACCACAGCAGTGTCTATCTGGGCCTAGTGTGTAGGATATTTGTGGAATTGTGTGGAGCCATTTAATCTCTTTTAGTAGTGTCCCCACAAAAGGGTGTTCTTCCTTCTTATATTTAGGGAAAAGACCTTGAGGAACAGCACATCTAGTTCCTGATGGAGGTTTCAGTGCGGGGAGGGGATAAACCAGCCTCAGTTTCCCTTAGGCCATATTTTGGATGGAAAAGTAAAGTACCCACAGGAGAGGTTCCCTGTGCCCCAGGGCATCAGCAATGGGAGAATCCAAGGGCCTCCCTCTTCTCTTCTGCTGACCTCACTCCTGACCCTGGGTGGTACCGGAGGGCGGGCAGCTGCACATAGGGATAAGCCTGTCATGCAACCATCACAGAGAGGGCCCTCCTCCACTGAGGCTGACCCGGACCCTTCTCCTGGGCTGGGCACATGTCACCTCAAACAATTTGATGCTTCTTGATGTCTTTGACGAAAAAGGCAACAGCCAGTGACTTGAGGACATTGTTTTCAGCTGGCCCCCTGACTGGGAATGGCATGGCATCAGTGGGTAGGGGACTGATGAATAGCAGGGGTAACCCAGTTTCCCTCCACATGAGAAGGTGGGAAGGCCGGTGCGGTGGCTTATGCCTGTAATCCCAGCACTTTGGGAGGCTGAGGCAGGTGGGTCACGAGGTCAGGAGTTCGAGACCAAGCCTGGCCAGGCTGGTGAAACCCAGTCTCTACTAAAGATACAAAAAAATTACCTGGGTGTGGTTGCATGCGCCTGCAATCCCAGCTACTTGGCGGGCTAAGGCAGGAGAATTGCTTGAACCTGGAAGGCGGAGGTTGCAGTGAGCTGAGATCACACCATTGCACTCCAGCCTGGGTGACAGGGCGAGACTCAGTCTCAGAAAAGAAGAAAGGAGAAGGTGGGAAATTATCAGTGCAGGAATGTATGTGCAGGTGTGGGTGTGTGTATGTGCGTCTATGTAAGTTTGAGTGTGTGTATGAGTGGTGTGTGTATGCACATATGTGTGTGTATGCATAGGTGTATGGGTGTGTGTATATATATGTGTATATCTGTGTATGCATATATGTGTGTATGTGAATGTGTGTGAGTGTGTGTGTGTGTGTGTGTGTGTGTGTGAAAAATGATGACCGGGGGATGGCAAAGGAGGAATGTGGGGGTCTCAGAATTTACTGTTCTCCAGATAGAATAGGGGAATTATTTTAGTTTATTTCTGTGAATACTTTTATCCCTTTTCTTAGAATAAAATATAATCTAAAAATTGTTTTTGTGTGTATTCTTTTCCATAAATGGTACCATATGATAGCCATTTATTTCCATCAAAATGGATTTGGCAGTGGGTGAGGGAGAGATCGTCCGCCACCCTTCTGGCCATGCCAATTAAGTGGGCTTGTTGAGTGCATAGTGGCGCTCAGCTGCTTCTGCAGTATGGCTTGGAGGGCAGGGGCTCCTCTGAGAGCCCGGGCAGGGTGGCGGAGAGGAGGGTGTGGGAGATTTCAACCTCCATGTAAGTGACCATGTTTCATTGCAGAATCAGGTGGGGAAGGCAGTCTTCAGAGCATTCACTGTGTCATTCTCTGTGTCCGTCTTAGCGATTCCTTCTCCATGTTCATGGAACACCTCCTGTGGGCAGCACAGTTCCAGGCACTGGTGAGACAGTGATGTATAAAGGGGACAGCCTGCTTATTATATTTTATGTTAATATTCTAAAATTATAAAAATGTATGGATACAGTTTGGCTCTGTGTCCTCACCCAAATCTCACCTTGAAGTGTAATAGTCCCCACAGGTAGTGGGAGGGATCTGGTGGGAGGTAATTGAATCACAGGGGCAGGTTTTTCCCATGCTGTTCTCGTGATAGTGCATAAGTCTTACAAGATCTGATGGTTTTATAAAGGGGTGTTCCCCTGCACATGCTCTCTTGCCTGCCGCCATGTAAGACGTCCCCTTGCTCTTCCTTTGCCTTCCGCCATGATTGTGGGGCCTCCCCAGCCATGTGGAACTGTGAGTCCATTAAACTTCTTTCCTTTATATATTACCCAGTCTTGGGTATGTCTTTATCAGCAGGATGAGAACTGACTAATTCGTGTATTGAGTAGTATATCTTATAATAAAATATAATATTGTCTATCAGAAGCATTTGTTGATTGTTATATTTATGGTCATAATAATAATAACAGCTTTCATTAATGAACCTCTCATTATGGTCAAGGCTTTGCCTCCATCATTTGCTTTAATCCCCACAGCAGCCTTTTATGGGGATATTTAATGTCTTCATTTTACACACCTGAAAACTGAGGCTCCTGGAAATTAAGTGGCCCAGGCTGAGACTGAGGGTAGGACCAGACTTTCAATCTCACGAAGTCTAACCACCATGTTTATTATGCGTCAGAGGGTCTCAGGGTGTAAACCCTGGGCCCCCCTCTGAGCATGCTGGCATTCAGGGCCTGGCTGCTCTAAAATGCCTGGGTCCCAGGGAGGATCAGTGCACACATCAGGGAAGTCTGGTTTCATGCAAGATGCCCTGCAATTAGTCAGTCCCTGCTTTTTGATTTAATTCTTCCCCTAATGTGTGTTCATCATGTAACTCAGGAAAGATTGGTATTCAGGGAAGGAGCATCAAAGACAGTAATTAAACTGTCTCTGCTGATGCGCTCAGTCTCTGGGAACAGACCTGTTTGATTCCGCAAAGGAAATCATTGGTATTTTAACAGGAGGCAGGAAACTTTTGATTAGCGAGTGATAGATAAACAGATCGATGCCTTTTCTGGCGACATTTTCAGCTTCATTATTGTCACTGGAAAAGAGATGGGGGTGGAGGGAAGATGAGAAGAGGTCCCAGTGGGTCCTCCAGGGTCTGAAGTGGGGGAGGGGCTTGCAGGGAGCGGGGCAGTGCCAGGCTAGGCAGGGAGCCTGGGGCTGGCAGGCTTGGGGCCTTAGGAAATCAAGGCTGGGCCCCTGTCTCTGAATGGGGGTCGTAGGAGGGGAAGACTCCAAAGCCCATTCCTGCATGGCTTTAGAGCTGCCCCAGACAGGGGCCTGATGAGATTCTGCTGGCAGCTGAGCTTTTCCGTGATCGTCTAAACCTGTGTTCCCACCCCCTGCAGAATCCCCCACTTGATTGCTGCTCTCTCAAGGTCAGGGGGAGTTAAGACCAGAGATTATGCAGTGTCAGTCGCGCCTTTTTGAAATATGACTCAGTGTAATCTCTTTCCACACCAGAGGAGAGATGCCAAAATCACACTTCAATCTCTAGCTCGCAATGGGCTTATTGGGATTTTAGCAGGGCTCTGGCTAGATAAGACCGTTTCTTCTCCCAGGGTACCCTTTTACAAACTTTGAATAAGTGAGGACATAACTTAGCAAGAGCAGATTTCCAGGTGTCGGGGACCCTGTGCCCAGCTGACAGAGCAGGGGCCGGGCCACCCAGCACCATTGGTCCCAGCACCGGTGCAGGAAGGACAAGAGGGCTCTCGCAGTATGTGTCTCCTCGTGACAGTCACACATGCACAAAAATCCCAGCTCATCTTCATCTTTCTGACCCTCAGTGTCCTCCTGTGCAAGGTAGAAATCAGCAGTCTCGCTCTCAATGTCGTCCTGAGATTCAGCAATGACATAGGAAAAGCCTCTGATCCCTTAGTAGGTGCTAATCAATGGGAAGTCCATTCTGCTTTCCCTGGTTTTGACCCTTGTGTATTTAGATACCTCTTGGAGGGTAGGGGAAGAAATAAAAGACAGAAAGTTCCATAATGGTACGTGAGACACATAGATAGCTGGCAATTTGCCAACCCCTACCTTCCCCAAGCACATCAGAGACATCCGCCTGCAATGCAACCCTCCCCAGAGACATCGAGTCTCCGTGGTTCAGTCACTATATGTTCCATGTGTCTGCTACCTTGAATCATTGGCTAAGCTTGACTCACTGCCCCACTCCTTGGCCAGGAGAGATAGTGTTCAAATAACTGGAGAATCTCATTGGCTAAGCTTGACTCACTGCCCCACCCATTGGCAGGGCACTTGATTGGCAAAAGGAAAGGGGTTGGGGGGAGCCAGATGGTGAAGAGGTGCTTGCTGGTAGCAAAGGGGACAATGTGTGTTATTCAGGTGCCAAGAGTCCAGGCTTTGGGTTCCTGCTTCATCATGTGGTGCCTTGGGTTTTCCCCTAAGCTCTCTCCTTCTCTAGCTTTTCTCACTCCTCCTGCGTGTGTGCTCCCATTCTGCCTTGAGAATCTGTGTTATGGAGAGATTTTGACTGCACGGGCCTTGGAGTCCAACAGCTCTGCTGGCTCTGGGAGCCATGAGGTCAGTGCAGGTCCCTTAGCTGAGCCTCATCTACAAAGCCCATCACCTTGTACAGCTGTTAGGACATTGAAATGAGATCATGGGTGCAACATGCTTAGTTCACTGCCCAGCACAAGGTGAGGGCTCCATAAATGCAGGTATAGCAGCATCTGTTCCTACTGACCCATTTTCCTCCTTAGGGCTTGGAGAGATACTTTCTAATCTCTTGATAGGGCATAAGTAGATACAAAGTAAAATAAGGTCCTTAGGAAAATCATCTTTCCTGAGCTCAAGTGTTGATGACCCTTGCTGTGGCCAGTTATTGTTTGCTGCCTAACATCCATCCCTCCCGCCTCCGTACTCCATTTATGGTAAGACCAATGAGTGGTTTTCCACAGTCCTCCACTTGGTAAGACTGTCAATCAAGTGCTCTGCCAATGGGTGGGGCAGGGAGTCAAGCTTAGCCAGTGAGATTCTCCTATTGTTTCAGTGTTCTTTCTTCTGGCCAGTGGTAGGACCATGAATGAATCTTAGCCAATGAGATTCTCCTATTGTTGGAACCTGTCTGTCCTGGCCAATGGTTGCGGCAGCAAGTCAAGCTCAGTGAATGAGATTCTCCTATTCTTTTAACTTCTGTCTCCTGGCCAATAGGTGGGGCAGTGAGTCAAACTTAGCCAATGAGATTCTCCTATTGTTTGAGCCTCTCTCTTCTGGCCGGTGGGTGGGTACCTGATCAGAGTTCAGCCATTAAGATCTACTGTCTCAAGATGAAAAGTGAATGGTTGGAGTTTGGTTCCAATCTCAGCAGACTTTGTAGAGGCTCTTGCTCCCCAGGTCCCTCACAGTTGTCCCTTTTGAGCCTAGCACTTTGGCTGATTCTGAGAGCTACCCCACACCTTTCAAGAGAGGTCCCCTCTGTGCTTAGGCCAGCCAGGGTTGGTTTCTGTTGCTTGTCTCCAAAGAGCCCTGACAGGCCCAGTCTGTCTCCCTCAGGTGTTAAAAGAGGGAGATGGAATCAAGGGCAAGGGAGCACTCCTTGGGTTATGAGGGAGCACTCCTTGGGTTATCCGTGATGAGGGGAGGAAGAACAATCCCCTGCCTTCCTCTTCCTCCCCTCAGCCACCCTCTTCTCCCTAATTCTACCATCATGGGCTGACCCGTAGGAAGTCATCATAGAAAGAGGGTCAGGAACATTGTGTGAGCAACCTCAGGCCCCTGCAAAGCTCTGCCAAGGAGGTCCTTAGCTTTGCCCTCTTAACGAATCCCCATCCGTTACTCAGGCTCTGGTGTTAAGATTTATCTTGGATCTCCTCCTGCCTTCGCTTGCATTTTGTTATTGTTTTGTTCTCTCTCTTATCTCCCAGTAGCTATTTCCCAAGATTCACTGAATTCAGATGTTGGCAACTTCCTGGCAGGAGCTGCCTCTGATTTCTGGTTAGAGGAGGGGAGCTGCCATGGCCAAGGGGACTTGCTGCAATTTTCCTTTTCTCCCTAAATTCTCCCAAACCCTCAGGGGCAAGCAGACTGTATGTAGGTGGGTAGGGCCTCCCACTCATTTTCCCTTTGGTCTCTGAAGGCTTCCAGATCCTCATGGCATCCAGGCCTACTCAGGGCAGCTGCATTAGCCCTGACCCTGGCTCAGAGTAAGGCTTGGGGGTGAGAGGGGGCTGGTTTCCCTTCTGATTGCCTATTGACCCCTGAATCATTAGTGGCTTGGAATCAAATGTTCCTGACCGGCCGGCTCTGGTGGGCACATAGCCATGAGATCAGTCAGGCCTGCCTGATATATCTGTGGCCCAGCTCATTCAAAATCAATGCCATGTTCCTCTCAAATAGAGGCTCCTTGGGAGGATGCATTGATTTCTGGGCCATAAAGAATCGAGTGCTTCCAAACTGCAATGCTGAAATTCCCATTGTTTTTTCGGCTCCTGCCGGAGACCAGATGCAATATTTCTCCCCACTTCTTTGGGGAGTGCTCCAATGTTTTTAGAATATGGTGCTGGCTAATGCTAGGCCACCCCATGAAGGAGAGGGAGAAGGCCATGATTCTCTCATCCCCCACACGTGGGACAGGCTGGCTTCCTAAACACCCTTCAACCCTATTTCAGAATTACTATTAGAAGCATTGGTGGTTCAGTGGTAGAATTCTCACCTCCAATGCAGAATTACTATTATAATGTTTTTTTCTCCTTCCCTCTGTTTTGCAAACCATTTTCAAGTCCCCAAACCCAAATCAAGTAGACCCAAATCAAATAGCAAGGAAGGAAATACCCTGGCTTAGGTAACTTGGAATTCTGGCTTTAGGAGCAGCTACATCCAGGAGCTAACACAATGTCATTGGCCAATGGGTAGAGCAGCAAGTCAATCTTAGCCAATGAGATTATCCTACTGTTTGGACCTTCTCTCTACTGGCCAATGGGTTGGCACCTGATCAAAGTTCAGCCATTAAGATCTACTGACTTCCTGTCTCTGTCTCAGCCTCTCAGCTCTGTTCTTCTTTGCTTGATGCCATTCTCAAGGAAGCAAGATTGTGGCCAGCTGCCCCAGGCTGATCTCCTGTACTCTCAGGTTTAAGTTCAGTGATGAGAATGTCTCTTCCCTGATTATGCTAATGATAGTCCTGGAACAGACTCTGTTTTGCTCTGATTTGCCGAGATTTGGACTCATACCCATCCTTAAATCAACTATAATACCTGGAAAGATGTGATGCTCCGATTGGTCACACCAAGGTCACATGATTGTTGAGAGTCACCCCCATCCAAACCATATGGACTGAGTGTGTGCGTGGCGGTTCCTTAAAGCAACACCTGTTGCTTTTCCAGAAGAATGGGATGGGTGCTGGGCAGGCAGAGATGTCTGCCGCATGCCTTACCGCCAAAGCCTCGCTGTGGCGCAGAGGAGGTTCCCGGCACTTTCTGATAACATTAGGGTGAGAAGAATCTTATTCAGCTCTCAAGGGGACACACGGAGTCCCACTGACAAGGAGCGGTGGCTGTATCTGAGTCCAGCTGGGCTGTGTGCTTTCCTTTTTTCTCACCTGACCCTGTCCTGGCCTCACCTTGCAAGCAGCCAATACCAAGGTTGGAAAGGAACCGGATTGTAGATGTGAGGATCTGAGGAGGGACAAAGAAAGGGGGCCTTTTCCAGCTCTCTGAGGCAAGGACCCCCCTGTGCTGAGCACCCAGCCCCTTGCCCACAACCTTACAATCTCAGCCCCTGGGCTAAGAGGCACGACAGCTTCTCTTGTGCCCGGGGTCAGGGGGTGGCCGTTGGTCAAAGAGCACTCAGGTGGTACTTGGCAGGGAATGGAAAATGCCTTTAATCTGATGGGAAGAGTCAAGCATTTAGCATCAAGTTATAGCCAAGGGCTTTGAAATTAGGCCTGTCATGAGTTCAGATCTCACCTCTGCCACTTCTGTGGGCAAGTGTTGCTTCTCTGTGGCTCCACATTCTCACACACATGGGGTAAGGATGGTAATAATGGTGGGTAACAGGGAATATGCTGTGTGCCTGGTTTTGTTTTAAATACCCTGTGTGTGTGTACGTGTGTGTGACCTTATTGAAACTTCAGAACAATCCTATAAGATACTGTTATTTGCATTTTACAGATAAGTTATAGGAATTTGAGGCCCAGGGAGATTAAGTCAGTTGCATAAGGCCACACAGCTTGAAAGTGGCAGAGCTGAGATTTGAAACCAGGCAGTCTAGCTCTACAATCCAAGCTCCACCTACTAAACTATACCCACTTGACCAGCCTAGTGTGCAGATTAAATGAGGCACCATATGCAAACAGCTCATCACGGTGCCTAGAGTATGGACGTTCTCAGGGGGTGACTGCAATCCCTCCCTCCCTCTCTCTACTGACCTGCAACCTCACAGGCAGGGTTGGCCATCCTGCCCCAAGTCCACGTGGGCTGGATTCGCTGCATTGTAGGGTTTCCACGGCAGGCTGGGCAGAGGGGGCAGCACACTGCCCTGCAGCTCCCAGCTCCCGGCCACACACACCAAAGACCCATTTTTGAAGGCTCCTGTTTGCCTATCTTGCCCATCACCGAGCAACAAGGGTGCTGCGGGGAAGCTGTGTAAGTGAACGGAAAATGGAAATGGCTTTGGAAACAAAGAGCCGACTTAAGAGAGGTGTTTGTCTATAGGATCCTGTAATTTGTAAGTACCTGGAAGGTACCTGGCTATTCCCAGCTGTAGCAGGGAGTTAGCATCAGACTGGATATGGAGGCCTTGAGAGGCAGTGTCAGGTGTCGGGAGCTGATGACTGCCCTACTGGCTTGCAGTGGCTGCAACCCTAATGGAGTTGAAGACCAGGAAGCTGGTCTTTAAGCACATTCAAATCATGAGCGTGCTTGGTTTAAGTATAAACCAAGTTTATGTGGTTTGAGACAAGTGAACCATAAGTAGTGATGGTTTGCTTATCTCAAAAGGGACGGTCTGATTTCTGAGACCATCTTCCATGACCTGGGGAGGCTCTGAGCTGGAGAGAGACCCTTCTAAGGCCCCCATCCTCTTTTTCCAAGGTGACCTTGGCCTTGAATGGATGCTCTGTCTCCTTCTACCCATGATGGAAGGTGGTTATTAACAAAAGTGGGACTCACTGCTGATTACCTTCCCCACCCCATTAATTTTCATTTTTCCTGAATCCTCCGAGGCAGGCTGTGGGCCGAGGCAGTGGGGACTGGAGTGTGCACGTTACACTGAAATGCACCGTGGTGACTTGCTTCTGATTTCTCAGTTAGAACATCTTACCCTTTGGCCAGAGATTTTTCTGCTCAGTGTTCTGGCCACACATACATCCTCATTTCTCATCAGCTAGTTTTTCTCTTTTCCGCATATAACCAGAGCCCTTAGCTCCAGCCCCTCTGACAGGGGCATTGAGAAACCACAGGTTAGAGTACCTTCTCAAATCCGGCAGAGAGAGCTCCGCTGTGGGAAAAACCAGCACAGCCCCTGATCTGAACAGTAGTTGCCTTCTCCTTTGGGCAATTTGCTGTGTGTAACTGATCAGCAGGGTGTCTCCTGGAACAATATTTCAGCAGGTAAATGTGTGTCCATGCAAATTCTCAGCACTCACGTCGCAGCAGAGAGCATTTACTGACTTCAGGTACCTGGATCCAGTCTTTAGAGGCTTAGTTTCCATTATTCTAGATTCTAGAATCTAGAATATCGTCCAGGTATTGGGTATCTTCTAGAAGTATCTCAGATGATGCTAACATGGTTGTGAACTCTTTGTTCATAGCCTCTTCTCCCTTAAGTGGGTGAATGCATGACTTATTAATCTTCCCCAGGTAAGCTGTTACTTTTTTTTTTTTTGAGGCAGAGTCTCCCTCTGTCACCAAGGCTGGATTGTAGTGGCACAATCTCGGCTCACTGCAACCTCTGCCTGCCGGATTCAACCGATTCTCCTGCCTCAGCCTCCCAAGCAGCTGGGACCACAGGTGCACACCATCACACCAGGCTAATTTTTGCATTTTTAGTAGAGACAGGATTTCACCATATTGGCCAGGCTCGTCTCGAACTCCTGACCTCAAGATCCGCCCACCTCAGCCTCCCAAAGTGCTGGGATTACAGATGTGAGCCACTGTGCCCAGTCTTAATACTGCACCTGGACATCACAGAGGAATAAATCCCTAATGGTGAAATATAGGGAAAGTGAAAGTGGTATACTGGACAGAGTAGTGATGGTTTGCTTATTTCTTAAGTGCCATAAGTTCCCCTGCAACTTATGACGCAAGCCATTGTTGCCATAATTTGCATTCCTGCCTGACTTTAGAAGGCATGTCCCCTGCTAGGAAGGGGTTAGACTGTGTTTTTTCCTTTTCTTCACTGGGAGGAGTTCTCAGGTACATGGACAATCTCCTTGACTTCATTGAGAGTAACCTTTTGGAAAGATGGGGTAAAGATAAGTAGCCCAATTGTCAAGAAAAGTAGCAACTAAGCCAGAGTTGGGTGGTCGGCATGGGGGAAGGAGGAGGAGAGTGGGCCTGTGAGGGTGGATGAGGGAACTGGCCAGCCTGGGGGTCATGGAGCCACATTTCAATTCTGGAGAAGCCAAGTGCTCAGATGGCAGGGTGGATCCACGGGAACTTGAGCATCTCCTGATGGGCCTAAGAGGGATGATTCTCCTGCTTTGCTTTCTTCTGCATGGAAGCCGAGAAAAGATCTCTGGTCCTGTTTTGAGCGCTTCATCTTTGAGGTCTTATTCTCAGAATCTGGTGGCTGTGAATCTTTGCTTCTGTTTCCTGAGCTTGCTGAGGGCACTCTCTCATGCGTTCTCTCTCTTCTCCCCACCCCTGCCCCGCAACTTGTGATTGGAAATCAGGACCATATATCCCCTTCTGCGGCCTGCCAAGGGTCCGCAGTGAGCTACAAGGAAGCTTTAGGGAACTGGGGATGCCTAGATTTCAGGGGATGGTCCCTGGGCTAATGGGCCCCAGAAGACATACTTGCTTTTTTGTCCTTTCAGCAAGCTGGGTGCTAGAGAATGTCCAGAAGCAAGAAGACATGGTCCCTATGTTTATGACCCTGTGGTCCAGTTTTCCTCCCCTATGGGGATTCTTCTCAGTTCCTTGGGCACCCCAGGTTCCTGTTGGGGCAATCTCACCTGTGATTCCCCCCACTGGAACACTTTCTCCTCTGCCTTTCTCTTGGCTGAACTTCCTTCATTCCCTTCTCACCTTGACACACCCCAGCCTGGGGACCCATTCTGAGGGCTCTAGCTAAGCACCGACCCCCTCCTGACCCAGTGCCTCACTTTCCCTTTCTCTGTACCCTGCTTGTTCCTTCATGACACACCTTCCATTTGTCATCTATTTACGTGTGTGTTTCCTTTTCTAGGATCTGTTTACATGTGTGTTTCCCTCTCTCGGGTCTGTTTCCCCTGCTGGACTGGAAGCTCCAAGAGGGCAGGACCCACATCTGTCCCATACTCTGTTGTGTCCTTAGTATCTAGCACAGACCTTACATAAAACAAGCCCTCAGGAGATAATTATAACATTAAATAAATGGATGAATAGCTAGAACCACTCAAGAAAAATTCAAGGATTAAAATGCTATAATGCTGAAAGGTTGAGAATTTATAGCTGTGGGGAAGCGGAAGAAGAGTTCTGCTTATATATAGGGGCACGAAATATCACAAACTAATGTTAACAGGAGAAAATAACAGAAATCGTATGTGTGTGTGTGTGTGTGTGTGTGTGTGTGTAAGTGTGTGAGTGTGAGCATGTGTGTGTCTTCCTTTATATTGAGCAGTATATTGGGCCATTATTTTACAAACATCAACAAAACGAATTTTATGTAAGTGTTAATTATCCCCATTTTAGAGATGGAGAAGTTGAGGCTCAGCATCGTGTTAAGTAACTTGACCCAGGTCACACGACTAGTAAGTGGGAGCGTTACCTGGGCAGTCCTGGAGAAAAACAGCTGAGACGCAGAACAGCTGCAAGAGCTTATTATTTTCTTAAGCAGCAGATAGCTGAGAAAACTTAATATTGTTTCTGAAACAGTTTCTTTTAGCCTCTTTATCTCTGGGTGTATTAGTTTACAAGGACTGCAGATGGTCCGGGAGCTTCAGGACCCCTGGCCAATTATCAGAGGAAGGTAAGGCCTGCTCAAAACTGGAGCAAACCGGAACCGGTTACTCCTTGTTACCTTTAGATCACTAACATATCATTATAATCTGAAAATCCCCCCGCCCATAGAAGAAAATTACTGTCATTTTCTGAACATGAGTCATAAGAAAGGACATGTTAATGATTTGTGCCTGTGCATCTAAAGTTCCTCTTCCACAAACTTATAAACCTCCCCACCCCATATCTAACTCCTTAAAATCCCCCAGCTTCCCATGGTGTGGGGAGCAGGAGGTGTCTTGGGAGCAAGAGCTCACTCTTTCTTTTTCTCTGGCCAAAGAGTAAAACCTGTTTGCCTTTCCCTGCCGCCAACTGGGGTTCTTTCTTTCTGGTTGATATAAAGTAGGGAAAGAACTAAGTCTACCAGTGACAGAAGGGCTGTGATTTGAATTCTGCTTGTTCTCTGAATCCAGAGTCCATGCTCTCAACTATAAAACAATTTGGAAATCAAAGGCAGAATAACGGATGCCAGAGAATTGGCTCTCATCCCATGGGGTCATTTTTGGTTGTTTTGTTTTCAGCAGTGGGGACCAGAGATGCCATGTGATGCCAGAGATGCGGCTGGAGAGAGGCTGAGGATGCCAGACAGGCTCCCATGTACTGGGGCAGTGAGCAGAAGGGGATGGAAGGAGTGGTGGGGGGTGGAGATAGAGGAAGGGACCGTAGGCTCTCTATGCAGTGATGACTACGTACGTAAAGACAGTGTAAGGACTATATTCTACTCTGGAAGCTTCGGAGCCAGGCTTTCTGAAATAGACCAGACACTTTGGTGGTGCAAGTGATACAGGAAGCTGCAGAGGTCTCGAGTTCTGCCTCCAAAGGGCATCAGATTGAAACCAGTGGAATAGAGAATGTGAGGGAGCTGGGCGGGACCCAGCAGAAGCACAGGCCTGGAAGTAGGTGTTGGACGTTGCCTACATCTCTGCTCAGGGTCGAGGTAGACAGCTCGGGGGTTCTGTGGCAGGATTGACAGTCCAGTGGATAGAGTCGGGACCTGGACAGAGCATCCATCTTGGAGCTCAGTCATTCATTCATTCACTACATATCTCTTGAGCATGTATTGCATGCTCTGCGCTGCTCTAATGTGTGTGTAGAGCACTGAGCAAGGGAGATGCATCCCCGCTCTCACTCAGCCAACATTCTGGTGGGAAGGGGACAATTGCATGAACACAAATGAGATCATGCTATGGAGAAATAAGTCACGGTGATGTGATAGAGAAGGACTGGGGTGGGATGGAGGGAGAGGCTGGGAAGTAACTTTGGTGGGAAGTCAGGGAAGGCTTCTCTTCAGAGGTGACATTTGAGCTAAGGCAGGCATAAGATAAGATATCTTTAGCTATAGATGTAAATATAGATAGAGCTAGAGATATACTTAGCCAGCAATGCGAACATACCTGGGCACACAAACAGCAGTCCAGGCAGTGGAACAGACTTGACAAGCTCCCTGAGGTTAAAACAAGCTTGGTGTGCAAAGGACAAAAAGAAGAACACCCTCTCTAGAGCACATATGGGTGTGAGGACAGCCTAGGGGACCACATCCTGCAGACGCTTGCAATTCCAAGTGCAGTGGGACAGTTTTAAGCACAGGCGTAAGAAGACCTGATTTATCCCTTCTTTTTTTTGTAGAGATAGGGATCTCACTATGTTGCCCAAGCTGGTCTCGAACTCTCGGGCTCAAGTGATCCTCCAGCCTGGGCCTCCAAAAGTACTGAGATGACAGGCGCAAGCCACTATGTCCAGCCTGATGTATAATTTAAAAAAAATCACTTGGGGCCCGGTGCAGTGGCTTACACCTGTAATACCAGCACTTTGGGAGGCCAAAGCGGGAGGATCACTCGAGGTCAGGAGTTTGAGACCAGCCTGGCCAACATGGTGAAACTCTACCTCTACTAAAAATACAAAAATTAGTCGGGCATGGTGGCACAAGTCTGTAGTTCCAACTACTCAGGAGGCTGAGGCACGAGAATCGCTTGAACCTGGGAGGTGGAGGTTGCTGTGAGCTGAGATTGCACCATTGCACTCCAACCTGGGCGACAGAGCGAGACTCCATCTCAAAAAAAAAAAAAAAATCACTTGGCTGCCTTGTGGAGAATGGACTGAGGTAGGTGAGAGAGTAGAAGCAGGGAGACTGACAAGAGGCTTTTGGGAGGATCTCCCAGGTGTCTAGGCTGAGTGTCACTGGCTTGGTGGTGGCAGTGGTCATCAGAAGTGAACCAATTCAGGTTGTGTTGTCAGTGCAGCTGCCGGCTGTTCTGTGATCCTTCCCCTCTAGGGAGGCTTTTATTACCAGGACCTTCTCCAAAAGGGTCCCTAAAGGTAACCGCCTCCCCTTCCACGCCAGCCTCTCTGCAGGCCCTGGTAGCATCCAGAGTTAGCAGCGCCTCCTTTGTCTTCAGTCTGCTCTGGTGTTTGTGATTAAATCGATCTGCACATAATTGATGTTGCATCTCACCAACCTGCAAACTGGACCCATATCACTGAAGCTGCACTGCTTCCCGCAGCGCAACTACTCAACAAAATCCTCCTCCTTTCTCTCTCCCAGACCAAGAGGGGGGAAAAACACAGCACCTGTAACAACAACAATGTTCTTGGCCCCTGTAATTCTTAGGATTTCGAAAGAGTGTCAGCCAGGGTTTCAAGACAGCACATATTCCCAGAGCATAGCCCTAGCTTAGAGATGGTGCAGGCATTATCCTGTTCAGATCACAGACAAATAAATCATCACTCCTCATCGTCTCCAGATAGTCACAATGGAAATTAGTAGAGCTTGCATATTCACTCTAGTCAGGTTCTGTCAAATTGGAAATGCTTATGATAATCACGACGCAGCATAGATGCAAAGTTGTGGCGTGTTAAACAACCAATTATGAGGTTTTTAAAGGAGAAGCTTGTTTGGTTCTGAGAGACAGATTCTCGCCAGTGGAAGTTGCTTTTGCTTTTGCATAATATGGATGTAATTTAAAGTATCCCTGGGTGTTCTCCTTGTGCTATTTATTTAAGGTATTTATACAAGAGTAAACTCTATCGAGATGAGGCAGTGTAGCTTGAGGAGGGCTCCGATAAAGCCAGAGTGATATTGATTACAATTGCAGAAGATTGTGGTGTCGGGTCACCTTCCCACCATTGATTGTTGATTGCTCTGTAACGCACGCCCCCTCCCTGCTGCCAGTCACAGACACATTAATTGTGAGGACAAATTTAATCATTGCTCACTTGAAGTACCGTTGTGATTCCAAGCCATTTTTCACACACAGTAAACTTGTGGGCAGGATGTAGAAAGAGAATTGTGAGAGCAGCATGCTACGGTAGAGAGACACAACAGATTTCCATCCTTAAAGGATAGAGCTGGAAGGATAGTTAATTCTCTCTGATTAAGCTATGGCTGTGTCTGAGTGTTGGGCTGGGAAGAAAAATGCAGAATTGACTCTTTTTACTGCTAGGAATATTCACCTGTCAAGATCAGCTGCCTTCTACCCTCTAGGCGGTGATAGCAGAAAATAAGACAGCCTTGCAGGTGATCTACCTGCCTCCTTAGCCATGACTAATAACAGTAGGAGCCAGGCCAGCAATTACCACTGTGGTCGCTGTTAATTTGTTGAGGGATACACACATGCACGCGCACACACACACACACACACACACACACACACACACACACTAGCAAAACACTTTGGACTGCAAAGGTTTTAATCTTGCCAATACAGTTAGCTAATTGAATCCTTAACTAACTTTGCAAAGTAGGATTTAAATCCTGACCAGTCCAAGTTTTCTTACTGTAATGGAAACAGCATCAATGTCATGTTGTAAGCAGGTCATTCATTTTTGTATAAGTATTTTGGTGTTAGGTCCGGGGAATTTAGGAGTGAACAAGATGATTAAGATCCCTGCCTTCACAGAGCAGTGGTTTTCAAGTTTTAGCCTGTTTCAGAATTACCTGCAGGGCTTGTTAAAAACCCCAGTTTCTGGGTTCCGCCCCTTGAGTTTCTGATTCAACAGGTCTAGAGTAGGACTCAGGACTTTACGTTTCTAACACATTTCTAGGTGCTACTGATGCTGCTGGCCCAGGGAAGCCCACTTTGAGAATGAACACTCTAGTTTGGATAGTGGGTTTCAAATCTGGTTGCACATTAGAATCACCTTTGAAAAGCTTTTGAAAAATACCAATTTCTGGAGGCATTTACTTAGGTCTGTGCCAGGGTCTGGGCATTCATGTCTTTTGTAAAAGAGCACTCTATTGAGCGGCTGGGCTCAAGAGCACATTTCTTAATCTAAAAATGAGGAATAGAGGACAGAGGCATTTAACATAGGAGCTAAGAGTCTGACAGCTGTCATTCGGCACTCCAGTTCCATTCCTAGCCCTGGCAATTTCCTTGTTCTTCCTACACCTCCGTGTCCTCATCTATAACAGTAAGAACGTCCAACTCATAAGCTGTTGTAAAGATCAAGTGAAGTAATATATATGCCTGGCATAGAGCAAGCCCTCCGTACGTGCTTGCTTTTAGTATTGTTTTTAGAGTGGCATACACAGCAGGGCTTTGCCAATTTCAATTTAATTGCTTGGTATATTTCCAGCTAAATTCCTTGCCTGTTAAGATACCAGCAGAGGTTTTCTCTATTTGTCTTTCTTAGACCTGCCATTTGCCCTGATAAGGAATCCTGCCTGGAGGAATCCCTACCACCTTCCTTCTCTTTCTTTATTCAAATACCATATATAATCAGGTCAGTAGCCTCCTCCAACAGCCCCAACTTCTTAGCAAAAGTGCCTTGTTTGCAGCTGTGGAAACATTCGTCATCCAGTGTAACTAAGCAAAACACCCCGCCCTGGGACATATCCGATACACGCGCTGGTGGTGCAGTGCCAGGAGTGAAAATGGTACCCGAGAATAATTCCCCAAATGAGCCATGGGCACGTAGTGAAAGCCATTGGATGCCAGAGGACCCATTTTCAAACCTGTGACTGGCAGCGAAGTTCACTACTCTCTCCATAGCTTTTTTCATGACCTGCTGTGGTTTATGCTGTGTGAGTTTTTAAAAAGTCATTCGTCTAGGGGTTGTAAGGGAGTCGGGGTGGGAGTGCCTGGGTGTTGGGATTGACAGGACCCTGGGGAAAGGGGCTGTGTGCCTGTGCCCATGAGGGTGGCACGCAAGGCAAGGCAGGGACCCTGGTAGGTGTGGGAAGGTGATTTGGGGCGAGTTCAGGGTTCAAGAGGGAGGGGCAGGGAAGAGAATGTGGTCTCTTGAATTAGCCTTGTTGGATCTCACATAAGCTAAATATATACATGGCAACAGCCTGGACGAAGAATCCAGGCGAGTCTGGGGGTGGGGAAAACAGGGAAGTGCTTACAAGGACCAGTTGTCCAGAAGCTCTTATAACACAGATTGACTTGCCTTTGACTCGGGTTACCTGGGGGACAGGACACCCTCCTTGTGGGTTATCCACTGACTGAGGTCAATTAGCCTCATGGGGAAGAATGCCGGCTCCCGGGTCAGAAAAGACTCTGGACTTGAGTCACTGCCTCCTCTGGATAGGTTGTGTGCCCTTGGGTAAGTGCTTTACCTAGTTGCGTTTGTTTCATTTGTAAAATGGGTACACTGTAATAGTTGGACAGGGTTGTCACAGGGAGTCAGTGAGATTATGTTTGTAAAGTACTTCATGTCCTGCCTGGTGCTTGGCAACTACTACGCTTCATCCATTCCACAGCAATTTGTTTGTTGAGTGTGGCTCAACAAGCATGTGTCTATTCCTGCCCTGGGAATTGGACACACAGTTATGAATAACGGCGGGCAAGACTTCTGCCTCAAAAAACTTACATTCTGGTATGGAGAGGCTGCATACACAACAACATAAATAAGTAGGAAAAAAGATAGCACTAACCACTCTGCCGATCATCAAAATTGGGTGCTGTCAAAGGAAAGGATGAGGCCCATTTTACACTGGGTGGCAAGACAAGGGGAGGGGACATGGAAGCCGAGCTTTGTATCATCAAAAGGCAGCTATGCAAGTACATGGGCGAATGGTGTTCCAGGCAGGGGGGCCGCAGTGTGAGACGCCTGAAGTCTGGAGTGCGGAGGGGCAGAAGGCAGCCAGAGTGGCTGCCACAGAGGGACCTAGGGGAAGAGTGGAGGGATGTGAAGTGATGGGAAGAGGTAGGAACCTGCTGGTGTAGGGCCCCATGGGCTCTGGGAAGAGCATTGGACGCTCTTCGGGTGCAGTGGGAAGCCAGGGAAGAGTTTGAACAGGGAACAAGGGAGAATGCGACTTAGTTTGATTTCTGTTTTTTTAATTCAGTTTTTAATTTTGAGTAATTTTAGATTCACATGCAGTTGTGAAGAATAATACAGAGAGACTCTGTGTACCCCTTACCCAGTTTCCCCCAATGGCAATATCTTGCAACTAAGTCTAACAACGATACTTGCAACTATAGTATAACATCGCAACTAAGATATTGACATTGATACAGCCAGGATACAGAACAATTCTAGCACAACCGGGGTCCCTCCTGTCTTCTCTTATTTCCACACCTGATTCCCTTCTCCTTTCCCTCTTCCCAACCTCTGACAATGAATCTGCTCTCCATTTTTGTAGTTTTGTCATATAAAATTTGTTTGTTTATTTTTATTTCAATAGGTTTTTAGTTTTATCGTTTTAAGATGATCCCTGGGACTACCGTAGGACAGTGGATGGCAGGGGTGGGAGTGGAAGGCGGACTCCAGGGAGAGGGATCCTGTTATCCTCAGAGCGAGGACCTGCCGGCAGCTTGGGCTGCCCCTGTTGACTTCTCCTTCCAGCTCACCCTCACTTAAGGTGAGAAGCAGAGAGCAAAGCATCCTGTTCAATCCCCCATCATTGGAGTCATTCTTATTGTGCTTCCTCCTGCTTCGGTGAAGTGAGCTGAGATGCAGCTGGAGGGAAGACCCTCCTGTTCACAGGCACCCAAAGACCCCGCTTTCCTTCAGGGAAGCAGGACATCAACCTCGAACTGCCCAGCCTAGGAAGCAGCTTCCTGGACAAGCAGGTTTGCTTGGGGATGGTGCGGGGGCCGGTTTCCAGGGTTTCTGGATCACTTCCGCTCTTGGAAGCAAGAACATCACCAACATGTGTAGGAAACATGCACGCTCTGCCCAATGCCCAGATGCCTGGACAATGTTAGAAAGTTGCTTGGAATTTTTCTCCCCATCTTGCTAGGTCCATCTGCTTTGGATACCAGAGAAGCTCAATCACAAATGTCTGACTGGCTCTGCCCTCAGCCCTCTGGCTCTCTTGCAGGCTGAGGTCTCTTTGAAGGCCTTTGGGATAGGCAGGATTTGGGAAGACATGAGGAGAAAGTGTGGCCATGGGGAAAGCATCTCTTGTCCAAGCCGGGTGGTACAAAATTCCCTTGGCAGCTTGTCAGGCCTGGGTTTATCAAACTGGGCTTCTGGGAGCCCCCACTCCCCAGCCTATCTCATGTAACCAGAGAATTTGATCTTCCATTAAAATAAATTTCTGCTCCTCATCTGGTCTCCTACCTAAGCGCCCCTCCTGCAGTTTGAAAAAAAACCACTCCCCACTCTGTGCTTTTTTGAGTCAATCTTTGTATTTCTTCCATTTTTATAGCTGACCATTTTGTACGTGAACTAAGTACTAAACAAGCATTATTATCACTTTGTGCACAGTGCACCAGAGGCATAAATCCCACATTAACCTCATCCTAAAGAGCGGCTGACTGCATTTTAATAAATGTCCCAAATGGTTTCAATGTCTAGTAGCCAAACGGAATAAAAAATGCACACATATTATAGGATGTTATGAACCTTTCTATCAAAAGTAATAATAAACAGACTGCTTGTTGGGCTGGGCGATTGGATTACATTTTTAAACAGTATATTGAGAGACAAATCAAAGTAGAGCTGAGATGATTATGTGATATGATCACCAGAGAGGCCCAGCAATTTCCAGGGGTTTGCTGTGAGCAGGTAGACATCTCTCTTGCCTCTTGATACAATTTCATTCTAAGCCCTCATTCTACATGGTACCAAGAGAAACGAGCAAATTAAGAAATCTTTGCTGAACTCAGATATTTAATATAAGCAGCCGGATAAAGGCAAAGGTGCACGTCATTTGTCAGCTGAATAAAAATTCAGATGAGGTATTTTCCTGACGCTGTGCCAGGCACCATTAGGAAAGCATTTTATTTTCATGTGTCAGTGACGGCATGCTGTTGAGGCCAAACTTCATCAGCCTACAAGGTGTTACTTGAAGTCAGGCACAGCGTGGTCTGCTATTTTGGGCAGCACGTCGGAGAGACTGCCACCAGTGTGTCTTTTCATCTCCTAGATGGGATTTCCACTCTGAGAGTTTCAGAAGTTAATTAGCCATTTCAGTTATCAACCCAGAATAGATTTAAAAAAACAAAACAAAACAAAACCAAAAAACACACAGAAAAATAACATGCCAGTGGCCATTTTGGATGTGCAGATGTTTTGGTTTGGGCACATCTGTAGGCAATCACTCTGTGTTCTGGGCAGGAACGGTGTTTTATTATGGGATTATATGTGTAATCTTGGATAAATAGTAGAAATTGGAGGAGTTCAGTTGGAAGACTTGTTTTCTCTCCCAGAGAGCAGTGTAAATAGCAAACCAGAAACCATTCGCTCATTATTGAAGCAATAATCTAACTTGCCAGCCTTTTCCCTTATGGTTGAATCTCGGAGGTCAGTGTAAAACTCTTGGCAAGCGAGAGGCTGTGGGGTGTCAAGCCAGGAACAGGGGCCAATGACTGGGGGTTCTGCTGGGTTCCAGCAACAGCCGTTGACGCAGTGCCCACCCTGCCACCCCCTCATTGTGGGGGAAGCAGTTGCTGGTATTTGGTACCTGGCCCCCAGGGAACCTGGACTGTGACTCAGTACCTCTTTGCATTTTTGGAGGTCAAAATGTCACCAAGCCCAGCCAAATGTCTTCCCCACCAAGCGCGAGGAATGTTGAAAAGTGGAGGTGGCGTGGAGGCAGCCCCCGGTGATACTGATACTTTACCCCAATTCTGCTAATACATATAATGATGTTACCCAGTTTTGTTTTTCATTTCCAAAACAGATGTACCAAATCCCTGTAAACTGATCTACAGTAAAGCACTTAATTTTAATCTTCAATGTTAAAAGTAAAAACGGATCACTTAAAGCAGAAACATGTGTCACTTCACCCTCAGTTGGCAGAGGATTTAGCTTACTCTCTGTGCCTACAGCCTGCCCCCTGCGCCACTGAGTGCTCTATCTCTGCCGCTGGCCTTCTCTGGATTTTGTCCTCCTTCTGACTTCTGCTCCTCCTCCACCACCGGGCTCTTCTCTCTAGGAGTCTCCCAGCCACCCAGTGTCCTCTCTGATGCCTGTTTCTTGCCTTGGATAGTTCCCAGTGCTACTCAGCTCGTGCTTTGAGCTACAGTGAGTAAACTGCACAGCACATATCCAGTGTGGTTTGGAAAGTTAGAAAGACATGTCATCGGAGTGTTGGACTGTGGACAGCCATTGTACAAGGCAATGGAAAGGGAGTGCTACCTGACCAAGACATTGACTAAATATTAAACCAAACGGTGTGATAATGACCACACATCTTTATTCATTATTCATAAATAAGGACTGGGGTACAACTTCTGAATTTTTATTTCCAGAAAATGCACTGTAGCTCTTTTTTTTTTTTTTTTTTTTTTTTCTTTGTTTTTAGTTAGAGTTTCGCTTTGTCACTCAGGCTGGAGTGCGATAGCGTGATCTTGGCTCACTGCAACCTCTGCCTCCTGGTTCAAGCAATTGTCCTGTCTCAGCCTCCCAAATACCTCGGATTACAGGTGCCTGTCACCACGCCTGGCTAATTTTTTTGTATGTTTAGTAGAGACAGGGTTTCACCATGTTGGCTAGGTTGGTCTTGAACTCCTGATCTCAGGTGATCTGCCCACCTCAGCCTCCCAAACTGCTGGGGTTACAGGATTAAGCTATCATGCCTGGCCACATTGTAGTTTTTTGATAGTGAGGCCAGTGCTACCCAGAGGCTCAACATTGGTGGCAGTTAAGAAAGTCAACCTAGACACAATGAGCGATTCATTGGGGTATAAAAATAGAGGCAAATGCTAGTGATATATCAGAGCGGCTTGAAATGGTAAGATGCAGGGTCACCAGCATCTTACCAGCATCTTCTGGTGTAGATCTCAGACCTCCAGACTTTGCTCATCTGCTGAGTGTGCCACATGGTGACAGGTTTTTTTCTGAATAGTCCCTGGTGGCAGTCACTGGGTGGCATGAAACTGCTAAAACTTGCATTCTTTAACCTTGAGGTTTGGAAGAATCAAAGGCAAATGGACATCTTTTGCACTAGAGTTGGTTGGGGAGAGGGGTGGATGGAACAGACTGTCATTGACCCTCCTGGGTTGACCTCCTAGGAACAGGTGCCTGGGGACATTCTGGAGATGAATAAGCCCAGGGAGTAGGAAGGGCTTATTAAAAGGGAAAAGACCAAGTGTGGAGACCAGAGAGAGCAGGTGTAGTGGGGGACCTGGACATCCCTGGTAGTGCTGGGGTACTCAGCGTTAGGTGGGCAGGAGATGAGGCTGGGGAGATAGCAGGGGCCAGGTCACAAAGGGTCTGTGCTAGGCAGCTTTAGACTTTAGCCTGAGGTCAGTGGGAAGCCTCCGAAGGGACTGATGTAATTGACCTGTGACTTAGATTCTTTGACAGCTTTGTGGGCAGAACTTCAGTTCACTTCAGGAACAGAGATGGAGGAAGAAATGTTGGTTGGTCCCTTTCAATTCTGACATTCTGCTTTTTGCTCACCTGTGAGGATTTATGGTACTGCCAGGGCGTTACATCCTGACTCAGTTTCCCCTTTGATTCCTTGTTCTTCCCATTCTATCCCTACCTTTCCACCTGATTTTGCATCCAAGATTCGGATAACTGCCTTCCCCTTCTTGGATCCTGAATTCCTCATTTGGCCAAAATCAGGGTATACTGTTTCCTTTAAGAACTGAATCCCATCAAGGGAAACTGCAAAGGTTGGTGGTAGACAAGGCTGGTGACAGCAGAGTCCCCTGGAGGGCGGGAGAAAATACAGATTTCTGGGCTCCACCCCCAGAGTTTTGGATTCAGCGGTCTAGGGGTGAGCCTGAGAATGTAAATTTCTAACAAGCCCTCAGGTGTTTTGATGTTGCTGGTCCAGGGACCACACATTGAGTAGCAGTGACCAGACTCTCGGTGCCTTCGGTTCCTCTTTGCTTGGTGGGTTTGGGAACCTGCAGTGGGGTGGCCAGATGTCTCCAGACGGCACAAGTGGAGATATTTTCCCAAGGGAGTTTCAGAAATTAAATGTAGAGGCTGTGTCCTGTGAACCAGGCTCCAGAGAGCCTGTATTCCGCTCTTGGGAGCAGACTTATCTCTGCTCTAACCTTACACGGAGGGCCCACTTATTCATCCAAGAACAACACAGAGAAAAAGAAATTCAATTTGGCAGGGACACTGTCTGTTTAAGCATACTTTCTCTTAATTTAATCACCCATGCAAGAGTCTTCCAGACATGTGAATGTATGTTTTTAGAAATTTGGCTTATTTTCTCAGATATTTTCATTCTTGAACATCTGGTGGGGGAGAGATCTGCAGTCAGCTGGAGATTATTCGAGTAGTGTTTGGAATGCAGATGGAAGGGTGTTTGAAACCTAGAGCTGTGGGGAAGACAGATGTTCTGGAGCCAGGCCCACCTGGTTGGAATTCTGGCTCTGCCACTCATGGGTGTGCGGCCCTGAGCAAGTCACCTGACCACTCTGACCCTCGGTTTTCTCATCTGGAAAATTTTGTTCTCTCATTCCTTTGCTCACAGGTTCTTTCATTCCATCAACACTGTTGGTGAGGCTACTTGGACCAGGCGCTGTTCTAGGCATTATGGACAGATCATGAATGAAATGAAGGAAGTCCCAGACCCAGCCTGGTGGAGGTGACAGTGATGAAGTCACATGTTGGAGACAACTGCTGTGAACCAGCAACTGGTACCATAGAAGGGACGATGGGCAGCTGTACCTGACCTGAATTTGGGAAGGTGTAAGGAAGGCCGCTGGAATGGAGGGATGGCCCAGTTTATTCTGGGTAGAACCCATTCTTGGGAACAGCAAGATAAAATGGAAAATGTCATCTAGCCTGGAGAAAAATGGACTCTCTGTCTTGGCCTTCCAATAATGGTCTGATCCAATCCACATCCTCTGCAACCGTGTTTCTGCCTGCTCAGAAGAAAAAGGATGAAAAGGACTTTTCTGCAGTCAGGCAGACCCGTGTCAACCGCAGGTGATCTCAGGTAGATTGCATGGCTTCTCTCAGTCTTGGTTTTCTTGTCAGGCAAAGAGACAGATGAGATCAATGCGGTAATCATAATCACCTGTGTTGGGCACTTGCTATGTGCCCATCACTGATTTACATGCATCACCTCATTTAATCTTTGAAACAGGCTGGGCGCGGTGGCTCACACCTGTAATCCCAGCACTTTGGGAGGCCGAGGCAGGTGGATCACTTGAGGTCAGGAGTTCAAGACCAACATGGTCAACATGGTGAAACCCCATCTGCTACAAATACAAAAATTAGCTGGATGTGGTGGTGGGTGCCTGTAATCCCAGCTGCTCAGGAGGCTGAGGCAAGAGAATTGCTTGAACCCTTGAACCTGGGAGGCGGAGTTTGCAGTGAGCTGATATGGCACCACTGCACTCCAGCCTGGGCAACAGAGTGAGACTCTGTCTGAAAAAAATCTTTGAAACAACCCCTATGAGATTGGCAGTATTCTCTAGGGGTGAGACTGGGGCAAGGTAAGGGAGACATTTGCCCCATGCACAAAATCTAAAGGGGTACCCCAAAAGCAATAATGAAGACAATACTTCATTGTAATTTAAAAAATCAAAGTTAATGCAAAAAATTCATATTGAATAGATTGTCAACATTTAAAATAAAGACATCATCCCTTCCTGTACTCACAGGATCTGGCCTCACTCATTTTACCTTCATCTGGCCCCGGCATCACCCCCAATTTGCAGATGGAGAAATTAAGGCTCGGAGGCATCCTTCCTTCTGCCTTGTACTTCAGGTCCTGCTAACTGTGTCAACAAGGCCCGCTGCCTTCCTCCTCTTCACGATGTCACTCTGAGGGCCTCTGTTCACATCCCCCCCCCACACACAGGAGGGACAGGAAAATGGACAGTAAAGAGCATGTAAGTGGGGGCAGCCGGCTATTTCTGTTGTGACCATCGTTACTGTTTAACATGCATTAAGAACCTGCAGTGTACTTTGAAATCGAAAAGTACCAGGAAATGTCCTGGTAAACTTAGCTCTGTAGTCTTTTGGGGCCACCTGGCTGTACTTCAGAGAGAAATCAGATAAAGCAAAGAGAAGACCATTGTCCATGACCCCAGATGGGAAGCAAAGAGAGAACTGGACACCAGAAGAGAACACGTGGGTACTTGAAAGAGATTGCCTGGCAGACGGAAGGAGCGGCACATCATGTTTTTCCTTTTTTAAAAATGATTTTCACAAACTTTAGTTCATTGTCTGTTCATGACAAGATAGATATGATGGTTTCCATCTTACTACAGAGAAAACTTAAGCAGAGAGAAGATGTGGAATTAACCTAGAGTAACACGGCTGGTTTTTCTTTGGGGAATGGAGAAGACTAGAGCGCAGGTCCTCTGCTTTCATTCCTGCCCACTTTCTAATATTTCCATTTCATCTGCTGCACAGACAATTAAACTCCTTATGCAAAGCTTGTTTGTATGAAACTCACAAACGTGGCACTAAATTCATTACATCTTTGAATTGGAAGGAAGCAGTGGTTATCTCACCCAAAACCTATGGGCCACAAACACACTCACTGTCCCCTTCCCATGCAAGTTATTCTTTGAGCCAATGTTCTGGACTTCATACTCAAAACCAGTTAAATTTCACTGTACTTCTTCCAAGGTCTTTTCGGATGTCCCTGTTATCATTTGGTTCTGTAGTAGATATGGATTATAAAATGGCTTCCAGTGAATCAGGTTTTCCTGTGTCCTTGTCCCTTAAAATGTGACGTTGCTGCTCCTCTCATCAATTGTCTGCACCATCCATCTCTTGAGTCTGGGCCAGCCTTGGGGCTTGCTTTATCCCATAGAGCATAGCAGAAAATGAGGCTGCATTAAAGAACTCAAGCACCCATAGACAGATGAATGGATAAACAAAATGTGCGGTATGCATACAGTGGAATATTATCCAGCCATAGAAAGAAAGGACGTTCTGACACGTGCTACAATATGGATGAACCTCAAAGACATTACTCTAAGAGAAATAAGCAAGTCACAAAATGACATATACTGTATGATTCCATTTTTATAGGTATTTAGAGTCATCAAATCCATAGATAGAAATTAGAGTGGTGGGTGTGAGGGGCTGAGGAAATGGAGAATGGGGAGTTGGTGTTTGATGGGAATAGCGGTTTGATCTGGGAAGATGAAAAAGGTCTGGAGATAGATACTGGTGATGGTCGCACAACCATGTGAATAAAGTTAATGCCACTGAGCTGCACACTTAAAAATGGCTAAAGGCTGGCGCGGTGGCTCACGCCTGTGACCTCAGCACTTTGGGAGGCCGATGTGGGCGGATCACAAGGTCAAGAGATTAAGACCATCCTGGTCAACATGGTGAAACCCCAACTCTACTCAAAATACAGAAAAAATAGCTGGGCATGGTGGCATACCCCTGTAGTTCCAGCTACTTGGGAGGCTGAGGCAGGAGAATCGCTTGAACCTGGGAGGTGGAGGTTGCAGTGAACTGAGATTGCGCCACTGCACTCCAGTCTGGTAACAGAGCAAGACTCCGTCACAAAAAAAAAAAAAAAAAAAAAAAAAAAAAAAAAAAAAAGGTTAAAATGGGGCAGGTGTGGTGGCTCATGTCTGTAATGCCAGCACTGAGAGGCCAAGGCAGGAAGCTTGCTTGAGCTTAGGCGTTTGAGACCAGCCTGGGCAACATAGGGAGACCCTGTCTCTACAAAAAATAAACAAAATTAGTCCACATGGTGGCACATGCATATAGTTCCAGCTACTCAGAAGGCTGAGGTGGGAGAATGGCTCAAGCTTGGGGAAGTTTTGGCTGCAGTGAGCTGTGATCATGCCATTGCACTCCAGCCTGGGCCACAAAGCAAGACCCGATCTCTAAAACAAACAAACACACAAAAATGGTTAAAATGGTAAATTTGATGTCTCATGTACTTTACCACCATGCAAGTAAATTTATGGGAAAAAGCGTGGGCGGGCGAGTTTGGAGTACAGGTCTTAAGAGACCTTGCAGCCTCTGCCCGGGTCCTTGTGAAAGGCTGCCCCAAGACCAGCAGGTAAAGAAGTTTATTTAGACTTCCAGAGGCTGCGGAACCACATGGAAGGCCTGTGTGACTGAGGTCATCCGGGACTTTCCAGCCCAGCTGACCCTCCAGCTGATTCCAGTGGCAGGACCAGTCCAGGCAGAAGCCACAGGAGAATTGCTCAGCCAACCCACAGGACTAGGAGAAATTATGAACTATTGTTTCCAGCCGGTCAACGTGGCTTTCCTTCCAGTTACCCAGATGCTCTTCTCCAGCTCTCTACTGCTGTGTTCATGGATTTCAGGATATATATTATGTTATTCCAACCAATTCCTTCTATTTTATATTTTTTTCTTCTAAACACAAAACAATATCTTCCCTTTCATCGTCACCTCTCAGCCAGGAGTTTGCGTCCTACCAAATTTTAGCGATTCCTGGAATCAGAAAATAAAACCTAAGCTGGGTGCAGTAGTTCACGCCTGTAATCCCAGCACTTTGGGAGGCTGAAGTGGTCGTATCACTTGAGGCTAGGAATTCAAGATCAGCCTGGCCAAGATGGTAAAACCCTGTCTCTACTAAAAATACAAAAAAATAATTAGCCGGGTGTGGTGGTGTGGGCCTGTAGTCCCAGATACTCGGGAGGCTGAAGCAAAAGAATCGCTTGAACCTGGGAGGCAGAGATTACAGCGAGCTGAGATCACGCCACTGCACTCCAGCCTGGGCAACAGAGTGAGACTCCATCTCAAAAAATAAAAATAAATAAATACATATATACATACATAAAACCTAGAGATACTAATGTAGGCCTAATGTCACCCAAAAGGATTACAGGTGTCACATGAATATCTCTTTATGAGCTATGGACTTTCCCCCCCCATGAACTCTCCCTTGCTCCTCCATTAACTGAAGATGATTTTTTCCTATTGCCCCAGAAGAGCCCAATCTCCCAGTAAATCCATTGTCTACATTTCTGCTAGACTGAGCAGCGACCAACTTATCAGAGACTTTTTTCTTTCTTTCTTTTATTTTTCTGATCAAACTTATAGCAAATGAGGCTTTTTCTTAACCAATTAAGTTAGGGCTCAGGTCAGTGAAACATGGACTATCACATGCTGATGATGGGGAGAGTAAGTGGTGCAATCTTTCTAGAGACAATCTGGCAATACGGACAGAAAGTATTACAAATATTTATATCTCATGACCCCCACATTTCACTCTTTAGAGATTACCCTAGGTAATTGTGAATATGAGTAGCTACACACATGTGCCTTGCAACATTAATTATGTTGGTGAAAAATTCAGAACAACCCAAATGTCTGGTAAGAGAGGACTGGAAATGTTTTAAGGTACAGCCAAAGACAGGAATATCACGTGGATGTTGAATTATGTTATGGGGCCGGGCACAGTGGCTCACGCCTGTAATCCCAGCACTTTGGGAGGCCGAGGCAGGTGGATCATGAGGTCAGGAGATCGAGACCAGCCTGGCCAATATGCGAAAACCCCATCTCCACTAAAAATACAAAAATTAGCTGGGCATGGTGGCTTGCGCTTGTAGTCCCAGCTGCTCAGGAGGCTGAGGAAGGAGAATCGCTTAAACCTGGAGGTGAATGTTGCAGTGAGCCAAGATTGCACCACTGCACTCCAGCTTCTGCGACAGAGCAAGACTCGGTCAAAAAAAAATAATAATAATGTTTTGGAAGTCTCTTCAATGACATAAAGAGATGCTCATAATCTGTTGTAAACAAAGTTATCAGTGTATTAGTCCATTCTCACACTGCTATGAGGGAGTATACCTGAGACTAGGTCATTTATAAGGAAAAGGGGTTTAATTGACTCAGTTCTGCATGGCTGGAGAGGCCTCAGAAAACTTACAATCATGGCAGAAGGTACCGCTTCACAGGGCGGCAGGAAAGAGAACGAGTGCACGCAGGGGAAATGCCAGATACTTATAAAACCATCAGATCTTGTGAGACTCATTCATTATCACAAGAACAGCATGGGGGACCCGCCCCCATAATCCAATCACTTCCCACTGGCTCCTTTCCTTGACACGTGGGAATTATGGGGATTATTGGGATTACCATTCAAGATGAGATTTTCGGTGGGGGCACAGCGAAACCATATCAATCAATAAAATAATTGAGTATGCTTTTACTTTTATAAAGACATGTTTATATAAAATACATGTTAAGCATATGATAGTTATATGTATAAACAATACAGAAGGTTTTATGCTAAAACAGTATAAAGAGAACCATTAAGAATGGTTACCTCTGTGGGGTGAAATCAAGGTTGATTTTAATTTTCTCTCTCTTTTTTTTTCAGCTTGTTCATAGTTTCCAAATATTCTGCACTCAACAGCTACCACTTTTGTATTGAGGGGAAATCGCAGTATAGGAGGTGGTGGCATATCTGGTTAAACATACCTGTCCATTAATCCCAGCGCTTTCTCTGGCTTGAGCCCAGGAGTTTGAGGCTGCAGTGAGCTATGATTATCCCACTGCACTCCAGCTTGGGTGACTGAGTAGGACCCTGTCTCAAAAAAAAAAAAAAAAAAAAAAAAGAAAGAAAATAAAAATTATAAAGGGCTGGGGGCGGTGGCTCACGCCTATAATCCCAGCACTTTGGGAGGCCGAGGCTAGTGGATCACTTGAGGTCAGGAGTTCAAAACTAGCCTGGCCAACATGATGAAACACTGTCTCTACTAAAATTACAAAAAGTAATTTGACCACCGAGTTTGGTGGTGCATGCCTGTAATCCCAGCTACTCGGGAGGCTGAGGGACAAGAACTGCTTGAACCAGGGAGGTGGAGGTTGAGGTGAGCTGAGATCCTGCGTGACAGGAGTGAAACTCCATCTAAAAAAAAAAAAAACAAAAAACGGGCCAGGCATGGTGGTTTACGCCTGTAATCCCAGTATTTTGGGAGGATGAGGCAGGCAGATCACTTGAGGTCAGGAGTTTGAGACTAGTCTGGCTAACATGGTGAAACCCCATCTCTACTAAAAATACAAAGATTAGCGGAGTGTGGTGGCAGGTGCCTGTAATCCCAGCTACTTGTGAGGCTGAGGCATGAGAATCCCTTGACTCTGGGAGGTGGAGGTTGCAGTGAGCTGAGATTACACCATTGGACTTCAGCCTGGGTGACAAAGAGAGACTCTGTCTCAAAAAAAAAAAAAAAAAAATTATCCAAGAAAAAAGTTTTTTTAAAAATCACAGGAGACAAGTTTTCAATGTGTATAATTTGGAAGGGGTGAGGCCAGGCACCGGTGTGTCTGCTGTGGGGCAAAAGGGTGAATGACAGACCTGGTCAGAATCACTGAGGGACATTCATTCACTCAGATTCCTGGATCTTCTTGTTTAGAGAGCATGGCTCGTGGAATCTAAATGCAGTCTCTACCTGGATGGCCCAAGGCAACTGGATTAGCACCGTGGCTCACAGAAGCAATCCTGCTTGATTGAAATCCTAGTTTTGCCTGCCACCAGCTTTGGACCCTGGACAAGAAAGGAGACCCCAGTCTTTTGTTTACAGGGAGCTAGGATCAGTCATCCTGCTTGCACTGGTCCCTCTGTCAGTAGAGTTTTCTGGGCACTCACGGCTGATGAATTTTTCAAGGAGAAAGCACTGGAAGTAATTTAAAAATATCCAGTACCAAAGATTGTTGTCTGGATGAGTTAATTGCTTCATTCCTTCCCGCCCTTACTGGAGCCTACTGGAGTTGGCTGTCTGCAACTTCCAGGGTGGAGAAGGACAGTGCCCTTGGAACACACCCATTCAGCCTGAACTCTGCTCTTGAGTCTGTGTCAGAGACTGAAACCTCAAATGGCTTCTGGAGGGGTGGAGGCACTGAGAAATAGCCCATCCGCATGGAGAGCCAGAAGGAAAGACAAACGTTTCTGTCCCAGCCACCCAGCCTCCTGTTCTTGATGTTTCCCTAACATATGCTAACATATGCTTTCCTCAAGAACTTCAAAAACATGCTTTTAGCAGCAATGAAAATAGGACCATGCATCCAATTCAAGTCTAAGCTCCATCGTTTCCCTCTAATACCATTACCTCATGTACAGAGGAAAATGTAAATCTGAAATATGCTGGTGATTATAACCTTTCTTCCTGACAGACATTGTAATATAAATGCACATAAATTGAATTTCTTCTTTAAAGAAATTTGAATACCTTTGGAGCATTTTAGCAAATCATCTGCAGCCCTTGTGGCACCACATCAATGATCTGTGGAAAAGTGATCTCTCTGTAGCAGACTTCTGCAATAGAAGGATGGAGCGGGGCTGGGACATGCCAAGAAAAATAGAACGCACTTTATTGATATTCAAAATTTATTTTATTAACCTTGCACAAAAGACAGAGACACGGGGCGCTGGTGCTCTCAGGGAAGGAGCTTCACATATTAACTCCCTATGTCCTGCTCATGTCATCTGCCTGCCAGAATGGGGGAAAAGGAAGAAAGAAGGGTGATTGCAGATTTGTAGTTTTGCTTCGTTTTGACTCTGCTTGCTGGGGCTACATGTGGAGGCCTTGTGTTAACTATCGAATCAGAAGTGGGAATAGCACTGCATCTTAGTGGGAGGCTGCAGTGCATCAGATAAGAGTTCTTGGGCCCAGATGTCCCTTGAGGGCCAGGGAAAGAATGTCGGAGCAATTTTGTGCTCACCAGCTTGCATTTAGATGAATATACAAGGCGGGAGCTAAGATGTTGTGTTAGTTGGAGTTCTTCAGGGAGACAAAACAATAGTATATAAGTATATATAGTATATACAAATATACTGTGTGTATATAATAGTGTATATATTGTGTATATATTATGTATATATATAGTAGTGTATCTATTGTGAATACATACTGTGTATATAAATATATATAGTAGTGCATCAATTGTGTATATATACATAGTATATATAATGATGTGCATATATACACTATTAATTTTTAGTATATATACTATTAGTATACATATATAACATATATATTATATACATATATAATATATAATATATACCATAGTATATATACACACTTGTTAGTATATAGATACTGTTAGTATACATATATTCTATATATAGCATATATCTATATAATTATATATTTTTATATGTGCTATAATATATATTATTTATGTATGTAATTATATATATAATATATATACTATATATGCATATTAATAGTATATATGTGTGTATTCTACACACATATATGCTATATATAGTATAGAATAGATATGTATTAACACACATATATGCTCATTTTTTTATATATGTAAATTTATATATATATACAACTAACACTAACAGACAGTTCTATTCCCATTTCTGATTCAATAGTTAACACAAGGCCTCCATATGTAGTCCTGGCAAGCAGAGTCAAACAAAGCAAAACTACAAATCTGCAATCACCCTTCTTCATATAAATGTATATATATATTTATTATATATATATTTATATATACAAATTTATCATAAGGTATTGGCTTCTGCAATTATGGAGGCTGAAAATCCCATAGTCTGCTAGTACAAGTGGAGGCCCAGGAAATCTGATGTCTAGTTCAAAGGCCTGAGAACCAGGGGAACCACTGACGTTGATGCCAGTCCAGGAGTCTGAAGGCCTGAGAACCAGGAACGCTGAAAGTGGAAGAAGCAGATGTCTCAGCTCAAGCTGTCAAGCAGAGAGTGAATTCAACCTTCCCCCACCGCTGTGTTCTATGTAGGCCTTCAGTGGATCAAAGGCTGCCACCGCACATTGGAGAGGGCAGTCTGCCTTCCTCAGTCCACCAATTCACTAATCTCTTTCGGCAATACCCTCACAAATATACCTAGAAGTGCTGTGTAGCCAGCTATCTGAGCATCCCATGGCCCAGTCAAGTTGACACATAAAACTGACCATCACGAACCTCTTCTGCATCTCAAAGGCTGAGTGCGGAGCTCCTTGGGGACTGATTGCCGATCGTCATGGCTAAGCTGCTAGAGTTAAAAATCAAAATAAATTTCCACTACAGATGCAAGAAAAACATGTCCTTGTGCTTTCCGTCTGTCTGATTGTGGCAACCGAGATTGAATAGAGGAATAGAGGGGAAAAGAAAAGTAAAAATAAAACAATAAATCAATAAATAAAAATAAAAAGGGCATCCAAACTCTTAAAGCCCTGACTTGACCACTACACAATCTATGCCTGCAATAAAATTGCATGTGTACCCCATAAATTTATACAAAAATAAATTTTAAAAAGGGCATCTGGACCTCAACCTTCCAAGCTTCTACACCCACAGGTCAAGTCCTGGTCCTGTGCCTGAGTTCCTCACTCACTTCTGGGTGGGCATCTTTGCCGGTGGCGAGTGCACCAGTCCCAATGCTTCTTTGGTTTTGTGCCCAGTAGGTGTCTAAGGATTCTATGGCTGGGATTTGGTGACTTGATCTTGGCCTGGAGTTACCCCCTATCTAGTAATCTCTGGTGTTAGGAGATAATCTGGCAAATTTCAGCCAGTGGTGATTTTTTTTTTTTTTTGAAACAGAGTCTTGCTCTGTCACCCAGGCTGGAGTGAGGTGGTGCAGTTTCTGCTCACTGCAGCCTGGACCTCCCAGGCTCAAGCAATCCTCCCACTACAGCCTCCCAAGTAGATGGGACTACAGGTGCATGCCACCACATCTCACTCTGTTGCCCAGGTAGGTTTCAAACTCCCAGACTCAAGAGATCCTTTCACCTAGGCCTCCCAAAGTGCTGGGATCATAGGTGTGAGCCACAATGTTTGGCCAGAGTTTAAGCTTGGATGTCCGTCACCCACAAATTTTGGGAGAACCAGGGAACTACAGAGCCCTGCTGTCCTCCAGAAACAAACGTGGTCCATGCTCCCTCTGGTCACCTGTCCTGAGTGAGCCACCACATCGATAGTGGATGTATCCACTTCTACCATCACCTCCTGACTCTAATAAATATTTTACTATAAATAAATATGTTTATACATATTTACATATAAATGTATGTATATTTATATTTCTGTAATATAAAGTATATAATTTATATTATAATATGTAATATAAAAACACAGAAGCACTTATAATAGTGCAACGCACATGTATGAGCTCACTAAGCGTTAGCCATTTGATGTGTACTACCTGTCCCTCTCTTGCTCAATGGAGAATTAATCCCTAGAGGGGCTGATTTTCCTGGGGGTTGTCTGGACTCACGGTGAAGAGAGAGGACACAGCGGACACCCCTGTACCCCTAGCTGCTCCCATTTTTCTCACCGCACTTAACTCCAGCACCTAACACAGCAGCACTCTGCACTTGTCTACGATTTGGTCATCTTGCCACAAATGCCCTCACATTCATTCAGCCAGGGCTAAGATCAGGGTGAGACAAAAAAGTTCAACTCAAGTAGGCACCAATAATACTCAGTCATCAGGCTACATAGAATTTTAATGCAATATTTCAAAAAAATCAAAATTAATGCAAAAAATCTATACCGATCAAAAGATCAACATTTTAGAAAAGACAGCACCCAATATGGCGGGGACTGGTGAGGAGGAGAGTGGGTGAGCGCAGGTTGGGGAAGCAGCAGTCAGCCACGTGGGCTGGGGAGGTGCTGCCGGGGGAAGGGCAGCCACCCCCAATTTCCTCTCTAGCCAATCATTGCTATGCCTTCTTTGCCATCTGTTGCACTCAGTTGGAGCTTTATGTTCTTTTCTTTTTCATAAATGTTGATGATTTATTTTTGTTTGAAAAACAACAACAACAAATCTAATGAAAAACAAGAACAACAAATTTAAACCATCCAACGTGCCGAGTGAACAGAACAACCACAGACGCCGGCCCCAGCCTCTGACGGTGTTGGTTGCGATCACATAATTACTTGTTAGACTGAACTGTGTGGATTTATAGGGGGTCAATGTTTCTGCTGGTCTCAGTTCTGCAGGGTCCCATGCCAGGAGCTTGTCAAAGAAGCTCATTTTACTAGAATGCAGAAAACAAAGACAGAGCACACTTGCAGATGTGGAGGCCAATGAGCAGTTTTCTTTCATTCACTTCCTACACCTTTAATTATTTAAAAGCCACATAGCCAGCTGGGTGTGGTGGCTCATTCCTGCAATCCCAGCACTTTGGGAGGCCCAGGTGGGTGGATTGCTTGAGCCCAGGGGTTCCAGACCAGTGTGGGCAACATGGAGAAATCTCATCTTTAATACAAAATACAAAAAATAAAAAATAAAAAATTATCCTGGCATGTGGCATGTGTCTATGGTCTCAGCTACCCCGGAGGCTGAAATGGGAGGATCACTTGAGTCCAGGGAGGTCGAGGCTTCAGTAAACTCATGATCGTGCCACTGCACTCCAAGCTGGGTCACAGAGGGAGACCCTGTTTCAAAAAAATCAATCAATAAAAATAAAAGCCACATTGTCACAGTGAGGATGGCGGACCTTCTGAACCAGTCTAGACTATTTCTTAGGTCACCTGAGGTCCCACCAAACTCTCCTTTCCTCTGGAACACATAAAAAGATGTTAAATTTTAAAAGCTGTAACTTCCCAGAGCTCTTTATTTGCAGAATCTGGAGAAAGTTAACCAATAATGATTTGCAAAGCTCTTGACTTTAGAAGGTCAGGAAGTCCCTCTTGGGGACTGGTGAGAGACACTGGTCCCAAGGAGGCATGGCAACTTGGAGGCTGAAAACGTGGGCTCTGAAATCAGAAAGCTTCTGTGGGAATCCAAGCTCCAAGACTTCCTAGCCATGTGGCCCTGGACTAGACAGTTAAACTTGGCCAAGGCTCAGTTTTCTCATCTGTAAGTTGGGACTTCTTCACAGGGCTAGCGTTTGATGAAAAGAATTGACGTGTGTGAAGCAGTAAGAAGAGTGTATAGTAAGTGCTTAGTAAAAGTTGACTGTTACAGAAAGGTCCCAGTGCTGCAGGAAGAATCACATGTTTCTCTTCCCCCAGTTCTACCATTGTCAAGAGTGAACTCTGGGAGTCAGGGGCATGTTTACTCTCTTCTGCATCCAGCACAGTGTCTCATAGCTGTTGGACATCAAGAAACAAGGTTAATTGTGAAAAGCTGGGATTGGGAGCTGGGAAGTCTGACTTCTGGTCTCAGCTCCATGGCTTTGGACAAGTATCTTCCTCTCTCTGATGGTGGTGGTAATGATTTTGAAACATATACTTCTATGTGTTTCTAGAAAACAGTAGGTATAATCTTGTCCATCAGAATTCTACACAAGGTAAAAGAAGATTACGATCAGGTTGTATTGCAGGCCTTTCATTTCTTACCAATGTCAAATATTTAAAGAGGTCAGAACATGACCTCCCCATCTCCATTTGGGAGGAGTATTCTAGTCATATTTGAAAGGTACTGGGTTCAGGTTTCAGAAAACCTCCTCTGCTGTCTACTTCTGACCCCATCAGCCATGATGCCTCAAACTTTTTGGACAGTTGAGGAATCTCCCTGTATTGGCAGCAGTCAGAGGTAATGTAAATAACACCTAACACTCTGCTTAGGGAATAAAGGATGTCTGAAAGCCTATTAACCGCTTTCTCTTGTTCTCTAACATTTTACTGTTTCTTTGTGATCAAAAGCCATCTGGAAGCCCAGTGCCAGAGACAGCTGACACCCACCAATGTCCACACTCTCCTCCCTTTCCTGGGTACACAGCTACCCTTACAGTCACATGTGGCAATATGACTGAGTTCTGACCAATGAAAGGTGAGCAGAAGTGAACGTGTGCCATGTCTAGGCCTCCCATTGCTAATCCTCACTTCTACCCAATGTGTCAGCAGAATGAAAAAGACTCCTTTGATTAGAGAAGGGCTGAGTTTCAACATGGAAGGAACTTAGATGCCTGAGTCACTGCATGGAGGAAAGATGTGCATCAATCAAAAACACTGTTTTGGATCACAAATTGGAAATAAATGTATATTATGTTAAGCCACTGAAATTGGGAGCTATCGTTTTAAAAGCTAGCCTGCCTCTGACTAATGCAGGCTCTAACTATGGCAAACTCTAAGGCAATGACTTAGCCAAGGTCACACAGTTAGGAATTCAGGCTTCAAAAGCTCTTACCATCAAAAGTCTATTAAAGATACTGTCCTCCTGTATGTGAAGTATAATAAGCTCTCCAGAGTTGGCTGACTGACTGGCTGGCTGGCTGGATGGATGAATGGACATTAATGAATGAATGGGTGAATGGATAGATGGATGAATGAATGGATGGCTGGATGAATGGATGGATGGATGGATGTGTGGGCAATGACCCTGTGGTCACTTATGGACTAAATTGTCATCCAAGGGTATTTGTTTCTCTTGAAAGGTGGGAAGAAGCAATGTGATCAGCCTAGAGTTCTCAGAGAGATGGGCAATTCTATTCAGGGTTGTGAGGCCTGAGCAAGGGCCTCCCAGAGCATAGAGCATCTTGAAATCACTAGGGAAATTAACCACACAGACTCACAGGGATCCTGATTCAGTTCTACAGAGGCTGCATAGCTCAAGACAAGAAGACTAAAGACAAACGAGTCCAGACAATGGAGGGTGGATCTTGCTAGATGGGGGCCAACCAAATAAGAATAGGGTGTATTTATCAAGAAAAAAAAAATACAGGGCTTAACGCCAGGTACGGTGGCTCATCCCTGTAATCCCAGCACTTTGGGAAGCTGAGGTGGGCAGATCTCTTGGGCCCAGGAATTCAAGACTGGCCTGGACAGCATAACGAGACTCTGTCTCTGCAAATAATAGAAAAATTAGCCAAGTGTGGTGCCGTGCAACTGTAGTTTCTGCTACTCAGGTGGCTGATGTGGGAGGGTCGCTTGAGCCTGGAAGGTTGAGGCTGCAGAGAGCTGTGATTGCACCACTGTACTCTAGCCTGGGGTCTGGGGTCCCAGAGTGAGACCTGCCTCAAAAGAAAGAAAGAGAAAAAAAGAAAGAAAGAAGGAAAGAAAGAAAGGAAGGAAGGAAGGAAGGAAGGAAGGAAGGAAGGAAGGAAGGAAG
>NW_022437030.1:7514320-7569057 GCF_009761245.1 Sapajus apella
AAGGAAGGAAGGAAGGAAGGAAGGAAGGAAGGAAGGAAGGAAGGAAGGAAGGGAGGGAGGGAAAGGAAAAAAGAAAGAAAAAAAGGAAGAAAGGAAGAGAAAGAAGGAAGGAAGGAAAAAGAAAGAAAGAAGGAGAAAGAAAGAAAGAAAGGAAGGAAGGAAAGAAGGAAGGAAGGAAGAAAGAGAAAGCATATAGGCATATCAGCCAGCTGGGGCCAGCCCCGCCCACTTGCTCCCTGCTTATCTCTCATGAGGAGTGCCAGTTCACCATGTTGAAGTGAGGAATCCTTCCAGCTTGCATCTGCCCAGGGCCCTCTTTCTACAGGGCTGCAGGGGCTGAGCCTCTGCGCTCAGCTCTCCTTGAGGATGGCAGGGATGGCTGGGCTTCCCTCCTCCCAGGGACTGTGAGCGTCTCTGCCTCTGGCAAGCAGGCCCTTTAAGCCTGTCTTTATGTCCTTATCAGGGCTCCACGGCAGGCCCAGGTGCCAGGCCTCATTCAGTCAATTACCGTCTTTGCAGGACACAATGCTCTCTTCTGTGTGCAGATAGAGACACTTTCATGGCAAGGGTTCAGAGCTAAATCCTCTTTTGATACTGTCAGAAACTCCCTGCCAAGCTGACACTGTATGTTAGAGGGAAAAGAGCTCACCGGCGCAGAAAGCCGAAATTAAATTAAACAGGATATTAATACCTAGTAGTTAAGGAAATGATACTTCCTTTTTTTGATTCCTCTCTCTCTCAGTGCTGAAGCCAAAAAATGCATTCCCCACTTGGCTGAACCAGTAAGGCCCCAGGTTTCCAAAGCGAAACAGGGACATGATTCCTCTGGCAGGAGAACCTTTTGCAGGGTTTCCTTCTCACCCCCAGCCAGCCCCCTGTACCCCAGGTCCTTCCAGGTTTCTTCTGTTCTTCTGAAACCAGAAGGTCTGGTTAATCCTTCTTAAGCAGAAGGAAATTGAAACAGTTAAAGAGGGCAGATAATGGGTGGAGGTTTTTTCTTTTAGATTTTCTAAATTTTCTCTTCTTTTCTTTTCTTTTTTGGAGACAGAGTCTCACTCTGTCACCCAGGCTGGAGTGCAGTGGCCAGATCTTGGCTCACTGCAACTTCCACCTCCCGGGTTCAAGCAATTCTCCTGCCTCAGTCTCCTGAGTAGCTGGGATTACAGGCGCATGCCACCATGCCCAGCTAATTTTTGTATTTTTAGTAGAGACGGGGTTTCACTATGTTGGTTAGGCTGGTCTCAAACTCCTGACCTCATGATCTGCCTGCCTCAGCCTCCCAAAGAGCTGGGATTATAGGCATGAGCCACTGCGCCAAGCAGATTTTCTAAATTTTAAAAATTAGGGTCATATTACCATTTATATTAAAAAATAAAACTCCTTTTGAGCTCCCTGTCCAGTGACATTTTTCTGTCAAATGCTTGGCTTACAGACCCCATTCATAGTGAAGGCTGTGTGGTCACTGCGTCATTGTTGAAAGGTGTTCACTCGGCACTCAGGTGTGCCAGGCCGTGTGCCCAGCACTTGGTGTGAATTGTTTCACCTAATCCTTACCACAGTTGTATCAAGTAGGTGCGTGCTCCCACCCCTGTCTTTCACATGCGTGTATATCATGTTGCAGCAGTATTCCCAATAGCCAAAAGGTGGAAACAACCCAAGTGGCCAGCAATTGATAATGGATAAACACAATGTGGTCTATCCATACGATGGAATATTATTCAGCCTTGAAAAGGAAGGAGGCTCCAACATATGCTACGACGTGGGTGGACCTTGAGGATTCACACTGAATTAAACAATCACAAAGTGACAAATACTGTAGGAATACCTCATAGTGACTTGAGTGGAATGAGCAAGAGAGAGAGAATGAGAATGAACTCAGACACACATCTGTAGGGCAGCGGATGGGCTCTTGGAGACTGTGTAAGATACCTGAGCAGTCACATTCAAGAGATAGAAAGCAGGCTGGAGGTTGCGGGGGGCTGAAGGAAGAAAGAGTAGGGAGTTTGTGTGGAATGGGCTCAAGAGTTGCAGTTTTGCAAGATGAAAAGAGTTCTGGAGATGCGTCACACCATGACATGAATCTATTTAATGCCGCAAAAACCGCCCACTTGAAATGGTAAATTTTATGTTCTGTGTATTTTACCACAATCAGAAATAAATAATTTTAAAAAGGAAGGAAATGAGAACACTAAGACTCAGAAAGGTGAAAGGACTTCTCCAAGCACAACAGCCCCTCAGTGGTAGGACCAGCCCCTGCTCATGCAAAGCCCGGGGCTCACCTTGCTGGGAATGACACTTCCCTGTGATAAACGCAGGCGCTGTCCTGGTCAGTCTCCCTCATGCTTCAGAACCTCCTCTGGATTCCTGCCATGGCTGAACACACGATCCAAGTCAGAATACCACTCAGCAATAAAAAGGAATCAATGACAGGTATAGGCCGTGGCCTGGATGAATCTCAAAAATGTTATGCTCGGTGAAAGGAGATGGACAGAAGACACCATGCATTGTATGTTTCCACTTCCTAGGAAGATCGAGAAAAGGCAAAGCTGTAAAGAAGGCCACAAGTAGATTAGCAGTGGTCTGGATGGGGGCAGAGGAGAAAGGGAATCAATCGTACATGTGCGTGAGGGATCGTATCAGGGAGATGACAATGCTCTAAATGGATTTTGAGTGATGGTTATACAACTTGGTAATACTTGTTTAGAAAAAGCATTGAGTCATACACTTGAAAAGGTTGAATTCCATAATATGCAATATGTACCTCAATGCGTTTTTTTTTTTGAGACAAGTCTCACTCTGTCGCCCAGGCTGGAGTGTAGTGGCACCATCCCAGCTGACTACATCCTCCGCCTCCTGGATTCAAGCGATTCTCCTGCCTCGACCCCCCAAGTAGCTAGGCCTACAGATGCAGGCCACCACGCCCGGCTAATTTTTGTATTTTTAGTAGGGATGGGGTTTCACCATATTGGCCAGGCTGGTCTCGAACTCCTGGCCTCAAGTCATTCACCCACCTTGGCCTCTCAAAGTGCTGGGATAACAGGCATGAGTCACCATGCCCGGCCAATAATTTTTTTTTTTTCTTTAAGCAACACAATCCAAGTTCTCACACAGTATACAAGGGGCTATAGGCTGCCTTATAGACGCATCTCTGAGTTCATTCTCATTCTCTCTCTCTTGCTCACTCCACTCAAGTTGCTAGGGCCTCCTCCCTGTTCCTCGAATATGCCAAGTGCACTCGTGCCCCAGGGCCTTTGCACCTACTCTTCCCTCTCCCTAGAATTGGCTTTCCTCAGGTAATCACATGGCTCCCTCTCTCCATCCAGATCTCCTCATCCCATCTCCTCTTCCTATTTCTCCACTCCATCCCTAGTCAGGTAGCCTCTGCCATGCCCCAGCCAGCCCCTCAGTATTGGAGTCTCAGAGAAATCATGAACAATAGCCTACGGAGAGGGTACCCATCGTACAGCGGGAAGCCTGCTTTTCTGTTGGGCTGAGCACATTCTTTGGCATAACTAAGTTTCTGGGCACTCAAAGTCATTCTCACTGTCCTCAACAAAGGCTCCTCTGCTCAGACCAGGCACTCAGGAGTTCAAAGACTTCCCAGATCCTACAATTCTAACCATGTTGCTGCAAAAGACATGATGTCACTCTTTCGTATGGATGAGTGATATTCCTTTGAACGTGTATACACACTGCATTTTCGTTACCTAAGCATCAGTGATGGACACTTAGGCCGATTCCGTATCTGCTATCATGAATAGTGCTATCTCTAACATACCAGTGCAAGTGTCTTTTTTATGTAGTGATTTCTTTTTCAGTGAGTACAAAGAACACTTTTTGTGTGATGGCAAAACTAAAAGCCCAGATTTCACCCCTATGCCATAAATCCATGGAACCATATGACACCTGTACCCCATAAACCTAAAAAAATTAAAAGATTTCCCCTGTCCATCCCTCCCTTGGAGGAGATTGCAAAGACCTCTTGTTGGCCTGGAGACACTCTCAGTACTGAAGAATTCCCAGTTGTTCCCTCACTTCCCCACCTTCTTAGGAGACCAAGTCATAAGCCCAACAAAGCATAATGACTGTTCTTGGACCACCCTTATACAGCACATCCAGATGCAGAAAGACCCTGGGGAAGATCTCATAGAGCCGAGCACTTTCCAAAGTGAGTTCCACCAGATGCTCTGCCAAAGATGGCCTCCAAATTCAGGGATCTCAGAAATGCTGGATGTGTAAGGGTTCTTAGAAGTTCTGCAAAAAAACTTGGTCTGGCTGTTTATCCTAACCTTGTCTAAACCTATTTGACCACAGCACCCTTCTTCTCCCTTCCTTTGCCCTGAAACATAAAATAGGATAGCATTTCTAGAGTCCCAGGGCAAACTTCAAGAAATGTTGATTCCAACCCAGGCTTCATCTCCCAGGTCCCTGAGTCCCATCATCATCACTGACATTTACTGAGTGCTTTCTATGTGCCAGGAACTGTTCTAAGAGTTTTATATAATTATCTAATTTAGGCTGGGTGTGATGGCTCACACCTGTAATCTCAACACTTTGGGAGTCTGAGACAGTTGAAACACTTGAGGTCAGGAGTTCGAGACCAGTCTGGCCAACATGGTGAAACCCAGTCTCTACTAAAAATACAAAAATTAACTGGACATGTGGTGCTAACCTGCAATACCTGCTATCCAGGAGGCTGAAGCAGGAGAATTGCATGAACCTGGGAGGCAGAGGTTGCAGTGAGCAGAGATCATACCACTGCACTTCAGCGTGGGCAACAGAGGGAGACTCCATCTCAAAATAATAATAATAAATAAATAAAATAAAAATAAAAACAAAATCGTATTTACTCCTTGCAACAACTTTATCAGTCAAGTATAATTATTATTCCCATTTAAGGAAATTTGCAACAGGAAGACTCTGCCTGAGGTCCTGCCGTCCCTAAGTGGGAGGACAAGCAAGAAAAATCTTGGTGACCTTGCTTGAGCCCAATAGTGTCATGAGTGCTATGAGGACCTCAGGCCCAGTGCCGGAGATTCCCCTTAGGGCCCTTTTTATGGCCTTTTAAATTCTGTGTGTCACTCATGTAACAAATCTGCACACATACCCCTGAATCTAAAATAAAACCTAAAAGTGTTAAAAAATGAAAATAATAAAAGTATTCAGATAGGAAAGACAAATTACTTACAGAAAAGAGCAGGCGGGTTGACAGTAACAATAGCAATAAGAGTTGCATATTGTGTAGCAATAAGAATAGCAATCAGAATCCAGAGAATAGTGAAATAATACCCTCAAAGTTCTGGGAGTAAATAGCTGCTCATTGAAACATATAACGAGCTAAAAGATCTTTTAAGAATGAAAATGAAGCAAAGACACTTTTAGAAAAATGACAGAAAATTTTCAACTTTCTCTCACTAAAAACTTCTACAGGTTGTACTTCAAGGAGAGAGGCTATGAGATATGCAGGAAGGGGTGGATTCAGAAATATTTGAATTTTTAAATTTACTTGTGCATCTTTTCCAACATATTTATGCATATAGGAATTAACACAGTATTTGCCATTCTTGTATCACAATTAGCAGCATGCTATGCATACTCACAATACATACATACATACAATACATACACACTATACATACATACTATATATACTCACTATACATACTATGCATACATACTCACATACACACTCACTATACATACTATATATATTCACATACATGCTATACATACTCACTATACATACTCACTATACATACTCATAGTCACCTTGTTTAGTTACTGTTGCTTACTTAACATTATCGTCTGGCAATGTTTTCATAGCAGTATAAAAATTGAATTCACAAAAGAAGAAGGAAAAAGGCCAGGTGTGGTGGCACATGCTGTAATCCCAGCAATTTCGGAGGCTGAGGCGGGAGGATTGCTTGAGACCAGCAGGATGAGGCTGCTGAGAGTCGCGATTGTGCCACTGCACTCCAGCCTGGGTGACAGAGTGAGATCCTGTCTTAAAAACAAAAGAAAAAGAAAAAGGAAATACTCTGTATGCCAGTTAGTTTTCTCATCCGTAAAATGGGAATGCCAGTCACTGTCCTGTCTTTTGGGGTAGCTTTATTGAAGGGATCATGTGAAAATGGGTGTGGAAGCATCTTTCCAAGTAGATGATGCCCCAAATGTGGAGAATCATTGCTTCAGGTTTACTATCATTTGTTTGCAGGACTTTTCTTGCCCCTGGCCTCAAAATTGCTAAAAAGCGTCAAGTGAGTTATTCAGCAAAGAGCTTATGACAGAACATGGTGTTCAAATGAAGTCCTTGCCCTTGGAATATTAACCTTGGGAAGCTGGGGTGAACTGGGAAATTCAGAGCCTTCCCCTCTGTCTCTGGCAGCCTGCTCAGCTGTGTGTGTTTTTCCAGCTTGAGGAGAGACAAGCCTGGTCTCCGCACTCCAGATGTTCCCAGCCCTACAGAGCTGTCATCATCTAAGCGAGCTCTTGGGCACCGACTCTTCGGGTTACATTCTCCCCTGGGTTCTCTTTAACCTGCTTGGTTTCACTGCAGGGGAATGCTGAAGAGACACAGTGTTTTTGTTTTCTCTCTTAAAAAATACAGAAACTGTCATCGATTTTACAGCTGGGTCTGACTGCAGACAAGCAAGAGTGGGCGGAATGGCGCGGTGGGCAGTCCAGCTGCAAGGAGAGGTGCATACCTTTCTGCAGCCCCCGCATCTGTGCAGGTGTGCTGAGAGTCATGGAAGACGTTAGGCCCCTCCAGCTGGAGTAAGGGGAGGGGCTGTTTCTCTTTTTCAGTGATGCTGGAACCTTTTCTCTTGGAGGATATCTGGTTCTGTCTAGGTTCTCTGGAAACAGTTAGAAGAAACAGCTGGATGTTTGAGGGAAAATGTCTATGTGCTTAACATCTTTATAAAGCCGGTTCACATTTAGATAAATGATTTATCCAAATTGATTCTCCCACATCAGCTCTATTCTCCCTGTGAAAAGAGGCTTTCTTGAAACTTCCAAATGTTTATAGGGTGGATGAAACAATCTTGAGGTCCTAAAGTGCAGCTGCTATTTAAATATAAGCATCTAGGGCCCAGGCAGCTGATTATTGATGTGTGTTGAGTGTGACTTTACAAAGTACGCAGCCGGCCTGCCTTCAATAACTCTAACTAGGCCCAAACAGTCGTGAAGAGGTTTCTAGGATTAGGTCACAGCCTGGCAAAAGCAGAGAAAGTCTGGAAAAATCCTAGGAGGATTTAAAAACTTTTTTTTCCCTTTTGTTTCAATCTATCAGATCAAGCAACTGATGCAAGCTTTGGACCAAATAAAACATTTCAAGAACTCAGATTCTAAAATCACAATCAGCTGGAGGAATTTGGGTTTGCATCTGGCCCAAAAGAGCATTCTTGAGGATCTTTTGAAAGTATCACCAAGAGCAAGGCTGGCGAAGCGAATTACTGCCATCGTTCCCCAAGGAGAGAAGGATTCATTTCATTCCTAACTGCCAGGCATTCAACAGGTTAACTGGCAAGTGGAAAAGAGCCTAACCCAATTATCCCTTGGGACCATCAAAACACTTAATAAACCGAGACACAAATGCCTTCCCAAAATTCCATCTGCAAGAAATGTTTTCTGTGTTAAGAAGCACAAAGGAGATAAGTGTTCTATTCATCAACACAGGCAATGCTGTCACCCAGGAAGTGTCACTCAGGAGGCCTTATACCACACCTGGCCTCCGATGCGTAGGCAGGCCTGGAACAGAATCAATTGCAAAAAACCCAGCATCGTCTGTGGAATTCTCCCTCAACGTCTGTATCATGAAAGGTGCATTTTGTCCTTGGGAGCCTGGTGTTGGAAACAAACTTGGCTGCACAGGTAAACTCTTAAGAGGCCGGCTAATGCCAGGTGATTCTCTCAGCTTGTGAAATCTCAGCCTTTTACTTGGTCATATTTTCAAAAGAGAAGACAGCTAATGGGAGTAAGTTCCTTACATTAAAAACATACTTCCAGTTAACAGCAGCAAACCACTTAAGCTGGAAGCAGACCAATTATTAATTAGATGAATGGCCTTTTATAAATCCCTCTGCAAGCTCAGGACAACTGATGGGTTTATGGTCCATGCATTAGAGAACATGGTTCCTCCGTGGTTGTAATTATCTATAGTTGATGGCAATTGGGGGTTATTGCACCGAAATCAGGTGCCCTGTGAACATGCTGTCCTGAGCTACCAAGGGGTGATAGGGAGAAAGCTGAAATAGCAGAGGATGGTTTTTTCTATTGTCTCTAAGCTGTTTGATCTTGGGACAATCCCTAGAGGTTTTTTTCTTGGTTTCCTCATCTGAATGTGCATATAATTGAAGTTTTGAGTTTTTCTCTGCCCAGCATCCATTTCCCCTTTCTTTTGATAGCAGTCTCTTGGTTTCCACGGAGAAACCATCCCTTTTCTACTCCCAGTGCCTTTGATTTGGGGAAACTGGTTGCACTCTTAGCTCTAGGGATGGGCATGTGGCCCAGGCCTGGCCAATCAAAACACTGCGTCCTTCTAATCCCAGCAGTTGGTTCAGATCTAATCAGAAACAAAGAAAGTCAATTTCCTGGCACCATATAAACAACCATTGTTCGTGGAGAGTGGTTCTGACATGTTTTGACTCTGGCACTCAGTTTTGTTCAAGTCTGCCAATGTCTGTAAGTTGAAAGTTTGGGAATTCATACATTTTCTGTCATTCTTTTAAAAATATTTGGAAGACTGGAAAAGAAACCCCTTGCTTGTATAACGCAAACTCCAGAAAGTAGAGCCATGCAAGATCTTGGCTAATGGGGCTGAGAAACACTGATTTAATGGAGAATCCCCTTGACATGAAGACATGAGTCAAGGGTATAACTTCTGGAAAATATAGTTCACAATGCCTAGTGGCTTTACATGCACACAAAGTCATGTCACTGTCCTGTTGACAGTGGGTAGAAGGGACTCTGCTCCCCCAGACATTCAGTGTTAGGTTCTTTCCATCTGGTGGCTCCACCATCCCCATACCTGCTGAGCTCCCACTGGATCTTTGCATTCTGACAGCAGGTGGCAGGAAGAGAACGCTGGGGTATTGTGTTGAGGTTTGATGGGAAAACTGGCAGTGATGCATCCGTTCTGCCTGCATGCCATTAACCAGAATGCAGTCACATGGCCACCTAACTGCAAGGGATGCTGGGAAATGTAGTCTAACTCAGTGCCCAGGAGGAAAAGGGAAAAATATAGGTTGACAGCAACCAGCTAGCCTCTACCCCACTGCCACCATAACACAATTACAACTTGGTGGTTAATTCAAAAGCACGCTTAGTTTTTGTGAATATGGATATCACTGGTGTGCTTTCTTTTGGGGATGGAGAATACAATCAAAGCTGGCTGGGCCTGATGCCTCATGCCTGCAATTCCCAAATTTTTGGAGGTCAAGGCGGGAGGATCACTTAAGCCCAGGAGTTTGAGGCCAGCTTGGGCAACATGGCAAAACCCCGTCTCTACAAAAAGTACAAAAATTAGCTGGTCATGGTGGTGCACCTGTAGCCCCAGCTACTCAGGAGACTGAGGTGGGAGGATTACCTGAGCCAGGGAGTTTAGGGTTGCAGTGAGCCATGATTATACCACTGCATTCCAGCCTGGGTGACAGAGTGAGATCCTATCTCAAAATAAATAAATAAATAAAACTCAAAGCCAGCCATTTCTGGTGCATTCTGCCTCCATAGGATGGAAATTATTTAGACATCGCAAGCTTCTTGGTTATCATTTAATATCACATTTAATCTTAAGTGATTTATTTGATGGTAGGTAACAGAGTTGAAGGGTCCAGTGTTACTCTAGTCGGAACTGGGTTTTCCTTTAACCAGGCATAAATCTACTATCCTATCTGATCACTTGTTTGTGACTGTCTCAAAATCTAGTCCCCAAGAAAGCTGAAGTTTTATATACATCAAATCATCTTAAGCCTCCACACTCATTCTACGGGTGACATTATATGTGTTCATGAGAAAATCATTTCAAGGCCTACAAATGAGTCCTTTAGTAATACCCAGGAGTCATAATGTCTGTGACATAATGAACCTTCCTAAATTACAGCCTACAATAATTAGATCACTTATTGCCGCATTCTAGGCCCTGAAACAATTTGCTTAAAGTGATAGTTACCTCTAATGAAAAGACACATAACGGAAAATGTCAGCAACCTTTTAAATCCTCCACGACTTATCATGAGAACTGTCTTGTGCAAAGTGCCCATGGAGCAACATCTGTGTCACCATCTCCTCCTAAATTAGGTGAGTATTTTATGATCGCTTGGAAATGGAGAGAATTCCCCAGGGTGGTAAGAAGATTAGGTAAGGGTTAGCTGCCTCTTTCAGCCCTTTTCCTACCCTGTCCCATCTCTGCCTCCCTCTCTCCCTTCCCCAGCATTCACAGTGGCTGAAACATCTCCAGAATCTTAACTAGAAAGATCAATGGTTGGGCTGGGTGCTGTGGCTCCTGCCTGCAATCCCAGCACGTTGGGAGGCTGAGGCAGGAGGATTGCTTGAGCCCAGGGGATTGAGGCTGCAGTGAGCTATGATCATGCCACTGCACTGCAGCCTGGGTGACAGAGCAAGACCCTCGTCTCTTAAAAAAGAAAACAAAAGAAAAATAGATGGGCTGGTTATCAGCTTCTCTTGGAGTTGGCTTTCCTTGGACTCCTGGAATCCCTGGCCAAGTGGAAGAAGGGAGGTTCTTTGTCTCCCTCCAAACCCTTTTCTAGTGGGCATATTTCATAGCCACCTCTCTGATGAGGATGGAGAGGGTTCTCCACTCTGGGGACTGATGGAGAGCGTGTTCTGGAGATGGCTGGCAGTCACGCCCTTAGCAGGAGACAGGATCATTCAAGGAGGCCTTCAAAAGCAGCGTTTTCAAAGATGTGGGCAGGAGGCAGAGAAACTGATGACAGTGAAGCAGTTGCTCCCCTCTAGACCTAAAATGACAAGGGGAGGTAGCAGTTATCAGAATCCAGAAGAGAGAGGCGGATAAAGGGGGCGACCTAGTGCCATCTGCTGAGGCCACAGCCTGTCCCAGGTGCCCCCGAGACAGGGAGCCTGGGAATAGACCCCTGCTTGCTTTCCTCCTTCCTTTCTGCCATGGAAACTCTGATTCTTACCTGAGTTCAACCTCCTGGGCCACGGAACCAGGGCAGGAAAGGGAGAGCAGATCTGGGGCAGGGGCCATGCAGATGTGCTCCAGGTCAGGTTCTGCCTACAGTCCTTCTGTTTGGGAAACCATCTTCCCTGCCTGCTGCAGCTCTGTCTCCTCCTCCATGCTTTAGGTCCCTGGGCTGTCACGCTCCTCTGGGTGGGTGAGAACCAGCCTCTGGGGGCTCCAGCAAGGACAGCAGCTCACTGACTTGAGGTCCCTGACCCAGGGCTGTGTTCCAACCCTCAGCTTTCACTCTTTCTGGGGATCAATGGGGCTGCCTGTTAGGGGCATCTGAGGACAATTTATTGGTGCTCCCCTGCCCAGAAGGCAACCAGATTTTTACTTTTTATTGTTTTTATTTTTTTGAGACAGAATCTTGCTCTGTCACCCAGGCTAGAGTGCAGTGGCATGATCTCCACTCACTGCAACCTCCACCTCCTGGGTTCACATGATTCTTCTGCCTCAGTCTCCTGAGTAGCTGGGTGTGCCACCACACCCAGGTAATTTTTGTATTTAGTAGAGACGGAGTTTCACCATGTTGGCCAGGCTGGTCTCCAACTCCTGGCCTCAAGTGATCCTCCCGCCTTGGCCTCCCAAAGTGTTGGGATTACTGGCATGAGCCACAGTGCCTGGCCTATTGGCCAGAATTTAAGAGCCCACCCTAACAGCCTGAGGGCGTGCCCTCATGAGAATTAAGAAGTTCCACCAAAAAAATAGTTGATAGCCACACCCATTTAGAAAAGGGAATCTCTCTGTTATACTCCTAGTTCTTGAGAAAAAATGGAAACTGAAAGGAAATTATTATTGTTTGGCTTTCAGAAAATTTATTTGAAAGCACCCAGGGTGGCGCCTGGCACATGGTTGGGTGCTGAGAAATTGTCAGGGTAATCTGAGTTCAGGGCCTAAAAGCTAGTTCTCTGAGCAAAATCCTCCTTGATGACAGCCATCCCCCAGAAAAGAATAAGATCCATTTTGCAACTAAAAATCATTTATTTGCCTTCAGGCTTAAGTGTCAATAACAATTGTGATAACAATAACTCCTTTTAATACAGTAAGTAATTTATTGATGTGTTCCCATTGTGAGCCTCAGGACAGCTCTGTGAAGGAGCTAGAGATGAGGAACAAGCCCCAAGAGCCGGAGGCACTGGGACGCCGGGAGTGCAGCCTGCTCTGCTTGACACGGAAGCTGGTGCTCCATCCCTCCGTCCCTGCTTTGCAAGCCACGCTGGGGAAAAGAAAAATCCAGAAGTATAAGATGTCATCCCTCAAGGGGCTAACAGCCTGGTTGAAGAAACAAGCAAATCCTTAGGGAGGAGTTTTGGGTACTGTAGGACTCAGATGCCAGTGTGATTGTGTGTCTGAGAGTTTGACAGTGTGTGTGACAATGCGTGTGAGTGTGTGAATGTGTGAGTGTGATTGTGTGTGAGAGTATGTGTGTGTTTGTGAGTGTATCTGTGAGAGAGTGAGTGTGTAAGTGTATAAATGTGTGAGAGTATGAGTGTGAGTATCCATGTGTGCATGTGAGAGAGAGAATGTGTGTGTGTGTGTGTGTGTGTGTGTGTGCAGACATGTGTGTGTGTACAAGCAGGTGGGAGCAGGCTGTCCCACAGGGAAAAAAACAGCTCCAGCTGTTCTTTTTCTCCCATCCTCAGTGACTTCACTCAAGATTCAAAGTCCCAGGGAAGATTCTGATTGGTTGATCTGGAGTCATGTACACACCCATTGGGCAGGAAAGGGGTGTGGCAACTTGACTGACAGTCCTTCAAGACTACACACAGTAGGGGAGGTTAGGTAATTTCTGAAGACAAATCCAATTACTGTTACGAAAAGAAGATGAAATTTATTAGGAAAGATTGAAAAATCAACAAACATCCACTATGCAAGACATTGTCATGCCTGAGGATTTTTACCACGCCCTCTACAACCCCACAAGGTAGGCAGAACAGGTGGCATTGGAGAAGCGAACGCTGAGAGAGGGAAGTGACTTGCCAGGTAACACACAGCATTCTCCTTACTACCATGCCACCACCTACCCCACCATGCTGTCTCTCAGGCTGCACAGCCTGTGTGTACCTGCTTAGGCCACTCCAGGCCTGCTTGGCAAGGGAGGGACTGAGCCCAGGACAACAAGGGACATGCTTTATTGTCCTGGGCTCATGCCTTATTATTCTGGGCTTATCCAGGCTGGAGGCAGAGTGGGCCATGGGGTCAAGGCGAGAAGGAGTTCTTTTTAACAACTTCCAAGCAGGGACAGGCAGTCACCTCCTCTCCTCTGGAGATCATGGACCTCAGCCCAGTGTGGTACCTGCTGTGACTCTTACTTCCTGTAAGAAGAATCTGGAGGTGAGGGCAGGGGTGACAGTGGGCTGAGGCGCCAGGTAAGCAGCGCAGGTTAGGAAGGTCTGGTTCCAGAACCCAGGAGAAGAGCAAAGCTGACCTTCCATTCTGCAAAATTATCAGCAGCCCTGAAATGTTGGCTTCCTAAGACTTGGGGAACGAACTTTCCAAAGTCCCTGCCTACCTAAAGCAAATTGCCCTGAGTCGGAACTTCTTCTTCCTTCGCCTGGCTCCCAGGGTGGGTCAGAGGCCAAAAGAGTTCTGTTCCAATTCTAGTTCTGTCACTGACTAGCCGGAACCTGGCACTCATGTCCCTGGATCTCATTTGTACAATTGGAAGGTTGAATTAGAAAACAATGACAGTTAAAATAATATTAATATTAATGAGTAACACTGCCCTAAGTGCGTGTGGCAGAGAACAGCTACCTGTCCACCAAAAAGTTGAGCTTTCTGCCCTAGTGTGGAGTTCATCCTGGGAGGCAGTAACCCAACCAGGCACTCCATTTCCAGGCCCGTTGTGTACAGGGGCAAAACAATATCGTTTTCTGGCTTTTGGCTACTATGAACAGTGCTGCTATGGGCATTTGTGTACACGTTTTTCTTTGCACATCTACTTCCAATTCTTTTTGATATATATCCAGGGTGAAATTGCTAGATCATATGGTAATTCTGTGTTTTACTTAATGAGGAACCACCAAGTCCGGTTACCACTTTGTTCCAAGATGCATACACATTTATCATAAGACATTTAGAAAATGCAATATACACCTAACAAAGCATTCAGCATTTACAAAAACAGGCAGTGGGCTGAGTTTGGTCCACAGGCCATAGTTTGCCTCTGGTGTAGGGAATGCCTATAATATTCTTTCTCCAGATTGTCAAGTAGTAAAATTTACTAATCACCTGTTCATGAACATTCATTAATTTGCACCTGCCCTGTGGAGGAATGCAGCAGGCTCCTAGATTTTCCTGTTTGATTCTTCTAACCAATATTTCCTGAATCTCTCTTATGAGACAAGTGCTGAGTTATTCTGTTCTGTGAAAAACAGAAGTCCAGGGTCTGCCCACAAAATTACATTCCAGGGGACATGGCTGATGCAGGTACGCATAAGGCTACAGCAGCTGGCTGGAAAGCATCTAACTCCGAATGCAAAGTTCTGGGGGGTGGGAGGGTACAGACACACACAGAGAAAAAGAGGCTGTTCCCTTAACTGATCTTCAGAGTTGGAGTAACTGATGAAATCTTATTCATCTCTGCATCCAGAGCCCACTGCCTCTTTCACCTTCTGAGGCTAGAAAGAGAGGACATCTAAACCCTAGAAGATGACAGTCGTGGAATGGAGGGATTCCAAACGCCCCAAATCATCACAGGGAGAAAAACTGCCTGCTGATTAGGAACGCTTTCCTTCAATTGCCAGGCAAGGGGAAAAGCTTTATTGCATTCAGCCACTGAAATTGTTGGGACTATTTGTTACAGCATCTAGCATTACTCTAACTAATAAAGTGTTTTTTTGTACGTCATCTCATTGAAGTTTCTCAAAAATTGGATGAAAGGGAATTTGAATCATCCCAGTTTTACTTACAAGGAAACTGAGTCTCAGAGAGGTTAAATGGCTTGTCCAAGGTCACACAGCTAGTATATTCAAGAGCCTGAACTCTAACCTGGAGAAGTGTATCCTCAAAGCCCATGTTTCGGACCACTCCCTGTTAACAAAGGGTTCCACTGCCCTTTATATATTCTGATCAATATATTTTCCAGCCCTGCTGTTCCGTCATGCAGTGGAATCCAGGAAGAAGAAGGAGGCGGCTCTGTCCTGGGACTTGTATTAATGGGATGAGACAGGATTTCCCCAGGGCAGGGACCTGAAAGCCAGAGGCCAGGCAGAAAAGGGCAGTCATCCTGGCTTAAAGAGCCAGCTTTTCCAGGGATTTGGAGACTGCTGTCTGCAGACTTGGGAAAAGCCACATACCCCAGACCCCAAATTTTTCCTTTACAGTCTGTAGGAGAGAGATGGCAGGCAAGCTCTGAGCAGGAGGACTCCCAAGGTACCTTCTCAGTTCCTGTTCCCCAGAAAATGTTTTTCTTTGCAGGCCAGAGAGGTACCTCTTTCTTTGTAGCCAACATGTCCAAGGCTGACAGGCTGAAACTGCTTGCTTGCTTTTAAGTGTCAGGAGATGTAAATAGTTTTAGTCTTCAGTGGTTTCTGATTGAATATCCTTTTGAAGTAATGATAGCTATAATTTAAAGCAACAGTTACCATATTTTCCTTGCTGGTTGGGCCTTCTTTGAAGCACTAAGTATAAATCTGCTTAAAATCTTAAAATAGCTGTAGCTCTGTCTCAATATTCTACCAGGAGCCAGAGAGATTCGGCCTCTAATTGCCATCATCTGTAACTAATATCAGCAGCACAGCGGGCTTGTGACAAGGTGGCTGGGAGAATTGCTCTGACAGGGACAGGAAGGTGGAGGCAGAGACACGGTCTCCCTTTGGGGATCTTGGCTTCAGTTGGGGTTCGGAAGAAACCCATTGTGAAATTAGGACCAAATGGGCTCTGCCTTTTGGAGATTTTTCAGGACGATTTTTTCCACCCACCACTTCTAGGAGCCTGGGATGGAAATGAGGGGGCCTCCTTGCAATATCAAACTCAGAAAGCTCAAGGATTGGTGATGACCTGGTTCTAGCCAATAGGATTCCCAGGGACCACGTTTATGCCTTGGATAACGCATTTTGAAAAAGAATGAGGGCAGTGGAGATCCAATGTGGATAATCACCAACAGGAAATAAAACACAACCATTTCTGCCACTCTTCAGCAAATGCATTTGAAATTTGGTTTAAATTTCGAATTGGCTGCCTTTTCATTCATTCACAAATATTAATTCACTTGGCAAATACCTATTGATTGCATCTTTTTGTGCCAGGCATTGCACAAAATAGCCAGCAATCCCAGCATTTGCAGAGTTTATGACAAGATGGAGGATGATAAAGGCCAGGGAGTGAAATCATAGCAGGAAGGAGCAGGAAGTGCTGAGGTTCAGTTTTAATCAGGCCTGTTGTTGAGAAGATGGTGTTAAAGTGTGGCATTAAGTGGAATTTCTACAATCCCACTTTTGTATAAACTTTTAATTATATAGTAATATTTGTATATGCAAGCAATCTAAAAAATTCTAGTGGGAAACATTCAGAATAGTTGACAGTGGTCCAGTCCTTTGAGTGCCAGGACTATTTGTGATTTTAACATTTCCTTATGTGTGTCTGCATTTTCTAGATGTCTTATGATAAAGGTGTATACATCTCAGAATGAAGTGGTACTTGGACTTGGTGGTTCCTCAGTAAGTTAAACAAAGAATTACTATATGATCCAGCAATTCCACTCCTGGATATATATCCAAAAAAATTGGAAATAGATGTGCAAACAAAAACGAGCACATAAACGTCCCTAGCAGTACCGTTCATATAGCCAAAGGCTAGAAACTATACAAATGTCCACCAGTGAATGAATAAAGGACTTGTGGTACATTCAGACAATGAAATATGATTTAGCCATAAAAAGGAATGGAGTACTGATACCTGCGACAACACAGAAGAATCTTGAAAATGTTAGGCGAAGTGAAAGAAAGTAGACACAAAATGTTACATATTGTGTGATTCCGTTTCTACCAAGTCTCCAGAATAGGCAAGTCTATAGATTCACAGTTGTCTAGGTGGGGGGTGGGAGTTAGGAGAGGGGGGAATGGGGCATGAGATTTCCTTCTGGGGTGATAAAAATATTCTGGAACTTGGGCAGTGGTGATGGCTGCGTGACGTCATGTGAATGTGGATGTCACTAGATGATAGACTTGAAGAATACACAATGTCCATGATGGCAAATTTTCTGTTATATATATTTGACTACAATAAAGAAGTGGTAGTTGGAAGAGTTACTGGGAAGGCTTGCTGACTGTATACGCCAGGCGATGGTTGCCCGGGAGGTCTTTGCCAGGTAACCAAGGTGTCAGGTGCAGGGAGACTTGGCAGAGGTTCCGTTAAAACCAGTATCACTCCATTGAACCAGTGTTTACCAAGCACCCCCTTGATGCCATGCAGGGAGGCCACAGCCGTGGGCACCCACAGACCTGCTCTGCTGTGATTCCAGTGGGGAGCTACCCTGGGGACCATGGAGGCACCCCAAGTGAACAGAGGCATGGCATGGGAGTGAAGTTGCGTAGGGCTGAGCTATGGACTCAGTGGCTTTCACCCTAGCCCTGACATGCTTCTCCGGACTGAGAACACTTGTCTTAGAGGAGAGGCCAGACAGACACACTGGAGGCCACACCCAGTGTATGATGGGAGCCAGCGGAAAGAGAGCAGGGTGGCTGTGGAGCCCATTGGGACCAGCCTGCAACACAGGCTTCTTCTGAGGATTAAAAAAGACTCCTCCCAAGGCAGGAGTCTCCAGCATCCGGGCCACACTGTCGTGGCCTGTTAGGAACTGGGCCGCTTGGCAGGAGGTGAGAGAGCAAAGCTTCATCTGTATTGACAGCCACACCCCATCGCGCACATCACTGCCTGAGCTCCCCCTCCTGTCAGATCAGCAGCGGCATTAGACGCTCATAGGATCTTGGACGCCATTGTGAGCTGCGCATGTGAAGGATCCAGGTTGTGGCTCCTTATGAGAATCTAACGCCTGATGATCTGTCACTGTCTCCTATCACGCCCAGATGGGACTGTCTTGTTGCAGGAAAACAAGCTCAGGGCTCCCACTGATTCTACATTATGGTGAGTTGTGTAATTAATTAATCATACATTACAATGTAATCATAATAGAAATAAAGTGCACAATAATGTAATGGCTTGAGTCATCCTGAAACCATCCCCCAACCCCAGTCTCTGGAAAAATTGTCTTCCACAAAACTGATCCCTGGTGCCAAAAGGTTGAGGACCACTGCATTAAGGTTTTCCCCAGGTGATCTGCAGAGAGGGCAATGTGGACATCAGTAATCGAGAAAGAGCCTGTGTCCCTAAAACCGGAGCACTCCAGTCCTCCTTAGAAGACGTTCCCAGACTTTTTAGGATGGTGGCAGTCAAGACGTGTTTTTGCATGTGGAGGGAAGGGAGAAGACGGCTGTTTCCTGTCCCCGAATGCATGTGGCTAAGCCTTCTTTTGATATCTGCCTCCTTGCTGCTACCTCCCCAAGAGCCCAGACACCAGCCCCTGTGACTCTGCCTCCTCTGCGCACCCTGGGACTTTGCCTGTGCTCCTGGCCCATGAGAGCTTTCTGCGTCCTGCTTATTTCATGCTGAGTCAGGCCAGGATACCACAGAGCGAGGCCCCAGGCAAGCTGAGAGCCCTTGTCCCATTCCCCTGCCGTCAGGACTCTAAAAGGCCATGCAGCAGAATTCATTTATGTAGGGGCAAAGCACTCTAATGCAAAAGGGCAAAGGCTTGCTCCCATCTGGGGTCCACAGAAGTGGGCAGGTGCCAGATACAATAAGGGCTTGATGCACGCTCTGGCCCCAAGAGAAGTCTTCCTGTCCTGAGGCATAGCTGGGTGAAACCATGCCACCCCACCAGGGAGGCTCCGGTGTTGGCCTGTCCCCAGCCAGTGCCTCTCCGCACTGCCTTCTCTGTATGTGCTCTGTGCCCCAGTCAAACCCGGCTCCACACTGTCCTGGAACAGCCCCTGCCCTTTCCTAGCCCCTGGCCCTTGTACTTCCCGTTCCTTTCTCCTAGCATGCCCTCCCCCGAAATGCCACCTGTTGAAATCCTAGCTGAGTCTCTTCTCATCTCAAATGCCACCTCCCCAGCTCTCTTCCTCCCTCCCCGAGCGTTCTTGACCCCACACCCCATCCAGCACACCTCTTACGGATGCCCCAGCTCTCTGCCAAGTACAGATTTCATTTGTGCTATTCTCGGGCCGCAAATGAATCCCACAGAGCCCTGTGGGTTAGAGCACAGCTTTAAAGTTGGATGGCCTGGGGTTTAATTAGGCCTGGACCTCAACTTAAATCAAATTGCTTTACTTCTCTGCACCCGAATTTTCCCACCTGTAAAATGCTGATGATAATCACAATACCAGCCTGCAACACAGGCTTCTTCTGAGGATTAAATAAGATGGCGTGTACTGAGCGGGGCCAGGACGAGGGTGAGGCAAGAGAGGTGCCTACAGTGCAAAATAAAAAGATGTCCTCCGTGAAAGCACCCCCTGAAGGCCCTTGGCCACCTGAAGGCACGTGAGGATGGCCTCCCCTGAAAGCTTCATGGGGATGTGAGAGTGCAGAGTGCCTTCTGAAATTTTGCATCTCAGATGCCTCACTTGATGCATTTGAGCAGCAATTTCATGACAATATTCATGGCTGGAGATGGGGAATGGCGCCATATTCCACCGCAGTGGGGCCTGGCATGGCGGAGGCAGCAGGTGTGAGCAGAATGCATTTATGCAGGGACCAAGCACTCAGCTTCTGGTGCTGAATTTCCAACCTCAAATCCTCCTGCCACAGCTCATGGAATATGTGACCTTGGGCAAGTCACATAGCCTTTCTGTGCCTCAGTTTCTTGATCTTCAAAATGGGAATAATATTATTAGAATGAGAATAAAGTAAGTGCCTAGACTGGAACCCATGAGCGATGGAAGCACATCTGTGCATTCAGAAATATTTCTATTTGCTGAGGATAGGATAAATTATGGAGAAATCAAGGCAGGAAGGTGCCTGGGGGCAAGAGGCCAGGTTAGTCACAGGGAGAAGGAACAGGGTGGGAAGTGTTGAAAGACATAGCAGAGATAAGATCTAATGAACTTGGCAATTGATTAGATGGAGAGGCCAAGGCAGTGCAGGGATGGGTGGAGTGGGGGCCGGGGGGGGGGGGGGGGAGAGTAGGGGATTAGTAAGTGGGGGAGGGAAGGACCTAGGAGAAAAGTGGTGATGTTATCAGAGAGGCACATTCTGTAATGAAATTTGGCTGGGCGTGTTGAGTTTAAGGGACCGTGGGAATTGAGGCTGAAATCGTGGAAATCAGAGGGTGTGGCTCTAGTTAAAGGTAATTGATGTAAGCTTGCCTGTCACCTTTAAAATGGATTTCTGATTTGTACATCCTGAGGTCTTGGAACTGGTTATTAAGATGCAATCTCATATTTTGCACAGCTGTCTTCTCCTAAAGATGAGGTAAAGAATTGTGGTTTCCTTTCTTACAAGTAAAGGCAGTGTTTGCTAAAATATTTTCTACAATTGGGTGTTTTAGGAAAAGGCTATTTCGTGGCCAAGTCAGTTTGGGAGGCATTCAGTCAAACACAAATAAATATGTTGCTTAGTGCAGGACTTATCAGGACCTTTAATCCGCTAATGTGTTTTGTGCACTCTGGAGAGGAACATGTCGTGTAATATTTCTCAAACTTTCCTTCTGGCAGGACTATTCATTCGTCAGGGTACTACATATTCCGGAAAGCTAAGCTGACTGGATTTGGGGCGGAGAATGGGGGAGGGCTCCAGGTCTTCAGATCTTGGAGCAGATCTTGAAGCAGAGTTTCACAGACATGAATGTGCATGTGTTAAGGTGCAGCCCAAGGCCCTGGGGTTTCTAAGTTTCCAGGTGATGTGGATGACGCCGGTGCACAGACTGCACTTTGAGAAGGACAATCTTAGAAACTGCCTACCTCAATTGGCCAATGACCAGTCAGGCCGGAGTGGGCAAGTACAGCCCATTACTACTGGCCTCCCAGACCTCTTACTCCAGCCCCAAGGCCTGAATCTTAGTTACTAACGGGTCACGATTGCCTTTCTTTATGGAGCATGGCGGAGTCAGGGGCAATGGAAATCCAAAAAGGTTCCGGCTAGGTGCGATGGCTCATGCCTTTCATCCCAGCACTTTGGGAGGCCGAGGTGGGCAGATTACCTGAGGTCAAGAGTTCGAGACCAGCCTGGCCAACACGGTGAAATCCTGTCTCTACTAAAAACACAAAAATTAGCCAGGCGTGGCGGCAGGCGCCTGTAATCCCAGCTACTCGGGAGGTTGAGGCAGAAGAATCACTTGAACCCAGGCGGCAGAGGTTGCAGTGAGCCAAGATCATGCCGTTGCACTCCAGGCTGGGCAACAAGAGCAAGACTCTGTGTCAAAAAAAAAGAAAAAAAAAGGTTCCCAAGAGGAGGGAGAAGACAAACCTAGGCAACCAACTAACCAACTATTTTGTTTATATTTCATTATTTTATTTTGAGAAAGGGTCTCACTCTGTCACCCAGGCTGGAGTGCAGTTGTGCCATATCATAACTCATCGCAGCTTTGACCTCCCAGGTTCAAGCGATCCTTCTGCCTCAGCCTCCTAAGTAGCTGGAACTACAAGCACGTGCCACCATGCCTGGCTAATTTTTTAAAAAAATTCTTCATTGTAAAGATGGAGACTTGCTATGTTGCCCAGGCTGGTCTTGAATTCTTGGGCTCAAGGGATCCTCCTGCCTTAGCCTCCCAAAGTGTTGGGATTATGGGCGTGAGCCACCGTGTTGGCCTCAATGAACCAAATCTGAATGAGCAGCCCCTGATGACATGCTGACTGCCCACCTATCCTGCAGGTGGATTCATGGTTGTGGGCAGATGCGAGTGTGGCTGTGGGTTGACACTGAGCTCAATTCTGGAAATGGTGCCACGGGTCTGCCTAGGGGGAGGGGAGTGTGTGTGTGTGTGTGTGTGTGTGTGTGTGTAACACTTCTTTCAAAATGCAAAAATCATCTTAATTAGATTTAACAGCCTCCCCATCCCTTATTTAGAATGGAATGCAGGGCCGAGGCTCTGCTTTCTTCCAACATGGGGAAGCGGGGCAATGAAAATAAACTTTGCTTTTGCTGTGGCTGAGAAGCAAAGGGGGAAATCGCCTCTCAGCCAGCTGGACATTATCGGGTCTTTCGTAGAATGAAGTCTCCTGGGGACTTGTGGAAGACCCACACCAGAGGACACACTCCCATCCAAGCCCCACTTTTGAGCTTTTAAAAGACCTTCTGCCAAAGGGCCTTCTTTTTTTTTTTTTTTTTTTTTTGAGACAGTCTCACTCTATTGCCTGCGGTGGACAGTGCAATACAGTGGTGTAATCGTAGCTCACTGTCGCTTCAAACTCCTGGCCTCAGGCAATCCTCCTGCCATGGCCTCCCAAGGTGCTAAGATTATAGGTGTGAACCACAGCCTCTGGCCCACGCCCAACTTTTGAAGACTATAGATTTAGGATCAGGCAGCATTATGTTTGGATCCTAAATCTGCTATTTGCTGACTGTGTGACCTTGGACAAGCCTCATCACCTCTCTGAACCTCATCTACAGCAAAATGGGGACGATGATAGCTGCTTCCCACGCCCACGGGATGATTGTAAGGGTGAGACGAGAGGGTAAATGTAAAGTATAGGAACATAGTAGGTGTTCAATTAACGGCAGCTTTTTTTTCTTTTTTTTTGCTTATCCAAAAATCTAATGAGTAAGAACTGAGGTGCTTACTCAGACACATTTGTTTTGTCAACCTGAGCACTTTCTGATACTTCAGACATCCAGAGCAGAGCTTTTATGGGTGTCTCAAAATACCCCGAGGGGAAAGGGAGGGCAATTTCCGGAGACTGAGATGTGTTCAGGGCTGCATAGCCAGTGGTCACTGGGACAGTACTAAATTATAGGCTGACATCCTTGGAGTCCTGAGTGTAAGGAAAGTGATTCCTTCATGAACAGCCCCTTAGGGACAAAACTCCTTTAGACCCAGCATGCTAGGGCGTGAAAAAGGGAAACTTCCCATATCTTGATGGGCAGTGGCTTTTGTGGGCCCCTAGGCCTGCCATACTGTCTGGCTCTACCTAAGGGAGACTCAGGAGGATGGAGCATAAGGAGAGTGGAAAATCCCTTACCTGTGGTTAATCCCTAATCCTCCTTCCAAGTGGGAGGAGGGTCTGGTAACCGGATGTGAACACGTGGGGAAGGACTGGCAGAGAACCTTCATACTAAATGAGAAGATAGTAACTATTTTTTTTTTTAATGGCAACAGGGTCTTGCTCAGTTGCCTAGGCTGGAATGCAGTGGCGTGATCATTGGCTCACTGTAGCCACAGCCTCCCAGGCTCAAGCAATCCTCTGGCCTCAGCTTCCCGAGTAGCTGGGATTACAGACGTGCACCACCATGCTCGACTAATTTTTTTTATTATTATTTGTGGAGAAGAAGCCTTGCTGCATTGCTCAGGCTGGGCTGGAACTCCTGGGCTCCAGTGATCCTCCAGTCTCAGCCTCCCAAAGTGCTGATTATATGCATGATCCACCACACCAGCCGTGGCAGTAACTATTTAGATTAATAACCACCTTGCTGAATCTTTCATCCATCGTTTAATTCTCCCCGCAGGTCTGTGCTAGAAAGCAGACTGTAGATGAGGAAGCTGAGGCCCCTGAGGAATAAAGTGACTTTATGGTTGTCACACGTCAAGCTGGGGTGTGAACGCAGCTCCATCGTATTCCAAAACCGCAGCGCTTTTCACTGAGCCACCGTGAGATGCCCCCTTTCCTTGCTCCAGAGCAGAAATCCAACAGCTCAGTCCCCACTCCTCCTACCCATCTGAACCTCATCCCTCTGCAACCTCCACTCCCAAACTCACACATAAGCACTTTGCATTTTCTGGCACCCCTGACATCATTCTGTTGTATGCCATTTTGTAATGTAAAGCCTTTTTGTATGACAGTCCCTATCCCCTCTGGGATTAACCTGGGCACTTTTTAAAGTCTCTTGATATATTTGCTTCTCTTGGTGACATTGAGTACATTGTTACTTTCACCTCTGGTGAAAGACAATGGCATCTGGCTTCTGGGTTTATCTCCTTAGCTTTGGGTGGGTCCACAGCCAAACCATATCAATGATCCTTCAAGGATATCATTGATATGGTTTGGCTGTGTCCCCACCCAAAGCTCATCTTGAATTATAGCTTTCACAGTTCTCATGTGTCATGGGAGGGACCCAGTGGGAGGTAATAGAATCATGGAGGTGGGCCTTTCCTGTGCTGATCTCATGATAGTGAATAAGTCTCATGAGATCTGGTGCTTTTATGAAGAGGAGTTTCCCTGCACAAGCTCTCTTCTCTTGCCTGCCTCCATGTGAGACGTGCCTTTCACCTTCCACCATGATTGTAAGGCCTCCCCAGCCAGGTGGAACTGTGAGTCCATTAAACCTCTTCTGTGAATTGCGCAGTCTCCGGTATATCTTTATCAGCAGTGTGAAAACGGCCTAATACAATCATTGTATTTTCCCTTCTTGTGAAAACACGTGTCCCTCCTCGTGGCTCATATGACAGGGTGGCCCCAGTGTTGCATTCTCCTGGATGTTCCTGTTAAGCCAGTGGCCATCACACCAACTGGTCCCCAAGGTGGGAGGGCCCTGCACTGGTTCAGTACTATGAGCATACGCCTCAAAATTTCCCAAAGTACTCTGGGGAGACAGATGACTTTTTAGGTCACTTTCATAAACAAAAGGTGTACTGGTTGTATAGTAGTGATGGAAGGAGTGAAATATAATGTAGTAACATGTGGTGGAGATTGCTAGTTGCCCATCCAACACACATTTTCCCCCTCCTCCTTAGCAAAAGAACCCTAATCACTGAAGGTAGTGGCGTGACTATAAGACAGTTTTCCCCAACCTCCCTGTAGCTATGTGACTGAATTCTGGACGATGACATGTAAGTGAAAGTTGTTGGGAGACACTTTCAGATGTCTCCATAAAAGAGAAACAGCTGAAGAAAGCCTCTTTTGACCTTACCTCCTTTTCCTTCCTGGAACACAGATATGATGATGGGAGTATCAGTAGCCATTTAGATCATGAGATAATTCAGGATGGAAATAACATACTAAGAATGGAAGAATAGAAGGACAGAAGGAGCCGGGCTCCCTGATCAGCCACAGTGACAACATGGACTTCTTGCTTTGGATCTTTTTTTGTGTGGCTAGCAATAGCCTATTACATATTTCTGTTATTTTGAGTTTTCTATTACATAAATTTGGATCTAATCCTTCCTGAAACATAACATTTAAAAGCGACTAACATTCCCATAATGTGAAAATATGTATGCACAAGGTATTAGTTGCTACATTGTTTATAATTGCAAAACACCACACCTTCTTTCTCTCTATATATATGTATATATGTATACATATACATATATAAAGAGAAAGTATATATGTATATCTGTGTATACATATATTTGTATATATGCATATGTATATATTTGTGATGCTTGTGTATGTTTATGTACTTGTATATGTATCTGTCTATATGTTGTATCTGTCTATCAGTTGAGAGGGAAAGTGATAAAATGTTTACATTTGGGGCACCTGGTGAAAGGCTTATAGAAATGTTTTCTTTTTGTTGAGACAGAGTCTTGCTCTGCTGCCCAGGCTGCAGTACAGTGGCGCGATCTCGGCTTGCTGCAACCCCCGCCTTCAGGATTCAAACAATTCCCCTGCCACAGCCTCCCAAGTAGCTGGGACTACAGGCATGTACCACCATGTCTGGCTGATTTTTTGTATTTTTAGCAGAGACGGGGTTTCACTGTATTAGCCAGGATGGCCTCAATCTCCTGACCTCGTGATTCGCCTGCCTCAGCCTCCCAAAGTGCTGGGATTACAGGTGTAAGCCACCGTGCCCTGCCGGAAATTCTTTTTACAATTCTTGCAGCTTTTCTGTAGATCTGAAATTTTATATATGTATATATATATGTAAAAGAAGGAAACCAAAGTGATGGCCCATTAGAGTTGATGCTGAGACTTGAGCTAGTCCTTCTGGCACCAATCAATGTCCTGCTGCTTTTTTTTTTTTTAAGACAGGGTTTTGCACTGTTGCCCCGGCTGCAGTGCAGTGGTACAGTCACAGCTCACTGCAGCCTTAAACTCCTGGGCTCAAGTGATCCTCCTGCTTCAGTCTTCTGAGTAGCTGGGACTACTGGTACATGCCAACATGCCTGGCCAATTTAAAAATTTTTCTTTTGTAGAGATAGGATCTCGCTATGTTGACCAGGCTGGTTTCAAACTCCCAGCCTCAAATGATCCTCCTGCTTCAGCCTCCCAAAGTGCTGGGATTACAGGTGTAAGCCACTGCACCCAGCTGATGTTCTCCTCCTCGTCCCATAGCCGTCTCCTCCTGGCTCAGTGTGGATCTGCCGAGACACTTGCGTTAAATCTGGAAAATGTGTTTCCAAAACCTCTTCATTCATCTATGGGTAGGATCTCTGAATGGAATGCAAGGAGAAGGAAAAGAGAAGGAGGCGGTGCTCTTCACAAGAGACTTTTCGGTTGCTGCTGGAACACAAGATGAGGGGTTTCTGTCTGTGTTCTGGAGTGGAAGGGAGGTTGTCTGCTTTCGGAGGGGACCTGGCCTAGCCTTTGAGGGGCATCTCTGTACTCTTACCTTCCACACTCACCCCTGTGCCTTCTGTCTTCCTTAAACATGTGCAGAGAGATTTTTTTTTCAGTGTAATATATCTCTCTTCTCATTTCTTCTCTCTCTGTATCTTGGATGAGGATCTTTCTCTCATATGCTTCTTGTATTCAGAAATGTTGCTTTCTCAAGAATTTCAACAGTAATTCAATGCCATGGCCGAAGAAAACAAGAAACAAGCTTCTCCCCTTCTCTGCCGTTCCTCTCCTCTTAGTTTGTAAGCATGTGTTCAGAGCTCCTGCTTTTGAAGCATAAGTGATTACGACTTAGCAATGGCGTCAGGCAGAACTGGGTTCAGAACTTCATCTGCCCCTTTGGACCTCAGTTCTCCATCTGCAAAGTGGTCGTGATGATGGCATTGACCTCATCGAGTGGTTTTGAGGATGAAATGAGATAAGCTTGTAGGTCTTTATCATCGTGCTCAACAAGTGTCAGATGTCAGTAGTGGCAGCATATTCAAGTGCGGTGACAGTGTGCAGCAGCACAAAAGATGAGTCACCGAGAAGGCCACATTGCTTTCCTGAACCCAAACTCATCTGCCCTGGAGTTGCGTTTAACCAGCGAGTGCATCTGTTACTTCGGAGGCCCCTCTGAGAAAGACATGAGTTTATTCTGCTTGGCAGATAGCCTTCTCCCATGTCCCCACACAGTGTATAACTCAGGGCTCCTGCCGTGGCCTGGGTGTGAGCCCCGAGGCCTCCATCTTTCCCAGACATGGAACTGAATCACTGCATTGTAATTTCCCAGGGAGCATCTTCTTCCACTGTGTCTCCTTGGTTGGTGTTAGGCAGAAGCAGTTTGCTGGTGTGGATGGGAGATTGCCTGCTTTCTGAGGGGGAAACAGCACTAGGATTTTATAAGCTTCACAAAGGTCTCTTTTTAAATATCATTGGGAGTCCTATTTCTGTAATAGTAGGGATACGGGTACAACTCCAGAAACTGACCAAATAAGAAAGTTCCAGAACGTAATTATTTGAGGGTACAAAAGCTTCTTATTCTTTTGGGAAAGCAAAATTATATGTATTTTCAGCAGGACCTCCTATGCCAAAACTATGCAGCAAGAATTCACTGTCCACGGCCATCCTTGTAAAAAATATTCACAGCCATTTGTATTGATCAGTTTCTCTCCATTTCTTCCCATGTTTGTGTCTGCTTGGGGTGTGTGTGTGTGGATGCACTCATGCACACTCATATCTGCACTTTTCAACGTTGTGTTTGTGAATTAGCCAATGTGGCACATCTAATGGCTTTCCCGAGATAGAATTCACTTATTATGAAATTCACTCATTTATAGCGTGCAATTCTATAGCATTTAGTATATTAGATATGTGCAACCATTAGTGCAATCAGTATTAGAACATTTTCATCACTCTAAAAAGAAACTATGTACCCATTAGCAGTCACCCTCATTTCCTCCCAGTCCCCGTGACCATAGGCAACCAATAATCTTCTTTCTGTCTCTCTGGATTTGCCTATTCTGGACACTTCACATAAATAGCATCATATAATATGTGATCTTTTGCAATTGGCTTCTTTCACTTAGCATGGTTTCAGAGTATATATTTGTGCTTCACTCCTTTTAGGGTTAAATAGTATTCCACTGGATGGCTATACAAACATTGCTTATCCATTCATCAGTTGATAAACATATGGGATGTTTCCATTTCTGGTTATTATGAATAATACTGCTATAAATATTTATGTACAAGCTTCTTTTATGTGGACACATTTTTATTCATTTGGATATATATGTAGAAGTGGAATTTCTGGGTCATAAGGAAACTACGCTTAATTTTGTTGAATAACTGTCACACTGCTTTTCAAAGGCATTATATTATTTTGCATTCCCATCAACATTGTGTGAGGGTGACAATTTCTCCATATTCTTGCCAACACTTATTTTTCGTTTTAAAAATTATAGCATCCTACTGGGTACGAAGTAGTATCTCATTGTGGTTTGTTTGTTTGTTTGTTTGTTTTTTTGAGATGGAGTTTCACTCTTGTTGCCCAGGCTGGAGTGCAATGGTGCAACCTTGGCTCACTGCAACCTCTGCCTCACAGCTTCAAGCGATTCTCCTGCCTCAGCCTCCCGACTAGCTCGTATTACAGGCATGCACCACCGTGCCTGGCTAATTTTGTATTTTTAGTAGAAACGGGATTTTTCCATGTTGGTCAGGCTGGTCTTGAACTCCTGACCTCAGGTGATCCACCAACCTTGGCCTTCCAAAGTGCTGGGATTACAGGAGTGAGCCAACAGCCCAGCCTCATTGTCAATTTGATTTGCATTTCTCTGATGGCTAATGTTAGAATCTTTTTATATGTTACCTGGCCATTTGTATATTATCTTTGGATAAATGTATATTGAGATCCTTTGCCATTTAAAAATTGGTTTGTCTTTAATTACTGAGATGTAGTAGTTCTTTCTGCATTCAAGATATGATTCCCTTATCCAATATGTAACTTGCCAATATTTCCCCTCATTCTATTGGTTATCTTTCTACTTTCTTGGTGCTATGCTTTAGCACACAAGTTTTGCATTTTGATCTATTTCTTCTCAGGTTTCTTGTGTTTTTTGGTGTCTAAGAAGGCTTTCTTTGGCACAAAGTTACAAACGTTTATGTCTAAATTTTCTTCTAAGGATTTTATAGTTTTAGCTCTTAACATTAAGCCTGTGGTACATGTTGAGTTAATTTTTGCATATGATGTGAAGAAGGGATGCAACTTCATGCTTTTGTATGTGGATATTTGATTGGCTTTGTTTTTATTATGTTTTAAACTTATTTTTATTTCTTTTTATTTTTGAGATGGAGTTTCGCTCTGTTGCCCAGGCTGGAGTGCAGTGGTGAGATCTCAGCTCATTGCAACCTCTGCTTCCCAGGCTTAAGCGATTCTCCTGCCTCAGCCTCCCAAGTAGCTGGGATTACAGGTGCACACCACCATACCCAGCTAATTTTTGTATTTTTAGTAGAGACAGGGTTTCATCATGTTGGCCAGGCTGGTCTCGAACTTCTGACCTCAGGTGATCCACCTGCCTCAGCCTCCCAAAGTGCTGGGATTACAGGTGTGAGCCACCACACCCGGCCTCTCTATTTTTAAAATAAAGAGATAGTTCCATGTCAGTTGGTAAATAGCACTGCCCTGAGATCCCCAAGTGTCCCCTCTTCTGCTCTGGCTCTTCCCTGGGACTCCTGGAGATTTCCATGACTCACAAGCCAACCTGCCAATGCCAGGCACAGAAGGTTTCAGAACCTTGCTGATTCTGATGCAGTCGAGGCCACAGTCACTAAATATTTCCAGTGTCACATCTATGCACTGGTGTGCATTAGGACACATTCTCAGGGTTGGAGATGGTCATATCAATTCAGCGGTGCCCCATAACTTGTCATTAATAATCATGTATGATATATTGTACCTTGATGGGGGCATTACTAAAGCAAAGAGAAATGCCAACTTTTCTGTAACTATCATACCAGTGAGGACTGGCACAAGAGTGCCCCATGACCCAAAATGAACTTAACAGTTGCACAAAAGCCTCTAGGTCAAAGATCTCTGTGAATATTCCACTGTAGTTTCTCCACAGATGAGCTTGCAGCCCATCTTTTGCTCCCATAGCCTCTGAGGACCAGGGAGATTCGTTTTGCCTAACACGGGGTGGACAGAGGAAAGCTGGTGGGTTCCTCCTCTGCTTCTCTTTAGGGGAGATGGCCTGATTCTCCCTTTGCAAAGTGACTATTCACAATTTTGCAGGATGGGAAGGGCTTCTCTCTTTCCAGAAAGGTTAGAGAGTCAAGTCAACTTCCTTAGAAGCTTCTAGTTTGCAGATCCATCTTCCCTGGTGCCTGGGGCCTCTTATTCCCCAGTGGTAGCTCACTGGGCCACCAAGAGGGACTCTGTCCATCCCTCAGAACTAGTCTGACTTCCTCCAGCTTTTCTGTCCCCTCCCTCCCCCACTGTCCCTGCTCAGCCCCCTGTGCTGCACTGTCTCTGTTCCACATTTCTGGGCAATTATATTTTTGGCAGTGGCCCCTGTGCGTGATGTGGAGCAACCAGTTGAGTCTGTGGCCTTTTCCCAAGTACTATTTCCAGCAGGGCTGTGCCATCCTGTTCTTCTGTATTCCAGGACGCAAAAGGTCAGGGGCCATGGCAGAAGAACAGACCCTCGTATGGAGACCTGCTGACCTGACCATTATGTAGGCAAAAAAAGAGCATTTTAGGAGAATCAGTGAGAGCATATGACAGGGTACTCCCGTCCCACCCTCACTGGCTGACCCCATAAATAGTCTCAATTGTGCCTGGTTTTGTTTGTTTGTTTTTGTTTTTCTGAGACAGGTCTTGTTCTGTCATCCAGACTGGAGTGCAGTGGCGTGATCTCAGCTCACTGCAACCTCTGCCTCCTGGGTTCAAGCAATTCTCCCGCCTCAGCCTCCTGAGTAGCTGGAACTATGGGCTGCAGCACTATGTCTGGATAATCTTTTTGTATTGTAGTAGAGACGGGGTTTTACCATGTTGCCTAGGCTGATCTCCAACTCCTGAGTTCAGGTGATCTACCTGCCTTGGCCTCTCAAAAGACTAGTCGATTGTGACTTAATATTTGGGCAGGGGTCAGGAGGAGCTGGATATATATTCAGGGCATTCAGTTGTGACAAGGAGAGGGTATAGAACAATTAAAAATAAAGTGGTTGCTGCCTCAAACTATACTATCATACTGGCCTCGCATATGGAAACACAATGCCAAGTCCTTGTCACATGGAAAACCTGAAAAAAAGACAACTCTTACTATCTTTTATAATTGCAAAATTTTATAATTATATATAAACAATTATAATATTTGATAATTATTAGAATACTTTTATAAAATTATACTTTTTTATGATTGTAGTTGATGATTCATTCTTATTTCATGAAATATTTGCAAAGTGATTTCCTGAAAGACCCAAAAGACATTTTTAGGAAACGTCTAACTTTATTGCTGAATTCTGAAGCAGCGATAGATTTGGTGACTATTTCTTGAGTGCTTATTAATATTGAGCCCTGGGATGTACCCAGCACAAGGGTAGTCTCTCAGCCCGGAAATGCAACCCCCCAGCTCCAGTTCAATTGTGAATGAGAAACAGGGATGGATGGTCAATGAAGAGAAAGGGGGACTGTAAAGCTGACTTTGGGCAAAGTATGAATCTCCCAGGAGCCTCCCACATGAATGTTTTCCTTCTGCCCTTTGCCACACCCCATGACATTGGGGTCCAAATTTGCCAACCATATGTGCCCAAGCTTCTTGAATCGGGGCATCGAGAGCTCTGTGGTACCAGCAGCATCTCAGCAGCTACCAAGGCCACAGGGTGAATATAGGCCCTGAATTTTCCATTTCATTTCAAGATCTTCACAGGATCAACTACCTGTATAACAAGACACACAGGAAAATCTCAAACTCCTGTATATTTAAGATAAAAAGTGAGACCAAAAAAAACCTTCCTGCCAGTGAAGGACAACTTTGGGTCTGACCTCAGATTCTTCAGGCCAGAAATTCAACCACCAATTTTCCTAGGGAAAGCTTGAGAAGTTGTGGCATCTTCCATGCCCATTCCCCACATGGCATCAGATGGAGCCCGCTAGGCCTGGAAGGTTAAAAAGGTGGACCAACCTTCATTTCAGTCCGTGCTCAGTCCCAGCCCCACAGACTGGCCTTTGGAAAAATGACTGATTGCTTTCCCGTTTTTTTTTTTTTTTTTTTTTTTTTTTTTTTTTTTTTTTTTTTTTTGAGAAGGGGTCTCATTCTGTTGCCCAGGCTGGAGTGCAATAGCGCAATCTTGGCTCACCGCAACCTCCGCCTCCCGGATTCAAGCGATTCTCCTGCCTCAGCCTCCCGAGTAGCTGGGATTACAGGCACATGCCACCAGGCCCAACTAATTTTTTTGTATTTTTAGTAGAGACGGGGTTTCGTCATATTGGCCAGGTTGGTCTCAAACTCCTGACCTTGTGGTCTGCCCGCCTTGGCCTCCCAAAGCGCTGGAATGACAGGCCTGAGACACCGAGCCTGGCCTGCTTTCCCTTCTTAACTGCCTCCCAAGCTCTTCACAGATCTTCTTCCTCTAAATCTCCTGTACTCTCCTCCTCCAGTGACTGTGTCTGCCTGATCTACTCTCTCTTACCCCTTTTTATGATAGAATCACCCCTCGTTTCTCCAAGGCACTGCGTCTTCCAGCCGCTCCCTCTGGCCATTGTGGTTGGCCCAGGAATGAACACATGACTGAAGCTAAGCCAATCAGAAGTTTTCCTTGGGATTTTTACAACTGAAACTAGGCAGGAGAAACCATTTATTTTCCTTTGGATCAGCAACTCTCAGGCCACGGCCACCGAGTTAATGATGACTGTGTACCTGCCACCTGGAGGAGCCTGAGAGAAGATCAGCACTGGGACCCAAACCGAAATGAAGGAAGAAGGTGCCAGCGCTTTCAAAGCCCTGGATCGCTTCCTGCTTTACATTCAGTACCTACCTCATAAGGTCTTTGTAAGGATTAGGAGAGTTAAAACATGTGCTTAGCATGTAATATGTGCTCAGTAAATGTCAGATATTATTATCATTTTTCCACCTTTGTTTTCCTCAGCTCATGAACCAATAAAACCAACGAAACCATCCATTTTTTGAAAAGGAAGGTTTGAATCAGGTTTCTGTCCTGGGCTCTTAGGTATCTATTATCTTGAAATTCCAGGAGGAAAGCAGGAGCTATGTTAAGCTACATAGGTGTGTCAGTGACTGGAGTAGCCAGCCTCCAAGCTGGCCCCAATGGCCCCTGCCTCTTGGCATTAGTGCCCTTGTGTAGTCCTCTCCCATATTGAATAGGGCTGATTTGTGTAACCACAATAGGATATTGCAGAAATGACAGAATGAGACTTCCAAAGTTAGGTCATGAGAGATGCTGTGGCTTCTATCTTGCTCTCTCTTGGATCACTGGCTCTGGGGGCAACTGGCTGCCATGTTGTGTGGATACTCAAGCAGCTCTGTGGAGAGGTCCATTTGGTGATGAATGGAAACCTCCTGACCACAGCTGTGTGAGTGAGCCATCTTGGAGGTGGATGCCGCAGTCTCAGTCAGCCTCCAGATGACTGCAACCCTGTGTGACTTCATGACCACCACGTCATGAGAAAGTCCAAGCCGGAACCACCCAGCTAAGCTGCTCCTGAATTTCTGAGGCACAGGAACTGTGAGATAATAACTGTTTGTTGTTTTATGCCACCAGGCTTTGGGATAATTGGTTATGCAGCAATGGATAATTGATACAGTGCCTTAATGTGTAACTCCCACCAAAGCAGATCAGTACTTTGCATCACATTGTTTATTATTTTTTTATTAAACAGTCCTTTGTTAAACAATATCAACTATCACTTATGGAGCTTACTGACATGGTGTCAGGTGCTGTACAAGGGCTTTGCCTACATCATTGCCTCAGTGAAATTCTCTGTAACAATCCTGTGCAACAGGTTCTATTGCTGTGTTCATGGCAGTATAGTGATTTTGTAATAGAGTCTTGGGAGCCAGCCTACCTGGGTTCAATTATGCCTCCCCACACTTCCTGGGGGTATGGCTTTGGGTGAATTATATCTCCCTGAGCCTCTGTTTCTCCAGCTGCAAAATGGAGGTAATGCTAGTACTTACCTCATAGGACCTTGTAAAGATTGGATAAATTGCTATATGTGCCTAACACATGCAAGCTACACAATAAATGTGTATATGACTATTTACAGAGGACAGCACTGAGGCTTAGTGTGACTAAGCTAATTTGCTCAAGGTGGCTTAACTGGCAGGCAGTGGTGCTGGAATATGGACTCCTGCGTCTCTGTCTTCTTGGGTCAGTGCTGCCTGCTAGATGCACAACAAGTGCCATGTCCATCATTTAAAAATTTCTTGCTGAGAGCTGTGGCTCATGCCTGTAATCCCAGCACTTTGAGATGCCAAGGCGGGCGGCTCACCTGAGGTCGGGAGTTTGAGACCAGCTTGGCCAACATGGCAAAACCCTGTCTCTACTAAAAATGCAAAAATTAGCTGGGTGTGGCGGCTTTCACTTGTAATCCCAGCTACTCAGGAGGCTGAGGCAGGAGAATCACTTGAGAGAGAGAATGCCGGGAGGCGGAGGTTTCAGTGAGCTGAGAGTGTGCTATTGTACTCCAGCTTGGGTGACAGAGTCTCAAAAAAAAAATTCTAATAATTACATTTAAAAAGGTATAAGGAAACAGATAAAATTAATTTTAATAATAGTGAATAATAAATGATAAATGAATAGTAAATGAATAATAAATGAATTTTGATGGCTCAGTTCGGTTAGAACCAGCCGCATGTCCAGCGATCAGTAGCCATGTGGGGGCAGTGGCTGCCATGTTGGCTGGCACAGGTCCAGAGCCCTCCTCTTACTCTTTCCCACTGTGCTGCAGGCCTCCTTTGTGTCCCACGAATGCGTAACTCCTTCCCCACCCCAAACTAGGCTAGGTCCTCTTCATCATGTGCGCTTACAGCATCTCGTTCGTATCCCTCACGTTCCAGCAAACACAACACAGTATTGCTGTCATTTTTATAAAACTGTTTGTTTCTGGTAAACCAAAGTCACCAGGAAATCAGGGACTTTGTTCACATTTTGTCTCCCTGTGTGATACGGTTGAATGAATGAATGAATAAAAACATGTGAATGAGGTCTGGCATGATGGCTCACGCCTGTAATCCCAGCGCTCTGAGAGGCCAAGGCGGGAGGACCACCTGAGGTCAGGAGTTCAAGACCAGATGGCCCTGGTGAAACCCCCTCTCTACTAAAAGCACAAAAATTAGCCAGGCGTGGTGGCGGACACCTGTAATCCCAGCTAATTGGAAGGCTGAGGCAGGAGAATTGCTTGAGCCCGAGAGGTGGAGGTTGCAGTGTCACGATCTCGGTTGCAGTGAGCCGAGATCATGCCCCTGCACTCCAGCCTGGGTGATGGAGTGAGACTGTGCCTCAAAAAGAAAAAGTGAATGGCACAGTCCTTGCCCTCAAGGGCTCCTGCCTGTTTTGTGCCTATCCAGAATGACCTACCTTCCTTACTTCTTTCTTTCTTTTCTTCCTCACTCTTATTCTCTCTTTTCCTTTCTCTTCATGAGACATACCCAAGTTTAGTGGGGATCAGCTGTGATCTTTGATGCATAAGAAATCACTTGCTATTAATAAAGTCCTAAGTTTGTCTAATTAGGTCTCCCCCTGTCACTCTGCTGTGAAGTATCCAGAAGGCCATGTGGGCTGTGGCCATGAAAAACCCAGTGTTACTCACAGCCAATCACGAACATGTTCAAAGACAGAGGAAGAGGCCAATCCATCTTCCATCTTGGCATAATCAGCCCTGGGGTTGGTACTTGGCTTCTTCCCCCTCACCCTCACTCAGTCTTTCCTTTCCTCCCTCCCTCCTTGGTTCCCCCCCACACAGCATCCTAGCCCCATTCTGCATTTCCCATGGAGATCCCAGTCTCAGAGACTGTTCCAGCTCCATCCTGGTGGGGTGCCAAGTATTACTGAGAAGTACCTAGACCAGTACTTGTCACCTTTTAATATGCACATGCAGCAGGACGCAGTGGCTCCTGCCAGTAATCCCAAGACTTTGGGAGACCGAGTCTGGAGGATTTTTTGAAGCCAGTAGTTTGAGACCAGCCTGACTCCTCTTCTACAAAGAATTTAGAAAAAAACTTAGCTAGGTATGGTGGCATGTGCCTGTAGTCCCAGCAACTCAGGAGGCTGAGGTGGGAGGATTGCTCAAGCTCATGAGTTCCAGGCTACAGTGAGTTATAATCATACCACTACATTCCAGCCTGGGTGACAGAGCAAGACTCTATCTCAAAAAAAAAAAAAAAGAAAGAACGAATAAGTAAAAGGAAAAATCAACTTGCATCACCCAGGCATGCCGAGGAAAAAGCAAATTCTGATTCAGTGGACCTGGAAGGGGCCTGAGAACCCACATTTCTAACCAGCTCCCAGGCTGATGCTGCGGGTAGTGGTCCGGGGACCACATATTTAGAAGCAAAGATTTAGAAGGAGGGCAAGCTTTCCTCCTGCTAATGTGGATGGTCTCTCACAGCAAAACTCTGAGGTACAATTACCCCTAAAGTCCCCTTCCACCAGGAGTGAAGATGAGCAGGAATTAAAGGAGTGGACAGAGATCCTTGTCCTGTCCTGTACCTACTCAAAAAATGTGAGAGGGCTGGGTGCAATGGCTCAAGCCTGTAATCCCAGCACTTTGGGAGGCCAAGGCTGGGCAGATCACCTGAGGTTAGGAGTTCAAGACCAACCCGTCCAACATGGTGAAACCCCGTTTCTCCTAAAATACAAAAGCTACCTGGGTGTGATGGCAGGTACCTGTAATCCCAGCTACTTGGGAGGCTGAGGCAGGGGTCTTGCTTGAGCCCAGGAGGCAGAGGTTGCAGTGAGCCAAGATCATTCCCGGGAGGTGGAGGTTGGAGTAAGCCAACTCCAGCCACTGTATGCCAGCCTGAACTACAGAGTAAGGCTCCATCTCAAAAAAAAAAAGAGGACAGTAGATTCCAGGTTACCCCTCTGACACAGCCTTCAGATGGGCTTGCATTCTATCTTCCACAGTGGAGGCAGGTGGACACGGTGTGCTGTGCCTGCACGTGAACCTGGCCCATCCCAAGACAGTGTCAAGCTTGTGAACATCAGATAGGTCAAGTAGAGGGAGAGCATGGGATTAAAGTGGGCTCACAGCTGCAGAACACTCCACTCTAAATCTCAGTGCATAAACCAGTCTAGTCTCTAGCACAGACGAATGCACGCCTGTGCATTCTGGAGTCAGAAAGGCCTGAATCAGTGCCGGCTCCACCCTTCATTGGCTACGCTGATCAAGTGGCTGAGCTGGGATTTACCTATCTATAAAATGGGGACAATTATGCCTATGGCCTAGGGTGGTTGTTATAATTAATAAAAATAACATTTGTAATGTATTAGTTAATGATTATGCATGAGGCCAGTCATTATGCGTGATGCATTGCTTTTGGCATGGATTCACTCACTTCATTTTCTCAGTAGCCTATGAGAAAGGTAATATAATTATTCTTTCTATTTCAGCAGGGAGCCAAGCTCAGAGAGGCACAGTTGGTAACTCAAGTTCCCACAGTTAGACAGCGATGGAGCTGGGGTTTGAATGAAGGCGTCTGATTCTTGGGCCCATCCTCTGGAACACCGCGCCTGAGGCGCACAGTCCGACACATGCAGGTGCTTTGTGAAGATTTGTGGCGTCGGATGAGTGAATCAATTTCAACTGCGCTGAGAGATCCAGAGAAGGTGGTTTCTATCTTTCTCTTTCTCTCTTTCCTCCCCAACATGCATTTTAGTTATTTAAAAAAAAAAAAATGGGCCGGGCATGGTGGCTCACACCTGTAATGATAGCACTTTGGAAAGCCAAGGTGGGAGCATTGCTTGAATTTAGCAGTTAGAGATCAGCCTCGGCAACACGGTGAAATCTCGTCTCTATAAAAAATAAGAAATTTAGCTGGGTGTGTTGGTGTGCACCTGTAATCTCAGCTACCTGAGAAGCTATGGTATGAGAATTACTTGAACCCAGGAGGTGGAGGTTGCGGTAAGCCAAGATCCCACCTCTGTACTCCAGCCTAGGCCACAGAGCAAGACTCTCAAGAAAAGTAAAAATAAATAAAAAATAAAATAAAATGAAAACCAGACAAAACAGCTTTTTAAAGCGCTGTCACGTGGTTAAAAAGGAACAGAGGGATACACCCTGGAAAATATTCTTTGGCCCTGACCCCCAGCTGCCAGTTCCTTTCCCGGAGGGAACCGCTCTTACCAGCATCCGTGCGTACACACACATACGAATTCCCCTCACCGTTCAGATGATCACACACCCTAAGGAGTGTTCTACCTTGACTTTGTCTGCTCCATGGAGATTGCTCTGTATTTTCAGAAGAGTTTCCTGACACCCCCATCTTTCTCCTGCCCCCGCAACCCCGTCTTAGTTTCCCCATCTGTGAAAGTGAGATAATAATACCGCTTTCCATAAGGGGGCTATGAGCATTAAATAAAATGCAGGGACAGTGCAGAGAAGATGACTCTCACATTGTCGGCACATACTTTCACTCCAACTTATTTTTATTTGTTTATTTATTTATCGAGATGGAATTTTACTCTGTCACCCAGGCTGGAATACAATGGTGTGATCTCAGCTCACTGCAACCTCCACCTCCCAGGTTCAGGGGATTCTCCTGTCTCAGCCCCCCAAGTAACTGGGACTACAGGCGTGCACCACCATGCCTAGCTAGTTTTTGTATTTTTAGTAGAGATGGGGGTTTTGCTATGTTGGCTAGGCTGGTCTTGAACTCCTGACCTCACGTGATCCGCCCATCTTGGCTTCCCAAAGTGCTGGGATTACAGGCCTGGGCCACCGCTCTCAGCAAATTTTATTTTTTCAAACATGCCAAGGAAGTGAGGACTGAAATGGCCTCTACTCTGCGCGGGCAACCAGGGCCAACGCCAGCTCCTGGAGGTGACAAGACTTCCTGTTGGTGTTTGTGCACAGATAATGAGCCATTCACCCCAAAGACAGGAAGGGGCAAACAAAAATGTGGACAAAGAAAACTTCAAAGCCACTCTAAGAAATGGACACAGAGGCGCCCGTACACCCAGCAGTCCAGGCCTGCTGTCCCTTCCACAGGCCTCACCAGCACTGAGGTGGATGCCATCGGGCTTCAGACACTTTTCCTCAACGCCTCAGTGTCAAGCAAAGTGGGGTGGAGGAGAGAAATCACATGGAGCTCACATGGAGCCTCCAGATTCCATGCTCCAGTGATGAATAATTTACCAAACCCAGAAAGCACCGCTCTGTGCTCTGTGGAGCCTCAGCCTCTCGTTCCCCAGGCGTAAGGAAGGAAGCCGAGTGCTTCTGCTCAGTTTGCGGAGCTGTGGATTGCAGGGGCGTTGGGTGGCTGGGCCAGTCCACGGCCAGCCTGTGGGACAGCCATGCTGCTTCGGCCTCAGGTTCGGCTAGGGTGTCACGCACCCACTATCTGGGCAGGAAGAGTCTGTCTTCTGCTTTTCTGAATCCATTTCTCCTCTTCTGGTTATCAAAGTCCTTTAAACACACACACACACACACACACACACACACACACACACTCTCTCTCTCTCTCTCTCTCAAATAATAGTAACTTCATTTTAATCTGTATGCATTTTTATCACCATTTAAAAGATTTTTTCACATTACCTCTGGAAACTCCTGCTATCTAATAAATATCAGGAAAAAAAGAGGAAAGAGAGAGAGGAGAGAGAGACCAGCAAGAGGCAGGGAAGCTCTGCTTTGTCAGGGAGAAGAAAATAAAGAGAAATCAGCCCAGCTTCAAAGGGCGCATTTCCATAATTGCCCTGTAACTTTGGCAAAATAAATCTGAGCGGCAGAGAAAAGCACAATCTCTCAGATGAGTGCACTCCAAAGGCCCCGGAGGGCTGCGGGCCCACTTGTTAGCGGCCTGGTGCAGTGAGAGAATGCAGCTCGCCACCCAGGACAAAAGCCATGAAATCACAGCCTTCCCGTCCTGGCCAGCCAGGCCCAGAGTGTGAACTTACTCTGCCTTTGTCTCCCTCCTGCTCCCTGACACGACACACACACACACACACACACACACGTGCACGCCCACACACACATGCGAAAAATAAGCAAGTAAATAAATACAAGCATACAAGGCAAAAATCACACTCGTTAATCTCTCATCTGCTAGAACCTACTAGTAACCTGCATCTGACATTAAGATTCAAGGGAACCAGGCCCCAGCGTTCCAGACACACATCTCAATGGAGGTGACTCCCTCTCTTTCACCCTAGGTTTTACCTCCGGATGCTCTGGCCCTGGGCAGCAGGCTGAGTTGAACCCCATCTTTTCCCCAGGCTCACATAGTTTCCTGTTTGCTCCCTGTCTCACCTGACTTCCCTGTTCCAGGGCCAAAAGTTTTTAAAGAACAAAAACGCTCTGCTTAATACCTGGTTTTAATGTTTCAACAAAGCTGTGGCTTGTGGGAGATAATACTTGCTGTGGCTGCCGTAGGTGCCTCTCCCTGCCTCAACTGTATGTTGCTCAGTCTCAGCACTACTGAAATTTGGGGCTAGATAACTCTTTGCTGTGGAGGATTGTTCTGTGGCACCCGACCGCTACTCACGAGATGCCAGTAGCACCCCACCTTAGTTCTGACAGTCAAAAATGGCTCCAGACAGTATCAAATATCCCCATGGAAGGGGCAGGGGGAAGACACAATGGCCTGGTTGAGGACAATTGCTTTACTCTTAAGACCCCTTCCAACCATCACCTTACCTCGCAAAGAGATGCCTTCATAGTGCTTTTCTATCAGACCATTGGGATGGCCTTTGGAGGGGCCGGAGCCACCTCAAAGGGGAGCAGCAGCTGTGTCAAAGCTAGGTTGGTCAAGCAATAGATGGGCATTTTTTTTTTTTTAAATGGAGTATTGCTCTGTTGCCCAGGCTGGAAGACAGTGGTGCCATCTCAGCTCACTGCAACCTCCAACTCCCGGGTTCAAGCAATTCCCCTGCCTCAGCCTCCCAAGTAGCTGGGACTACAGGTGTGTGCTACCACGCCTGGCTAATTTTTGTATTTTAGTAGAGACCAGGTTTCACCGTGTTTGTCAGGATAGTCTTGATCTCCTGACCTTGTGATCCACCTGCCTCAGCCTCCCAAAGTGCTGGGATTAGAGGTGTGAGCCACTGCACTGGGCCTAGATGGGCGTTTTTAATGTGGCCAAGTTGGCTGGCTGAATCAAAGGACAGCAGCAAATTAGTATCAAGAGGCAGTATCCAGAGAGGTCATAGGGCCCCGTCACCTCCAGAATGACCTTTGAACCTTTATGCCTAATCCTAGACAACACTGGATTTGGAAGAAAGCTTGGATAAATTCATCTAATCCAAGCCCTCCATTGCTCAGATGTCAAAAGTGGGCCTAGAGAGAGTATGCGACCTGCCCGCACCCAAGCTGGTCTTAGTTCATCACTGACACCATTTTTACAAACCTGCCACTGCCCATTTTTACTCGATGGGGGTGAAGGGTACCTGCGACCAGAAACTGTAGGATACAGAGGACATTTCCAGAAGGATACAAACAATTAGGTCCAAAGCAAGTCCCCAGCAAAAACTCTCAATAAAACTAAAACAGAAAATGTCTGACATCCAATTCTTACCCAAGCATTTAATCCCTATGGCAGACCTTGCAAAACTCATGCAGGACTAAGACAGCGGAGTCTTTGGGTCTGGCTGCCCTCAAGTTGCTCAGGGAACAGCCACCTGATAGATGGGGCCCTCACCTGGGACAGGTGAGTGGCTTCTGTTGCACCTGCCCTCTGGACACTCCACGTTGTTTTCTAGCTTGACCCCACCTCCCCCTTCCTATAGTCCCCTGGAGAGAAATTCAATTGGAAACCATTAATGAGCTGGTCCCAGAGGTGGACAATCACTTAGGGAGATAATTTCATTCTCCTCCGGCTGCCTGGTTCCAGGATGCTCCCCCGCTCCCCAGCTCCGTGCAGATAATGAGGGAAGCAGTGCCACACTTTCCCTCCTCTGACCTAATTGATTATCCCCACACACCTTGGAGTGCTTTGCATAACCAGCCCCGACAGCAGGAACCCCTTCCAGGCAGAGTGATTGACATATTTTATTTCTAATTGAAGCTTAATCAGGACCAGGGATGAGATTCCCAGGGTCTCCCTCCTTCTCTCCTGCCTGTTTTCCCTTTAAGAATTTAAGGACAGGATATAAGGGTGGAGGCATTCCACGGACCCCTGAGAGGAGGGAGATGAGGGGAAGGCTTAGGGAGGAAGTTCTGGGAGGAGGAGGAGAAGAAATGGGAACTCTGTCAAGTGAAAGAGATGCCGAGAGGACTGTCCTCTCTTCCCTCTTGCAGCTGAGAAGCTATGGGATTCCTTTTTTGTTTAGTTTAGTTTATTTTATTGGGGTCAACTTGGGACCAGTTGAGGCCTCATGTGTTCTATGTGATTAAGATATGATACGGATGCATGGGGACTAATCCTAGGTTTATACCAAGTCTCTTCTGGTACCTAAATATACTGCTCTTTCAGTGGGGACAGAAGGCAGCTCATGCAAGGACCATCAACCCTGGGATGGGTCTCCACCAGAGTAAAACCTGGAGACCCCCACTCAGGCCTCTTGAAGCTCCGCCTGCTTCTCCATACCCATCTGGCTGTGAGCAGATCCCCTACCTCTTTTTGGGTGGTGTTCAGTGTAGAGAGGTTGCTTAACTTCTGCTGTCACCTCCATGATCACAGGCCCCTGTCTGCTGTGCCTCTGTCTGAAAAGTTTCCTCTTGCTGAGCTGAGCTGGGGTTGCAAAGGATCCTGGGATGCCTGAATATAGACCCCTCACTTTTATGGCTAATGAAAGGGGTGGAGTGGAATACTGCTGGGAGTTTAAAAAACAAAGTCGGGAGATTCTGGAATGTAATTTTAATAGTAAGATGGCCAGGTGCTGTGGATCAAGCCTGTAATCCTAGTGCTTTGGGAGGCTGAGGTTAGAGGATCGCTTGAGGCCAGGAGTTCAAGACCAGCCTGAGCAACATAGAGAGATCCTGTCTCATAATAATAATAATAATAATAGTAATAATAATAAAATAGCTGGGCGTGGTGGTGTGTGCCTGTAGTTCCAGTGAGTAGAAGGCTGATACCGAAGGATCATTTGAGCCCAGAAGTTTGAGGCTGCAGTGAGTGATGATTGCACCACTGCACTCCAGCCTGGGTAACAGAGTGAGATCTTGTCTCTAAAGTAAAAAAGAAAAAGAGTAAGGCTGCTTCTGCTCATCTACCTCGTGTGAGTCCTGGACATGCTTCGTCTCAGCCTGAAAACTTCCTGGTTCTCCCTCATTATTCCCATTTTGCAGATGAGGAGATAAGGGCTCAGGGAAGTGGATAGTCTGCCTCAGGTTTCACAGGCGGTAAGTGGGAGCAGGGTCGGTGCCACAGTTAAGCTTGTGAGATGTGAGCTGAAGGGTGTCCGAGTGCTGTCCTTATAAAGTCACTCACTGTGCTAACCAGCCTCCGCCCCGGTCCTGGCGTCCGGGCCTCAGGTACAAGTCCGCGGGGACGAGCGGGCTCCATATCTGGAGGCGCTGCGAGCAGGGCCAGAGCGAAACCTCAGTCTGAGCTTACGAACTGGGAAGGTGCCTGAACCCCAGAAACACCGTTAACAAAGAGGGGGAAGGCTGGGGAGCCGAGGAGACATCTCTTTGGCCTCTGGGGAAGGGGCCGGAGGAGCAAGCCAGCTGCGGAGTGGCTTTGGCGGGTGTCCACTCGCGGTTCGCCGAACCTCTGTGCACCCGCAGAGTGACACAGAGGCCGACAGAGCTCCCTCCCCACTAGCCCCTGGGGCGCCGCCGCACCCTGATCGCCCTTCGCGGAGGGGACGCCAGACGCGTAGCGCGGGCCTCTGGGCCCGCAAACCCAGTCCTGTCGGGCTCCGCTCTGCTGCCGCCAAGCCTCGAAGGTGTGCAATATAGCCGTGACTTGTTCCGTGGCTTCGGGGTGTGTGCTCTTCCCATACTTCCCTGGAACGCGTGAGGCTGCCACACGCGCCACTCTGCGGGCCAGACACCCCGCATCTGGCCACACTGTATCTTTACTAACGTGGGGGCGGGGGCAAAAAATTTGTCTCTCCTTCTTACCCCGAGGCGTCACTCGCCCAAAAACCTCCTACAACTTCTTCAAGTCAAAGTTGGGCAAGGTTGGCTGGCTGACTGCCAGAGGAAAAAGAGGGCGCGGAGGGGGCGCGGCGCGCGGCCGGCTGGAGAGGCCAAGGAGCCGAGGCGCCGAGTGTCCCCTTTGTCCTGTAGAGGGAGCTCCAGCCCCAAATTTCCCGGCTCCCTCCCCCTGCCCGCCCACCCCAGGCCCGCCTGGAGCCGGAATCCCGGCTTGAAAGGTGTGGCGGTCCGACACCCCCGCAACCTCCGCGTGGGGACCGTAGCAGGATGCCTCTTCCAGGTCAAGTGGGAAAACCCACCAGGGTACCGAGACGCACAGACGCTGCCAGGACCCGGGCTCCCCAACTCTCAACTAGAGCTGGGCAGTCACACATCCTCTAGAGGGATGATACGCACCCCTAAGATTCCCCTCTTCTCCATATCCGCCTTCACTGTCACCCCACGCCCTGGCATCTGTAAAGAGGAAAGGGGTGCAACCGGGTTGAAAGGAGGATGGCATCTGGGCTGTCACAGCCTCTTACGAGTAACAAGGAGAAAGCCTCAACGTGTCGATCAAAGAATGGGGACAAGGGGAGTGATGAGAACACGCCCCGCCACCCACGCAGGCTAACCCCGCTATGTCCAGGACCTTCTCTAAATCTTTTCGGCAAGGTCACCACAGAAGGTCCCCAGACCCCGCGGCTGCTCCCGTAGACCTTCGGGTCGGGCCCAGTTTCCCGGCTCTCAGTAAAGAATCTTGCCGTAGTTTCCCATCTGTCTCCTGCTCCCGTTCTCTCGGCCCCCCAGGTACTTTTCCAGCCACCTCTCCTGCTGCCGGGGTCCCAGCCCCGCCACTTCTGCGCCTCCTCCGCTATTGCTGTCCTTTGACTACTCGGTCCTGACTCGTCTCTGGTCCTTTCCCGCGGATTCTCAAATAGCTGAGGGGGAAACACTCAAAAAGCAAAAAACCACCAAACAGATCCGTCGAGGGGACAGACAGGCGGGGTATAGTCAAAGTGGCAGCAGCTCATTTATTTAGCCAAAAATAGATACTTTCTTGTACAATTTGGTTCACACATATGTACATTTCTCTGTATATACACACAAAAAGGCAGACACGTTTATTCTCACTGAAACTCCACCCCCCAAAATCAACCAAATAAACAAACCTCACAGCGAATGCGGGGTGCCACAGAAGCGACTTGGGGAGGGCTAAGGAGAACTGGTTTTATTTATTTTTCATTCTTTTTGTTTAGTTTTGCTTTTAGGTATTTATAAGCGGACATGCTTACAAGTTGTAACTATACAGAGCGATTTTTTTTTTTTTTTACAATTATTACAACCATTAAAAAATTTTTTTTTTTTTTTTTTTAAGAACTAGGATGAGGAAAGAGCCGATAAGACCAGGGCGGCGTCTAGATGGTTCTGGGGCCTGGAAGAGAGAGACAGTAGTAGCAAAAGAGGTGAGATTCGCAGACGCAAAGGCTGCCTAGGGCGGGGTGATCCTACTTGGCTTGGGGCCGAGGATCAGGGAGGTGTCGTAATGTAAAATTATGCCCAGTTGTTGATGTGTGTGTTGGGGTTTAACTAAGGTGGGGACGAGGAGTCAGGACCCGAGGTGCGGGGCTGTAAAAAGGTGGGCGTCAGAGAGCCGCCACCCTCCCCAGGGGCCTATGGGCCCAGCCACGCAAGGCTCCCCCCAGCGCTGTACCCTCCGGCTGCACCTGGGGTGCCTGGGTTAGGCCTGGAGAGCTGACGCAGGGCCGACTGAAGAAATGACTTTCGTCCCCTTTTACAAAACGCGTACCAGCAGGGTTCCCCCCTCCTCGGGGCAGAAGGCAGTTAGTGGTGCTCCGAGTTCTCTCCTTTCTCCGCCAGCCAGCAAGCCCTCCCCAGCCCCCCAACCTTGGGGTCTCTTACCGCCTAGGCACGGGCTGGAAAGCTGTCTTGAGTAACTTTTTCTCCACTTCCAAGGCACTACAGCGATCTAAGGGAAGCGGGGGAAGAAAAAGGAGGTCCTTTAGAGCGCTCGATTCCGGCGCCCAGGGCGCAGAAAGCAACAGACGAGAGGGACGCGCCCTGCGGCCCCCACTCCCCGTCCTGGGCCCTTCCCTTCCCGGCCAGCTCCGGCACGACCCTCAGAGCCCGCCCCCGCTCCGCGCCCTGCGCTCAGCAGTCACCTGTTCCGCCTTCGGGCTCTCCGGGCCGAGCAAAGGCGGCAGTGGCAGCCGGGTGGCCCGAGGCTCCGGGAAGTCCCAGCAGGTGCGGAGGGGCCGAGCCCAGCAGGGAGAGCGGGTGCGGGCGGGGGCCGGGCGGCGGGCCTGGAAACGGCCTGTTGGTCCAAGCCGGGAACTTGCCCAGCGGCGCTGAGACCAGTCTGTGAGCTGCAGCTGCGGCGGCGGCGGGAGAGAGCTGCAGGGCGGGAGGCGCAACGGCTGCCCCGGGTGAAGACCCCCCAGCGCTGGGAGGCGAGCGGCGAGGGTTGTCTGGGCTTGTGGCAGTCTCCGCGAGGGACCAGATCTTGGGCTTCTGCAGGGCGGAGGCAGGCGCTGGTGCAGGACCGCAGGGGTCCAGGCCCACAGGGGGCGAGGGAGGAGACGGCGAGGCCACAGCCACTGGTGGTGGCGCTGAAGCCAGACTCAGGATCGGCAGTGGCCGGTCCTCCAAGCCCTCAGAGCTGTCTTCCGAGTCGCTATTTTTGGAGTCCGAAATGGGTCCCAGGCCGAGGTCGTCATCCCTGCGCGCTGCCCCAGCCAGGGATAGCTCAGGCCCCGTGGCCGCGCCGTCTAAGTTCTCCAAGTCGATCTCCTCGTCTTCGTCGTCGTCCGCCAGGCCCTCGCCCCCCGTGTCCTCCTCCTCCCCCCCGAGCTCCTCCTCCTCCAGCTCTAGCTCGCGTTTGCCGTCCTCTTCGTCCTCCTCTTCGTCTTCCTCCTCGCGCTCGCTCCCGTAAGCGTTTCCCTCCTCGTCCGTGCGGCTACGAGGCGCCCAAGTCATCTTATTCTCCTTCTTGAGGCGCCGGCGCGCGTTGGCGAACCAGGTGGACACCTGGGTGAGGGTCATCTTGGTGATGATGGCCAGCATGATCTTCTCGCCCTTGGTGGGGTAGGGGTTCTTGCGGTGCTCGTTGAGCCAGGCCTTGAGCGTGCTGGTGCTCTCCCTGGTGGCGTTCTTAGGACGGGACGGGTCCCCGAACTGGTACTGGCCATACGGGTAGAAGGCGGGGTGCGGGTGCGGAAACGCGGCGGCCGCGGCCGGATGCTGCACCCCAGGGCTGTCCTTTAGCTCATACTGCGCGCCCTGTACGCACATGGAGAAGGAAGGGACACGCGCAGAGGGAGCGCGGGTGAGCCCCTGCCGTCGCTGCCTCCCCCTCCTGGCCTGCACCCCACTAGTTCGACTCCCGCGCGCTCAGCTCGCCCTGCGCCCCATTGCCAACCCCTCCTTCCCCGGCTCCGCGGGCTCTTACCAGCTGCGGGAAGATGGGCAGCTCCGCGGCGTAGGGCAGGAAGGCGCCGTAGCCTTGGGCGGCGGCGGCCGCAGCGGCCGCGGCGTAGGGCGCCCCGTACACGGATGAGAGCACGTTGGACAGGGATCCCGAGGCGGCCAGCTCCGAGGCTCCGGCACCCGGACCGCCCCGGGCCCCCGCGCTGCCGCCGCCGCCGCCAGCGGTCCCCGGGCGCTCGGACGGGTAGAGCGGGCGGATGTACTGGTATCCGAGCTGGGGGAAGGACATGGTGGCCCACGGGGCACGGACGGAGAGGGGGCCCGGCCCCCGGGCCGCCCAGCTCAGCGCCGCCGGCGGGCTCCGGCGCGCATCTGGGGCTGGGCCGGGCTGGGGCCGCGCTGCCTGCCGCGCTGCCTCCCGCGCTGCGCTGTGCTCAGCGTTCCCCTATTGATCTGCTCCGCGGCGGCGGCGGCGGCGGCGAGGAGCCAGGTCAGGTCGGAACAGATTGGCGGAGATTCTCGGGGCTCCGGGCTCTGATTGACATTTCTACAGTGCGCAAGCCCCTCCTCTCCGCGCCGCGCTCCCTCCTCTCGGCCGCCGGAGCTGCCTCTGCCCGGCCTCGCTCCTCACTGCCCTCCTCTCCCCAGCAGTGTCGCGCCTCGCTTCCTTTGCCCTCCTCTAGTTTTCACTCCCCCTCCTCGCCCTTCCTCTCCCCTCCCCTCTCTGCACTTCTCTTTCCCCCCAGGATCGCTTCCGCTCCTTCGGGCTCCCGCACTGCCCTGGACGCTAGGAAACTCTCTTTTCTCCTCTCCCCTTCTCTTTCCCTTTCTCACGATGGCTTTTCCTCTCCGGTCGGTTCTCTTCACTTTTTTCTCTCTCACTACTTCAGTTCTCTCTTTACTCACACAATACTTCCCCCAACCTTTCCAGCCTTTGTGCCCCGAGCTAAGTGAGGCAGCCTAAAGTTGTGGACACTTAGGGTGCCGCGCAGGGGGTGTGTGTCCGTGTCTGTCTGTCCGTCCCCGCCCTTCCACCCCCTCCCTCGCCCTTCCCCAAATCTCGGGTCTGACGTCGCGCCCTCTTATTCGACTTTTCCCTGCGTCTCTTCCCGGAGTCGCCAATCGCCTGGGCGCCTTACAGGCGAGGCCGCCCACCCCCGCGGATCCCGCGCGCAGGGCGGGGCGGGGCAGGGGCGGGAGCTGGGGCGCCGCTAGTCCCTGCCCGCCCCCTCCTGCCTGCGCGGGGCGGTGGAGCTAGAGGCTTGGGGACTGGGTGAGTGCAGGGTCAGCTCGCCCCTCCCGCCTCCCGCCCCTCTGAGCCTCTCCGCACGCCTAGGCTCGGGACCTGCCGGGGCGGAGGCTGGCTCCTGTGGCTCCCCGGTGCCCGGGCCCCCTTTGCGGCTCGCACCTCTGGACTCCCAGCCACTTTCAGCCGCGTAGGGAGGGAGCTAGCAGCCGGCGTGGGGGTGGGGAGCGAGGGAGTGCGTCCTAATCGTGTCTTAGAGGCCACCTCCTTGCCCTGCGGGGCCGAGGCAGCCCCCATCCTGGAGGACCGAACCCTGAGATTAGCCGCTTAACGCCGCCGCCCTTGGGTCCGTGTGCGAATCCCTTACTAAAAATGGCGGGCTGGGTCCGGGAGCTGAAGGGTGGCAGCCCGGGGGTGGCTGGAAGTATAAGGAGCGGCCACAAATCGGCGTTGCAGGCCAGCGCCCCAGGCGGCTGGGAATGGGGGAGGAGCAGGGCGCCGGGCGACAGAGGCCTAGGAACTTTTGGAGAGCTCTTCGAGAAGTTTCTATATTGGCATTTTCGTCTGTAGAGATCCTTACTTGCAAGACTCCTACCCCTGCTCCCGCGCCAACCCTTTTTCTCTCTGCAAGGATCCTCCCACCGCCTCCGGTGGGGAAGGGAGGCAGAGTTTTGGTTTGATGATGGGATATTTCCGAAATCAAACTTGAAATCCTAGGATCTGGCGCCCACCTTCACGGATTAGGGCGTGCAGCCGACAGAGGCATTGAAATTCCTAGCATTGCTGCGGCTGGGGGCTCAGAGCTTTAGGCCGCGGCGACGACCCACGCACCGGCCAGTCCTGCAGTGGGCACGCCCCGGGGACAAAACAGGGGTGGCAACTCTGCCGTGGAGTGGACAGCCCCAGTTCAGAGGCAGAAACCGTCTACATTGGATGAATGGATCCAGGAATCGAATTCGAATTCCACCAGAGTGGCGGGATCAGAGGCGATCAGAGGGTCTTGGCCCCGGATGTCTCTGATCACAGCTCTGGGAAGCCCAGCTCTGGAATGAAAGATGCTTCCACTTCCACTGCAGACACACAGTTTTGATCCCACCCCCACGGCCCACCTCCTACTTCCCACTTCCCACCTCGCCTTGGGTTTTGGCATCGATCCGCGACTCCAGTAGGTGCGAATGCCAAAAACCTTACGGGGGCGGGGGGCGGGGGGCGGGGAGCGGGGAGGAAACAAGGGAAAGTTTGGGGAAGACCAGGTTTGGGGAGCAATGAGGGATAGTGGGGTATTCTCACACTGCATCTGAGCAGCTTCGCTGTCACCTTCCCTCGGCCTCTGCCTGGTGCAGGGGAGGCTGGTGCCTTCTCAGGAGCCCCACCCGAGAAGGCGTCATCAGGGGCCGCCTTGGCTTTGAAATATCTCCTCGATGCCTGATTTCGTTTCCGTTCAAACCTCTCAGAATGTGGCATAGGGAATATTGGGTTCACCTTCACGCGAAGAATCTTGGGGTTACAAAATAGAGAGCAACATAATTTTCCGGATGTTTCCTAGATGTCAGACCTCGAGCCTCGACGGCCCTGAAGTCCTAGTGTTTGCACAAAGTGGCAGTACCAGACCGGGGGAAGCCGAGAGCGAGATTCGTGTGTGTGTGTGTGTGTGTGTGTGCGCGCGCGTGTGTGTGTATGGACTGGGGCTGCGCTGTAAGTGACGGGATGAGACTCCCGATATTTAATTGAGCTTTTTTTCAGAAGGAAAAGAAAAAACACAAAAATGAGCCTCGGAGATGCTCCTTCCGCATTAACCAGCTATCGACCTGGCTGCATCGGACTGCGGGAGGCGAGAAAGAGGCCAGGGAAGGGCCTGGCGGTTCTTAGGGACTCAGGCCGGCTGGGGGGCGCCCACAGCTCAGAGGGTGAACCTACAGACCGGGACGCCGACCCAAGAACCTCGCATAGTTAGGTCCGTCCTGGCTCCCCAGGCCTCGAGCAGTAGCGGCCTCCTGGCTACCCTAGTTTCCAGCTGGGAACAGCCTTGATCTGGCAGGGCGATCTGCGTGCCACGTCGAGACTCAGCGTCCCAGGCAGCCGCGTCCCAACGTGGCGTGGTCACCCAACTCGACCCGGCCAGTGGAGCCCGGCTGCGGGCTGAGCTCGAGGGTCCGAAGGCAGCTGAACCTTTTCCAGGGATTTTTAGTCCAACAGATTAAATGGTCAAAGTGACACACTGGCACAGGGAAGAAAAGCAGGTGTACAAAAGTAGATTTGGGAGTCGCGCTCACGAACGCGCTTCAGGCAGAAGCTTCTCCAGCTTCTCGCCTTCTTTCAACATTTCCAGCGCACAAAGCGCTTTGGAGACTCGCTGCAGGCGCTCTCAGTGTGGCACCGGGCGCGGGGAGTGTTCGTAGAGGGCGTCTGTCCACCGCACACGCTGGGCGCTTGTGCGCCGGATGCGCACCGGGAGCCCCTGCCCGACGTGTGCCCCGGGCCTGCGGCCCGCCAGGCTCGGGGGGCTGCGCCGCGCACTGCACACGAGCCCAGAGTCGCCAGGCCCGCTTTCTGTCCCCTCCTCGCCCAGCCTCACGGTGCGCACGCGTCCCCGTCGAGGGGAGCCGCTGCCGCCCTGGGTCTCCCAACCCAGGCCCATCTTCTAGCCTTCCCTCCGAGTCCCGAAGTCCCTCCGCCGGCTGCGGTGCCGGCCGGCGATCCCGGCGCTTCCTGCAGACGCTGCGGCGCGCGCTCCCACCGTTCCCTCCCCCTCGCGCTCGGGTTACAGGTTAATGAAATGCTCGTTTTCCTCAGTCATTTGTTTTGTTTTCCTGCAAAGTTCTGATAAGTAGCTAACCAACGAAGCTTGTAATTACAATCTTACAGAAACCGGGCCGATCTGTATATAAATCTCACCATCCAATTACAAGATGTAATAATTTTGCACTCAAGCTGGTAATGAGGTCTAATACTCGTGCATGCGATAATCCCCTCTGGATGCTGGCTTGATCAGATGTTGGCTTTGTAATTAGACGGGCAGAAAATCATTATTTCATGTTCAAATAGAAAATGAGGTTGGTGGGAAGTTAATTTCTCTCCGCTCTGTGAAGCGTAGACAAGAATTTAATGATTTAATTACAGTTGTAAGCCCTTTCCATGAGACTTAAATTGAGCTGAGAATATTTTTTTTTCCTTCTCTCCCTCTCTCTCACTTTCGCATTCTCTTTCTCTGCTATTAGCAGCCGCGGACTCCTGAGAGAATGGCCTGGCGTCCGTACGGAGTGGAATTCGTATTTGGCCAGGAATCCCGACTACCAGCATCCCAGGAGAAGCGGACCCGGGGCCTCCCGAGCTCTCCGGAGGGTGCTGCAGCTCCCACCAGCTACCAGGGACTCGGAGGCCCTTCCTAGGTCCGGAGAAGCGACGGGGAAACTTAAGGGGAAACTTTGCCAACTTTACTGTCTGCGCGGGAGACGCCGCCGGCCCTAATGGTGCAGCGGCGGTAGCGGGCCGCGACGCGCAGGGTGGATCCCGGGCCAGGGCTGGGCACCCGGGAGCGGGTCGGGATGCCGGAGGTGGGGAGTGAGGCCGGTGGGCCCTTTGCCCCCCGCTCCGCCCCTGCGCCTCCCCCGACCTGGCTCACTCCCCTGCGTCTCTGAGCGGCTGGAGAGGCGCAGCGCCCAGATGGCCTGGATGGAAGAATCTGGCCCTCGGAGGGAATAATTTCTTTTCCTTTATCTCTCCGAGATCATCCGTTTTCTACCTGACTTGAGCAGCCCCCTCCCCCATGCCTTTGTTTTTCTATTCCCCTCCGTCTGTCCTTCACATTTCCTCTGTCTTCGATTTCTAAATTTTTTCTTCTCTTTCCTCCGCTCCCTTATTTGTGTTGTTTTTATGCCTTTACCCTGGACCACTTTTCAGTTCACTTTTCTCCCTTCTGTTCCCTCCCTCACCCGCTTCTTCTTTTTTCCTCTTCCTGAGTCTGTGACTGTGTTCCTTTACCCCACCCTCAGTTCTTGTTTCTAATTTTCTTTCTTTCCTCCCCTCTTTCATCCGGACCCTTTCCTATTTCCTCCTTGGATTTCTTGTTCTGTCTCTCAGGTTCTCCTCTCCGTAAATATTCTCTCTTCTTCTCTCCCTTTCCGGGATCCGTACCTCACCCCCCGCGCCCCCTTGGATCGGCCTCCCCGGCCTCCCCGGTGCCCCCTCCTCATTCATCCTGGGAGATGAATTTGTCGCCTTATTGGACGCTGAGGCCAGAGCCCTGTGAGGGAGCTCGGCCAGCGCTGCGCATTTTCTTCATGCATATTGAGGAGATGGTAATGAGCGCGTTTGCATTGTTGCTTGGAAATATTGTGTTTCCTGCCGCAGTTCGCAATTCGGAGTGGGCGAGGGTGGTTCGGGCCCAGGACCTCGGTAGGCACCCGGCCTGGTGGCCACTGCTAACCCTCTCTGGATTTCCGGGCTCTGGGGGCCGGGGGAGGAAGCGACCTTGCCGAGCTCCTGACCGGCCGCCGCCTCCTCCTCGGGTTTCTGGACAAAGGCCGGCGCGCTCCCCTCATTAAAGCCTCGTTACAGTAACCCCCGGCTGGCTTGCGACGGCTCCTCTGAGCCTCCTGCCCACCGGCCTCTGAGCCCCTCCCCTGATGTTGAGAGGCCTGTGATGGAGCGCCACCAGAAAATTAGTGGCTGACAACGTCGTCTATTGGCAATAAATTGTTTGCGATTCCGAGTGACACGTCGCGGATCAAACACAGTCACACTGTGTACCCTGCTGCACTCGCTCCTCGTTAATCTTGGAGGGTGCCTTGGCATGGCTGGCAAGGAGAGGTTGCGCGCAGACCTTTTGGCTGTCAGGACCCTGGTCCTGCCTGGACTTAGCCAGAGCAGAGCCCATTTGAGTCATTCAGGAGAGACTGACTGCCCCTCCCTGAGAAGGTCCAAGGAGCTCAGTAGGCGTGACCCAGGCGCGCCTCTCAATAAGCAGAAGGTTATGAAAGTCAGGAGCTTCCAGGCGCAAACTCTGAATTGAGCTTGTAGGGAATCGACGTGAGCCTTGCTGGGAATTCAGGACATCAAGGTCTGGCCTTGTCTGGAATTGTCCAGTGTCGAGTTTCCCAAACTTCAAGCTTTCTGTTACCGCCTTTATTATTTACTTAACATTTTTCCTTAAATTGACTCAGTTTGAAAACCTAAGTATATATTTTTGGAAAGAAAACCTGATACTACCACTGTAAATTGAAAAGTAGCTGTTACTCACCAGAAAAGGAAATGGTAAAAGATAAATACAGCTAAAACCAAGCAATGTTAATACATTTTAGCTGTTCTGCTGGCTTGGAAAGACTCTTAGAGGTTCAGGTGTGTGTGTGTGTGTGTGTGTGTGTGTGTGTGTGTGTGTGTGTGTGTGTGTGTGCC
>NW_022437030.1:7569157-7643189 GCF_009761245.1 Sapajus apella
TCTCACTATTCAATGCTTATTTAATTCAATGTTAATTTAATATTCTGATCCCAGACTGCACCTACCTAAAATAATATTAAGGACCTCAAGAGCTGGACTATTTAGGACTATTAAAGAACATGTAAAAAATTTAAGATTAAAAACATAACATGTTGATTCATTATTATTATTTACCAAATAATTGTGTTAAACATTTTCTAACAGTATCATATTTAATTCTCACTATAAGTCTACAAGTGAGAGGCTGTCCAGGGTGGCCACGTGTGGTAGTACAGGATGTCCACTGAACAAGGGCACCCAGTCAAAGGGCTAGAAGGGTGTGAAGTCCAGCCCCTCTGTGTTCACCAATATGTGTACCTTGGTTTGGGGCCACACTGGAGGAACAGTACCCTTCTCTCATATGCACACATTATGTACAAAATTTGTGCAAAGTTGGGTTATGACCTAACTCTAATCTTAGAGATGGGGAAACTGAGGCTTAGAGAGTTTTGCAAAGCCCAGGCTAGGATCCTGTCTGATATTTTTAACTATGATCCCTTTGGGGGGGAAAAGCAGGGCTTTTGGGGGCTTGGGGAGGTGATGATGGGAGTTTGGAGGAGGGATGTCGAAAGACTAGTCCCTGGTTTGACTGAAGAAAAGGGGCAATCAGACAACCCAAACCTTCCCTCCCCCTAAATCTTCACACTTCCCACAAGCATTGGAGACGATTTGGGCAAAAATACAACTGGAGGCAAGGGTCCATTATCCCCGCTAGCAGCTAGATTGAGGGAGAGGAAGAAGGTGTTCTGGTTTGCTTAGGCCTACCTATGGATGTCTGGAACTGTTCCTTGACTTGCTTCTTGTTGTTCAGCCTACCTGCATGAGTCTATGCAACAGAGTTCTGCCTTGTTCCCACCCACGCCGTTTGAAAATTTCAGATTCTTTTTTTTATTTTTTTTGAGACAGAGTCTCATTCTGTTGCCCAGGCTGGAGTGCAGTGGTACAGTCTGGGCTCACTGCAACCTCTGCCTCCCAGGTTCAAGTGATTCTCCTGCCTCAGCCTCCTAAGTAGCTAGGACTACAGGTGCCCGCCACCACACCTGACTAATTTTTTGTATTCTTAGTAGAGATGGGGTTTCACTGTGTGAGCCAGGAGGTCTCGATCTCCTGACCTCGTGATCTGCTCGCCTCATCCTCCCAAAGTGCTGGGATTACAGGCATGAACCACTGCATCCGGCTGAAAATTTCAGTTCTTAAAGACAAACTGAGGGATTGAATTGCAACAGAGGTTGTGAATCAGAGGTTGCCTCTGATCACTCCTCTTTATTTATTTATGTTTTTTAGTTTGGCCTCCATAGTGGCCTTCCCCCAACTCCTGTTTGATTGAATTGCTTATTAACATTTGCTAATTTGGTGATATCATTTAAAAATTTAGGCCTCTGGGTTTGTTTTAAAAAACTGAAAGCCTGTGAAATACAAGAGTTCTTTATGAGAACAAATACCTGGAGTTCATAGCTGCTGCCCTTCTACCTTGACACGCTGTGGTTTGCTCCAGTCCCCATCTGGCCCGCATCTCTCAATTTCATGCAGACAGCTGAGTTTGTTAGTCCTATTTTGTATTATCAGCTGTGATAATGAGACACCCTTGCAGATAGACACTGTCCTCCAATGTGAGGGACCTAGCTAGGACAACATGGCAAGTGACTCCTCTTTTCTCTCTGTCGTGCTCCTGGTTAGCTGGGTACCTGCTTTTCCATGGTGGGGCAAGGGTGAGAGTAGGTATCTAAGAGTGACAGGAATGAGTAGTTCTGACCCCCCAGAGGCTATCCAGGTGTCACAGCTGGGCCTATTCTTAAGCTCCTGAGAAAAGAATAGAAAGAAAGATCCTGCAACAGGAATGCGTAGGAAGCCCCAACATTTTCTTGATTCCCCTCCTTAGCCCCAGCCCTCTCTTGAGTCCCATGTACCATCTTAAACACATCAAGCCAGAAAATCTGCATTTTCCCCTTCTTTTCTCCCTCTCTCCTTTTTTTTTTTTTTTTTTTTTTTTTTTTTTGCAACATGTATTTGCAGAGTGCCTTCCATGTACCAGGAGCGGTGCCAAGTGCTGAGGACAGAGTAGTGAGTTAGAGAAGTACATTGTTGTAATGGAGCCTACATTTTAGTGGGGCAATCAGCTACTGAAGAGGGACACACACAGGACAGCTGAAGATAGCGTTACATTCTACAAAGCAAACAATTACACACCGTGTACCGGCTTGGATGGTGTCCTCCCCAGAATTAAACGCTTCCCAGAACCTTGGGATGCGATCTGAGAAAACACATCCATTGCCGATGCTGAAGTGGGGTGGACTCTTAATCCAGTATGGCAGCTGTCCTTCTAAGAAAAGAAAAGACATAGAGACTGTGACCCAAGGGAGGAGACAGCCACCTGAAGACAGAGGCAGAGATTAGAGTGATGCAGCTATAATCCAAGGAATGCGAGGGGTTGCTGGCAGCCACCAGAAGCTGGGAGGGGGCAAGAAAGGCTTCTCCCTTAGAGGCTTTAGAGGGACCAGAGAACAGTCAATACCTTGAGTTCAGATTCTAGCCTCCAGAACTTCAAGAGGGTAAATCATTGTTGCTTTAAGCCACCCGGTTTGGAGTGATTTCTTATAGCACCTCCAGGAAACAAATGTCCAAGGTGATACGAGAGGAGGCAGGAGGGCCAAGGCTTTAGATAAATGGCACAATCACAGGAGGCTTTTGTGGGGACGTGACAATTGAGTGAAGTGGAACCAGTCATGAAAAACCTGGGGAAAGGGGATTTTAGAGCTGCTATGTCTGGTGGCAGTGGCCACTAGCCATATGAGGCCACGGAGCACTTGAAATGCAACTGGTCGGAATTGAGATATGCTGAACATGTGAAATACACACCAGATTTCAAAGGCTTAGGAGGAACACAAAGAATGTAAAATATCTTTATTTTATTTTATTTTTTTGAGACAGAGTCTTGCTCTGTTGCCCAGGCTGGAGTGCAGTGGCCTGATCCTGGCTCACTGCAACATCCATCTCCTGGGTTCAAGCGATTCTCCTGCCTCAGTCTCCTGAGTAGAGTAGCTGGGACTACAGATGCCCGCCACCACACCCAGCTAATCTTTCTAGTTTTAGTAGAGACGGAGTTTCACCATGTTGGCCAGGCTGGTCTCAAACTCCTGACCTCAAGTGATCTGTACACCCTGACTTCCCAAAGTGCTGGGATTACAGGTGTGAGTCACCACACCTGGCCTCCTTTAATTAATTTTAAAATGTTGATTACACATGGAGATGATTGCATGATGTGTTAGTCCATTTGCACTGCTATAAACGAATACTGGAGACTAGGCAATTTATCAAGAAAAGAGGTTTATTTTGGCTCGTGATTCTACAAGCTGTACAGAAAGCATGGTGTCAGCATCTGCTTCTGGTGAGGGCTGCAGGAAGATTACAATCACAGTGTAAGGCAAAGGGGGTCCAAGCACATTGGATGGTGAGAGAGGAAGCAGTAAAGTGAGGAAGTTACAGGCTCTTTTTTTTTTTTGAGATGGAGTTTCACTCTTGTTGCCCAGGGTGGAGTGCAATGGTGTGATCTTGGCTCACTGCAACCTCCACCTCCTGGGTTCAATCAATTCTTCTGCCTCAGCCTCCCAAGTAGCAGGGATTACAGGTATGTGCCACCACACTTGGCTAACTTTTTGTACGTTTAGTAGAGATGGGGTTTCACCATGTTGGCTGGGCTGGTCTCAAGCTCCTGACCTCAGGTGATCCACCCACCTCGGCCTCCCAAAGTGCTGGGATTACAGGCATGAGCCACCACACCCATCCTCTAGCTCTTTTAAACAACCAGATCTCGTGTGAACTCATAGAGTGAGAACTCATTCATTACCATAAGGATGGCACCAAGCCATTCAAGAGGGATCCATTCCCATAACCCAAACACCTTCCACCAGGCCCCACTTCTAACACTGGGGATAACATTTCACCAAGAGATTTGGTGGGCACAAACATTCAAGCACTATGAAATGAGATATCTATTGAATGTTGCTCTTGCGGTGTACAAGGAAAGAAGATGCAAAGAGGAACGAAATGTGGGTCCCAGCCTCAAGGAGAGGGGCCATCTGGATATGTTGGGCTAAATAAAGTATGCTATTAACATTTATTTTACTTTTTTTTCTTTTTACTTTTTTAAATGTGGGAACTAGAAGATTATGGCCAATAAAATATGAGCAAATGTTTACATTTGTGGCTCATATTATATTTCTATTGCTTTGTGTTATTCTAAACAGAGGATGCAGCAAGTGCAAAGGCCCTGTGGTAGGGACAGGGCATCAGCACCCTGTGTTTGGTGGTTCTGTACTCAGTGTGCATGTTGACACTTACTTGCTAATGTCACTTGACCTGGAGAGCTGGCGTGGGAAGCCCTGTTGAACTTACAAGGGGGAGTCTATGAGTCTTTGTTCTTTCTTCTCAAGCAGAGAGCAAGGTCATGAAATTTAGACCTTCATACTGATGCTTCCTTCTTACTTGCCAATCTCATGTACTCCTTTAGGCCTCAGATGGAGAAAGAAGACAGCCCCAAACTTCATGCTTAGTATGTTGATCTCACTGTCTCCCTAAACTCGTCAGTGTGAAGGACATGGAGCTAGGCCTAACTCCAGAAGCCTCCTTATGTGCAGATGGCTGGCACCAAGATCAAGGTATTACAGTATAGAGCAGAGACTCCCCAAACCCACAGTTTGCAAAGTGAACTAGAAGGACCATGTTAGTTTCTTTGTTAAGCTAGAATTTTGTTCTTCTAAGACAGAGTTTACAAAAGGGCATCTTGGGGCTAACGCCCGTATTTTTTGATAATTTTGCATGGTTTCAAAATTCTTTTTAGGTGTGGTTAAAATGCTGTATCAGTCAGGTGGGGCTAAGCTTTGCTGCAGTAACAAATAAGCCTTGTACCTTCCTGGCTGGTATCACCCACTCTACGTGTTGTTTGCTATGGCATTCCTCCATGCCTTCTGCACTTCAGGATCCAGAATGACAGAATAGCTTCCATCTGGAGTGTTGCTGAATGCCATGACCAAGCACAATGGGTCATGGTGTACCACAGACTGACTCTTGAAGCTTCCGTTTGGCAGTGACCCCTGCTACTTCTGCTGATATTTCATTGGCCCAAGGAATCATGTAAACATGCTTAAAGTAAAGAGGGCAGGGATGCATTTGTCCCCCTGCAGGGAGGGGCACTCTATGGAACACCTACTGTGTATCACTTAAAATCATTTTAGCCCCACCTTCTACCCCAGCCACTGCTTCAACAAGCCTTGAGCAGGGCTAGCCTGACAGTACCCACTACATACCTCTTAATTCTCTGATTCAGTGTCCTGGGTACCAGCAGGAACCTGTTAGCACTCACACACATGCCACCTACAAGTGCAGGGGATTTAACGCCTATGGGGCTACCTTTGGCCAAAGGGGATGGCACAGATGAATAATTATTCCCCTCTGTTCTCAGGGAGGGCAGGCAGTTCTGAGATGTATGCTGTAAGCACCTCAGAAGGTCCTGAGAGCATCTAGCACTTAGAGCAGCGCCCACTCCAATTACCCATCCTTACATGGCTTCCCTCTCATCCCTGTCTCACTCCCTGGGCCTGCACTTACTCCTGGGGATCATTTCCCCAGTACACCATCTGCAGGTAAGCTTTTGCATGGGGACCTGCTATGGAGGGAAACCAAGCTGAGACAGACAGGAAATTGATGGACAGTAACACAATCTTATCACTATCACCGTATTTCAAAGTTGGGAGATTTAATATAAAATTCCAATATTAAGCTTTTCTGGAGAAATCAGATCTGGCAACACGTAACTGAAATTCTGGCAAGTCTACAAGAGGCTGGAATTGAATAGGGGCAGTGGCTTCCTTGAGTTCGGACCCAAGCTCTCTGTTGACATTCGCTCTCTGAGAGGGATAGTCTTCACTTTTCATGCTGCCTGCCTGGCTCCAAAAGTCATTTAGGTTTTTTGTTTTGTTTGTTTGTTTGTTTTAAATCTCTGTTATAGGAACTGTTGCTTGAGCTCGGTATCTATGAATCCTTGGAAATCTTTTTTATTACATGGAGAACTTTCTCATGTTGGGGGGGGGGTTTGTTTGCTTATTTTGTTTCTCTTTCTCTGTTTTCTAACAAAAGGATCAATTAAAAAAAAAACAACTTAGTATAGTAGGTGCATAAAGAATGTCTGCTGAATCGATGACAAGATGAGTGACTGAGGTAGGCAGTTCCCAAGATCAACCTGATTTCCTGACTCTTATGCCCTTGTGGTGACTACTCTTTTGGAGTATGGGATAAACTTATTGTTTGCCTCTAATGAAGCAATAGGATGCCACTTCTGAGATTGGGTTATAAAAAGACTGTGGCTTCTGCCTTGGCCCTCTCTGACTGTCTGTCTCTCTAACATCCACAGCTGTGAGGCCATGAGAAGACTCAGTTAGCACATGGACAGGCCCACATAGCAATGAACTGCGACTTGCCAGCAACCATGTGGGTGAGCCTGAAGCAGACTCTCACATCCTAACTGAGTCTTCAGATGGCTATAGCCCTGGCTGGCCATGTGACTGAGCCCGAGGAGAAATGCTGAGACAAAGGCATGCAGCCAAGAGGCCCCTGGATTCTTGATGTACAGAAACTGTGAAATAATAAATTGTTGTTCAAAGCCAACAAATACATTCCACTTGTTTTTGTAAATAAAGTTTTATTGGAACACAGTAATGTTCATTAATGTGCCTATTGTCATGGCTGCTTTCAGACTTCAACAGCAGTAGCTATTCAATAGTTGCAGCAAAAGACTCTATGGCCCACAGGCCTAAAATTTACTATGTGGCCCTTTAAGGAAAAGTTTGTCTATCCCTGTTTTAAGCTGCTAGCTTTGGGAATCATTGTTATCTAGCAATAGATGACAAATACACTTTCAAATCTAAAACAATCGTCCTAACTGGGCTTGCAGGTCTTGAGGTAGGGTGTCTAATTTCAGTTTAGCTCCATTGAATAGAAATTAACTGAGCACCTACTGTGTGGCAGGCATGGTCTCAATCATACTCCAGAATGGCACATTCAGTTCTTTCTCCACCATCCCCTCCAGCATTTTCTTGGTCTATGGCATGATTTGCCAAATATGTGTGGATTTCAGTTGGGTTTTAGAGGCTGGAATTAGCAAGACACTCTTTGGAATGCAACAGAGAACTCTGTAATCATGGGGAGGGGAGCAGGGAGCAGGGAGCAGGAGGACATTGAGCTGGTATGTCCATACAAAGTTCTGATAGTTGTTAAAATACGGAAATATTTCCATCCCACCCTATGGAAATATAGGGCCCCAAATGCCCTACCTCCAGTAACGAAAGGGGTGAGGTGTAGCCCAGCCAGGACCACCCACACTTCTGAGGGCCCCTCTAATCGGTCAGTTCCCATGCCATCCTAGTAATTAAATATTGGCACATGGTTCCAGGACAAACTTCTGGCTTGTTCCGAAGAGGTGCTCAGTAATGTCACCTGCATGATGGAATTCATAGACATCGATTGAGTATTTGCCCCTTTTTGGAGTGGACAGGGGAAGAGGGTGTAAAGAGGAATAAGATATGGGTCCCAGCCTCAAGGAGAGGGGCCATCTGATTGTCTACGTGTGCCTGATCTTCAGTTGGCAGGAGGGTCCGCAGTCAGACCCTCAGGGTTGAAATCTGACCCTATTTCTTACCAGCTGTTTGACCTTGAGCCAGTGATTCAGCACCCTGTGTGCCTCAGTTTCCTCCCCTGTGACCATAATAGTTCCTACCTCATAGCGTTTTAGTAGGGATGCGCTACACATGGGAAGTGCTAACAGTAATGCCTTGTTCCTAGCTAGCACTCAGAAAATATTAGGAAAAAATGATCACCGTCCAGGGACCAAAAGAACATGATCTGAGGGGTCACAACAACATCAAGATGTACATTCAGGAAGAGTTTTGTTTTTTTTTTTAATTGAAACTGAGTTTTGCTATTGTTGCCCAGGCTAAGTGCAATGGCACGATCTCGGCTCACTGCAACTTCTGTCTCCTGGGCTCAAGTGATTCTCCAGCCTCAGCCTCTTAAGTAGCTGGAATTATATGTGTGTGTCACCACGCCTGGCTAATTTTGTATTTTTAGTAGAAATGGGGTTTCATCATGTCGGTCAGGTGGGTCTCGAACTCCTGACTTCAGGTGATCCACCTGCCTTGACCTCCCAAAGTGTTGGATTATAGGCATGAGCCACCATGCCCAGCCAGGAAAAGTTGATTGATCATGGACTAGATTCCCGGCTCTGGTCTAGGCCCCATGCAGGCAGACAGGGCTGGCTTCATGGGCATGGGACCTGCGCACAGAGATCTTCCCTTGGTGTAATCCTCTGCTGTTGCCATCTTGAGATGCTAAAGAATTTTCCAACAAGTGACTTGAACTTTTATTTTGCACTGGTTCTAACAGATTATATAACTGGTCCTGCTTGTAGAGGTGGATATGGCAAAGTTCTGATCTTCAGGAGCTTTGCCAGTCTTCTGCCCGGGGGGTGCTAATGGGCCCATCTATCTGTACATCACAGAACTGCGGGCATTCTGGTGGAGCATTGGGCCTAAGGCTGGCTCCCATGCTTCTTGGTTGGGTTGAAGCAGCCCAAGAGACCTCCCTGAGGTCACAAAGGAACCCACAGCAAGGGTCTAGCTTGTCTTATACCACCATCAAAACCTGGAGAGGAAAACCGGTAAGATCAGGTCCTGTGAAGCATCCAGTTAAGGGAATGCTGCTTGGATTTATTTTCTGCAAGAGGAGTAAGGCCTTGAATTCTGAAATATTTTTGAAACCTTTAGAAAATCCCCTTTAATCACTGATGACAGGTTGACATTTTTCCAGCTGTTTAGAAGCAGTAGACAAGTCAAGTTGCTCGGTAGGGCACAGGCTGGCATGCTGGGATATGTGTGGGTTCTAACCTCCTTCCCTTTCGCTGGTTCCCTGCAGCTGGAGGAAAAAGAAGAGAAAAAGAAACCAACCAAAACCCAGGCCCTTGTGGGGTTCATGCCAGTCTATGCCATCTGCATTTGGGGATTTGCTCCCGAAAGTAAAATCTTAATTGGATAACTTTCCTTCTTCTTCCCAGCTCATGGATTTACCTTTTCGGCAGCGTCCCACCACGGCAGCTTTTGTGTTTCTCTGTCCTTAAATCTACTTCTTGGTTGGAAGAATTGTTTTATTGGCTCATCAGGTGCCAGCAGGAATTCCTTCATTTCCTTCCATCCCCAATTCCACGTGTGAACAGGACCTGGGTGTGGAGTATAATCCAGGTTCCACCACAAGTGAGCTTGTTGGTTAAGGGTATGTGCTCAAATCCCAGCTCTGCCTTTCAGTCTCTGGGGGGCCTTGGGGAAGTGACTTGGCCTCTCTGTGCTTTTGTTTCCCCATCTATAAAGTGCTCTGAGAAGAATGGGAAGACTTCAGACATGTAAAGTTCTTAGAATACATAATTAAGTGCATAGACACATAACCATATATTTAAATATATAAATATATATATCGCTCTGTCGTCCAAACTGGAGTGCAGTGGCATGATCTCAGCTCACTGCAACCTCCGCCTCCTGGGTTCAAGCCATTTTCCTGCCTTAGCTTCCCAAGTAGCTGAGATTACAGACAAACATCACCACGCCTGGCTAATTTTTGTATTTTTAGTAGAGACGGGGTTTCATTTTGTTGGCCAGGCTGGTCTCAAACTCCTGATCTCAAGTGATCCCCCCACCTCGGCCTCCCAAAGTACTGGGATTACAGGTGTGAGCCACCATACCTGGACTTTAACATATTTTAAAGGCATCTTTTCCATTTATTATTATGGATGGATATAGTACTACCTCCACCATTCTATTCTCCCATTGATGAAAGCTCACAGGTACATAACACTCACCATGTTCCAGGTGCGATTTTAAGCCCTTTACAAATATTTGGAAGCTTAAATCTCAAAACAACCTTATAAGGCAGGGTCTGTTGTTTCTCCCATTTTGTAGATGAAGAAAACCGAGGCACAGAGAGGTTAAATAACTTGCCTGAAGTCACACAGCTAGTAAGTGGCAGAGCCAAAATTCATACTCATAAATCCGGCTCTAGAGGCACCCCACTCTTAACCATGGTGTTCTGCTAATGTAACTTGTGCCTTGTTGGACATTTAGTTTTTCCTTTTTCAGTAAAAATTTAAACTTCTTATTGAAGAATGCATGTGTATCAAAAGTGTAGGATGGGCTGGGCATGGTGGCTCATGCCTAGAGCCCCAGTACTTTGGGAGACTGAGGCAGGAGGATAGCTTGAGCCCAGGAGTTAGAAACCAGCCTGGGTAATCCAGCGAGACATTTCTCTACCAAAAACCAAAAAATTAGACAGGACCACATATGTGTGGTCCCAGCTGCTTGGGAGGCTGAGGCAGGGGGAATCTCTTGAGCCTAGAAAATCAAGGCTGCAATGAGCTGTGATCACACCACTGCATTTCAGCCTGGGCAGCTAAGCAAGATCCTGTTTTAAAAAGGAAAGAAAAAAAAGTGTAAAATGTATTCATTTCCACAAAGTGAGAATATCCATGAAACCATCATGCAGAGCCCAACACAGATGATAACACCTATCAGAAGCCCCTTGGGGTCTCCTTGTAGTCGTTCCCTAACCCCTGAAGGTAGCTACTAGCTCCACCTCCGACAGCAGAGATTTGTGTCACCTGTTTCTGTATGTTATGAATATGGAACCATGCAGTATGCCTTCTTTCATTTCTGGTGTCTTTGGCTTGATGTTACGTTTGCGATTCATCCATATAGTTGCACACGGTTGTAGATAGTTTTTCTTTTTTTTTTTTCCCATTTATTTATTTTATTGCATTTTAGGTTTTGGGGTACATGTGAAGAACATGCAAGATTGTTGCATAGGTACACACATGGCAGTGTGATTTGCTGCCTTCCTCCCCATCACCTACATCTGGCATCTCTCCCCCCGCTCTCTCTCCCCAGCTCCCCACCCCCCACCGTCCCTCCCCTATTTCTCCCCAACTGACCCCAGTGTGTAGTGCTCCCCTCCCTGTGTCCATGTGTTCTCATCGTTCAACACCCGCCTATGAGTGAGAACATGCGGTGTTTGATCTTCTGCTCTTCTGTCAGTTTGCTGAGAATGATGGTTTCCAGGTTCATCCATGTCCCTGCAAAGGACACAAACTCATCATTTTTGATGGCTGCATAATATTTCATGGTGTATATGTGCCACATTTTCCCTGACTAGTCTATCATCAACACCAAAAGCATTGACAACAAAAGCCAAAATAGACAAATGGGACCTAATCAAACTCCACAGCTTCTGCACAGCAAAAGAAACAGTCATTAGAGCGAATCGGCAACCAACAGAATGGGAAAAAATTTTTGCAGTTTACCCTTCTGGCAAAGAGCTGATATCCAGAATTTATAAAGAACTAAAACAGATTTACAAGAAAAAAACTAACAACCCCATTCAAAAGTGGGTTGTAGATTGTTTTTTCTTATTGCCACATAGTGTTCCACTTACAATTTATCTGTCTATTCTACCGTTGAGGGGCATTTGGGTAGTTTTTGTGAATACCACTGCTAGGAGCCTTCTGGTGCATGACTTTCTGAGAGTATATGGGTGCATTTCTGATGGGCGTGTCCCTAGGAGTGAAACCGCTGGGTCAGAGGGGATACATCTGCCAATCAGTTTGCTGGAGGTTTTTCAGTTTGTTGAGTGCTAAGGTAAGGGAATGAAATGGGGCGGGGGGGGGGTTGGGCATTTTGTGAATGGCTTCTCTCATTTCTGACCATTGACTGGAAATAAAACATGACATTTGGACCCGGTGGAAGGCCGAGTCATCAAGGTATGATGGTATCTGCTGGATACCATCTTCCTGTAAAGTGAGCTGAAAGGGCAAACCATGAAGGTTTCGTGGTGTCACTGTTAGAACTATGAAGAAATGTAGTCGACTTAAAATAGTGGGGCTGGTACAGAAACTGTCACCCAGGGAAGCGTGCGGATGTGGCACTAGCACCTCGCAACAACACCGGAATCCACCATGCATGATCAAGTGGATCATCCGCTCATTCATTTGCCAAACACTGGTTGAGCACTCTGTGTGTGGCCAGCCATGTGCTGGGCACTGGGGACAAAGCAGTGTACAGGCTGGCCAGGTTTTTGCCCTCCATGAGCTTACATTCTCCTGGGGAGATAAACATGAACACGATAAAATTAAAATATGTATTTTCAGGCTGCATGATGGCTCACACCTGTAATCCCAGCACTTTGGGAGGCCGAGGCAGGTGTATCATGAGGTCAAGAGATCGAGACGATTCTGGTCAACAAGGTGAAACCTCGTCTCTCCTAAAAATACAAAAGTTAGCTGGGCATGGTGGTGCGCTCCTGTAGTCCCAGCTATTCGGGAGGCTGAGGCAGGAGAATTGCTTGAACACAGGAGGTGGAGGTTGCGGTGAGCCGAGATCGCACCATTGTACTCCAGCCTGGGTAACAAGAGCGAAACTCCGTCTCAAAAAAAAAAAAAAAATAATAATAATACTAATAAAATGGGGGGGATGGGAAAGTGAGTGCTAGGGGAGGGCAGTGGTACTGGAGACAGCCCAGGGAAAGCCAGTTTGAGGACAACATATTCATAAGCTTGGAAGTAGCGGTTGAGCAGGGCTGGCCTCGTGAGCCTGCACACCTCCTCACGTGCTATGCTCTTCTGCTGCTGTCTTAAAAGCCTTCATAATTTTTGAACAGGAGGCCCTGCATTTCCATTTTGCACCAGGCTCTGCCAATAATGTAATTGGCCCTCTCAGATTGTCCAGGTTTCTAGAGAAGGTAAAAGCACCCACCATCTCTTCTGGGTTGGGGAACAAAGCAGCTTCCTTGCAAAAACACCCCAGTGGCTAAACAATGAGGACAGCCTCTGCTTTCCCTGCCCCTTTCCCTTCACCCTCATTTCTTTGCATCTTACAAGTTCTCAACCTAGCCTGGGAGCTTCAGTGAGAGCAAATCAGGATCCCAAAGGAAGAGTCGCTTTTGATGTGGGCTTTTCATGGCTTAGAAATCTTGCAGTTCCCATCCCTGGAGGCACCTGAGTGATTAATGGTAATGGGGCTTTCTCCATTGTGCTAACCAGAAGGAAGGAAGGAAGAGTGCTTTGAAAGGAGAGGGTGTCCAAGTGCTAGGCTCTTGTAATTCAAGGTCCCCGGGGAGGAAAGTTTAACCTCTTGCACAGGGCCTGACTGGGCTGCTGGCTGGGGTGGCTTTGGGGAGCCGGTTGGGCTGGTGACCAGGATCCAGTCATGGAGCTATGACCCCAGGTCAGCTCTGTGGTGCTTTGAAGATCAGTCACTGCATCAGGAACAGCTGAGGTGCAGAGACTGCTGCTAAGGATTTGAGACCCCTGCAAAATCCAAATTCTGGCCTTGTCCACCAGGATGTTCCCAGTGTCTCAGGGAGCCCTGTGCTCCAGGCACAACCCCAGAGCCCAGGGCATCTGCAGACAGGGGCCCACATCGTCTACCCATAATGTGAGACTCATAACATCCATGTCTCCCCTTTTTCAAGGTGCTCGTCAATGTCAGATGCCATAAAACATGGGGAAAGAATAAAGGGGAATGAAGTGTGGACGCTGGGGTAGCTGGTACCTGCTGGAGATGACATCGGCTGTTTACACTACACAAACAGCGCTTCCCTTCCCACTTTTGAGCAGCGTCCCCACCTTCTTGAGAAACTAAATCTTTCTCAGCCTCAGGTCCTGTTTTGGATGGCAGGTCCAGCAGTGAGGGTGTGGCCCAGGCCTTGGTAAGAAGCATACTTGGTGTCACAAGACACAGTGATGGGTTCAAGATTGAGCACAAGACTCAGATGAGTCCCATGATGCTCAATTCTGTTGCTGCTATTGTGTTTTATTTGGAAACAAAAGCAAAGGAGACTCCTTTCCTGGTAAGAGTGGCTGAGCTGGGGGAATACGGCATGGAGCTGAGGGTGGCCATCTCATCACTGCAGGGAGAAGATTGAATGAGATGGTGAAAGGAACACAGAGGAAGGCAGAATTGTGACATGAGGAGGGGTTGGGGAGGAAAGAATGAGCCTGGTGACATTATTACTTGGTGCTAGAGGGCCTGGATCTAGCCATGCCTGAAATCCATATGGTTTCCTTATTTGCTTAAGTCCATTTGAATTGGGTTTCTGTTTTTCATGACCAAGAGGCCCAGCAAATATATCTACTCACATGTTAGGGGGTTAATATTTGGCTGAATATTTATAACTTTGTCTCCCCAGCTAGTCTCCAGCTTCAGGGATTGTAAGTTCCCTGAAGGTAGAAACCAGGCCAGCTGTAGTTAGTAGGTTTTGTGGTGTATGTTGATGGGAGACTGAGCAGAATGTTGACACTGGTGAAGCAAGGACAAAATGATTGGAGCATTGGGGAGCCGGGGAGAGTGCATGGAGACAGGCAGATTGAAGGCTCCCTCATTCCCACATGACTCTGTGCGATCTCCAGGCTAGTGGCTAAAGCTCCAGCAAAGGGCAGTCTACACGTCGTGTCTGTCCTCACAGAGTTCATCATGGAGGGGGACAAACAGGCACCAAACAAGGCATCACAGTAATGACATTTCATAGACACAGATAGGGGTCATTTGTGTGTGTGTGTGTGTATACATATGTGTATACATATGTGTGTATATATATATATATAAATTTATGTTCTCTGTTTCTTTGTCTCCCTTTCTCTCTGTCTCTGTCTGTACATCTCTCTTTCTAAATATATATGCAAGTCATATACATATCTCCCTAAGGTCCTCATAAATAAGCTCCTGAATGTAAAATTGTCGTGGGAGGGATGGGGTCACTCTGGGTAGCCGAGGGAGTGCCTGTCCCCAGGATAAATGGAAGATTGTGTCAGGGCATCTGGCAGTGTTCAGAGCAGCCTGGCCATGACACCCCAGCCAGCAGAGTGCTTTTATGGAAGGCTGTGTGCCTGGCGTCTTCGGAGTCATTTGATTATGACCTGCAGTGGCCAGGATGCCTGCTGTGGTGAACACTGAGGCACTTTTCTAAGTTCTGCAATGGGAAAAGGCAGAGCCCCATCGCTACCTGTCTTTGCAGGTTTCCAAAGTCTTTCCCCTAGACTTGCCTTCTGCCTCCAAAGGAGCTGAGGCTGGGGGAAGACAAATGTTGAGACAGCATCAGGCATTGGGAAATGGCTTTTTCTCGTGTTGCCAAGAGGCCTGGGGAGGAGGTGCTGTGTGGGTGAACACAAATGAGAGAGGAGAGCGTTTGATACCTTTTTGGTGAATGGTCACCTGGAATAGGGGTATGCTCCCATGAGCTGAGGACAGGTATTCCGTTGCTGTTTTGATGGACAGCCCTGCCAGATGGAGGCTCCGGCCCGTCTCCCTGCACCTGCTCTGTCTGTGCCACACAAGAAACCAGGCCCTGGAGGTTGGAGCCCTGGAGAGACAGGAAAGGATGAGGGCATGGGGATACGCAGAGCAAGGGCTTTGGAGTCAGACGGGCCTGGATCCTGGCCCTGCCCCTTTCGACGCCGGTGACATTTGGGAAGTTACTTACCTCTCTGGATGCCAGTTTCCACATCTGTAAAATGGGGATTCTTGCAGGGTCATACCACCAGGATGGCACTAATGATGGTGATTCCTGGGCAGAGAGGTTTGTGTGTTGGTCGTTTTCTTAGTCCTTTTCTGTACTTTCCAATTTTTGTCTGATGCGAATGTAAATATTTTTAATTCAGAGAAAAATAATGTGTGTGATTAGAAAATAAAACTGTTTTTTGAAAGATGGGAGAGCACTGGGTAAGAGGGAAGATAAGAACAGAGAGAGTGGAATTTGGAGGCAACCAGCAGTCATTTTGTTGCACTGCGACCACGGACTGAACAGGAACATGCATCTCCTCTGGGGCAACTCGGGATCCCAGAGGTCTGCAGTGGGCCAGGGAAGCCTGGACTGCGATGCAAGACTCCTTCTCACACCCTGAGAAGGCGCTGATGCTGCACTTTCCATCACGATTGGAGCAGCACAGTGGAAGGACAACAGGAGTGTGAGGGGGTTAGGAACCAAGCCACGTGGAACTGATGAGGGCAGAGGAGAGGCACAGGGGACAGACACCCACACCAAAGGAAGGCTCACAGCCTTTGTAAAAAGAAAAATAGAAAGAAGACTGGGCATGGTAGCTCATGCTTGTAATCCCAGCACTTTGGGAGGCTGAGGCGGGAGGAACACTTGAGGTCAGGAGTTTGAGACCAGCCTGGTCAACATGGCAAAACTCTGTCTCTAACAGAAATACAAAAATTACCTGGGCATGGTGGTGCATACCTGTAGTCTCAGCCACTTGGGAGGCTGAGGCACTAGAATCGCTTGAACCCAGGAGACGGAGGTTGTAGTGAGCTGAGATGGTGTACCACTGCACTCCAGCCTGGGTGACAGGGCGAGACTCCATCTCAGAAAAAAAAAAAAAAAAAAAAAAAATAGAAAGAAATGGTAATTCCCTGAAAACCTCACGCATCTATCTCTAATCAGGCCCATTTCCTGCTGTCAGCCCACCCCTCTGATGAGCTTCTGGGTCTGCACAGGGGCAGCCCTGAGGCAGGAGCATGTCTGTTTCTGATATTGCCATAAACCCCGTGCCTGGCACACAGACAGTATGCGCCCAATCTTATCAGACAACTGGCTTAACCCTAATATAACTTGGGATCCTACATGGGCCAGTATTACCTCCATGTTGTATTAAGAGAAAATAGAGTCCAAAGTAAAAAAATATAATTTTATAGCTTTTGAAACACGATCTCACTCACTGCACTCCAGGATGCCCATAGGATGATGATAATGATCATCTGCAGTGAGCTGGGATAGTGCCACTGAACTCCAGTCTGGGTGACAGAGTGAGACCTTATTAAAAAAAAGGAGTGCAGGATTTTTATTGTTAATGTCATTATCATCATCATATGGGCACTGGAACCAGACTGTTTGAATTCAAATCTTGGTTCTACCACTTACTCAAATCCAAGTAAGCTCCAGGACGGAGTGCCGTGGATCACCGCTCACTGCAGCCTCAACTCCTGGCCTCAAGTGATCCTCCTACCTCAGTCTTCTGAGTAGCTGGGTCTACGCCACTTCGCTTGGGTGACTTTAAATTGTTTTTATAGAGATGGAGTCTCCTTATGTTGCCCAGCTTGTCCTCAGCCTCCTGGCCTCAAGTGATCTTCTCACCTTGGCCTCCCAAAGTGGTGGGATTACAGGTGTGAGCCGCCACCACACCATTTTAAAGGATTCCTTACTCCTGACTTTATATAGATTGAATTGTGATTCGGAGAGACACTTCCCAAATTCCCTCCTTCTCTTCTCTCCTCTCCTCTTCCTACATTCTGTGGCTGTCCCTAAATCTGTTCCTCATCTCCAGCCTGCGTGGCGCTTCCACTTCCTCCTTCCCACAAGCCACACTTTATTGTCTCTCTGCCAGAGGTCCCTGGAATGTCTGCTCTGGCCGAAAAAATACAGTAGAAGAGCGGAGAACATGAACATGCTTTGCCTCCAAGTCTTTCCTCACTTTGTACAGAGAAATTCATGCAGAGATGGCTGATGAAGTGAACAGACAAAGGGGGACTTGGCTAACAGGATCTGGGTTTAGATTTTGGATACTTTTCTTGGTTAGCATATGACTTTGGACATGGTATGGAGCAATTTGGAGATTCAGTTTCCTTGTGAGTAAAACAAGAAGAACAATACACTTACCTGAGATAGTGGTAAGGTTTAAATGAGTCAATTGAGAGAGGAGTTAGGTTTAAATGAGATAATTGAAAGAGGAGTTAGGTTTAAATGAGATAATTCATTTAGATGCTCTAACAGGGCCTGACGTGGATTAAGTGCTAGTAAGTGTCTGTTTCCTTTCCTTCCTCTTCTTCTTTTTATTGTTAATGTTATTATCATTATCATGATGATGATCATCATCATACAGGCATTGGAACCAGACATACGGGCATTAGAACCAAGAATTCAAATCTTGGTTCTACCACTTACTCAAATTCAAGTAAACTGTTTAACTTTTATGTACTTTCTTCCTCTGTGAAATAAGATGAATAATAGTACCTACTGTATAGAATTGTGAGGATTAACCTCTGCTACTTACATAAGTAGAAGAGGTGAGAAGAACATTTGGCCTATGGTAAGTGCCCAACAGATGTTAATTATTTTGTTCTATGCAGAGTAAGAGGTAAAATCAGGATTTGAAACCAGGTCTGTTTGACTATAAAATCTGTGTCCATACCTACCATCCTGCCTCTTTCTCTCAGGTTTGTAGTGGGACCACTTGAAGTTACAAAAATATTTCTTCCATATATACCCGAAGAAATTGAAAGTGGAGTCTCAAAGAGACATTTGCACAACTGTGTTCATAGCAGCATGATTCTCAGTAGCCAAAAAGTAGATACCACCCACGTGTCCCTTAACAGACAAATGGATAAACAAAATGAGACATTCCATACAATGCAATATTATTTAGCTTAAGAAAGGAATTCTCACACTTGCTGTAACATGGATGAATGCTAAGTGGAATAAGCCAGGAGCAAAAGAATGTGTATGATATAATTCCACTGATATGAGGTTTCTTAGAGTAGTCAAACTCACAGAGACAGGAAGTACAATGGTGGCCATCAGGGGCTTAGAGGGCAGGGACATGGGGAGTTTGTGCTCGTTAGTTTTGGATGATGAAAATGTTCTGGAGTTGGATGGTGGTGATGGTTGCACAATGTGAATGGACTTAATATTGCTAAACTGTACACTGAAAAATGATTGAGACGGTAAATTTTATGTTATGTGTATTTTACCACATTAAAAATATTGTGGTAGTACTCATGCCTGTAGTCCCAGCTACTTGGGAGGCTGAGGTGGGAGGGTGGCTTGAACCCAGGAGGCTGAGGCTGCAGTGAGCTGTGATCATGCCACTGAACTCCAGTCAGGGTGACAGAGTAACACCCCATTAAAAAAAATAGAAAAAAAGAGTTCCCTTCTTTCTGCCCCAGGAAAGAGAGGCGATGGGACTCAGTTTCCCTTAAGTCCTTTTGTTGCTTTTCTGGGGACTGTGGTTGCCCTCGTCAGCAGCTCCATCTGGCTTATGCCCTGACCTTGAGGTGCTGTGATGACAGCAGTGACCCCTCCCTCCTTCTGGGAGTGAGGGGTGGGGGTGCATGACCAAGACCTGTCCTCAATCCCACCCTGAGAAGAAGGCAAATGTAAGGGAGTTGGATAGAGCTGGTGGCTCAGGCAGCCAGGAGGTCTTTGAAACTGATTAATTTTGAAAATGTGGGGGTAATGTCTTATTTTATAATTGTCTGTGTAGTGTTGAGGGAAAGGGAGACTCCCGTGTGTTTTTGGCGCAGCCCCATTGCTTTGTGTGTGTGTGTTGCTGTGGAGCCTGATCCCCTCTTCCTCTATCACGGAGCATCCAGCAGATGGCCCGGCCACCTTCTCATCAGGGGCAGGTGCAGACAACTGCACGATCACTTGTGGACATATATATATATATATTTCCTTTTTTTAGCTGACTTGCTAATGTCTGTTGCGATTCTTTTAGCTAAACTTTTGAGCTCTTCTCCTGGGTCAGCAGGTGGGGGACCACGCACTGGCAGAAATTGCTTCCTCTGGAGGAGGCCTGATTGGAATTCTGAGAAAGTGAAGGCAATTTGGAACTTTGAAAGAGAAGCAAGCAGTGGGCTCACTGGCAAATTGAGTTTTTTTTCCTCCTCCTATTTCTCTCTCTTTCTTTCAGCTTCATTTTTCTTCCTGTCTTTCCAGGGTTTCTTATCCCATTTCTCTCTGCCAAGCTATTTCTATTTCTTACTTAAAAACCTTAGTTCCTACCTTTAGTCCATCTAGAACTCTGATGATTTCTGATTAAAACCTTGTCTTAGTCTGGACTCTTTCAAAAGCAGATGCCAAGGCAAAGGCTGCTGCTGCTCAGGTAGTTTATTTGGGAAAATCCCAGGGACCGGGAGCGCAGGCTGGGGCGGGAGTGCCAGGGCAGGGGCAGGAGGTAGAGCAGAAATGCATCTCAGGACTGCCCACCTGGGAGATGCGAGCAGAAGCGCTTCCCCATCACTTTCCATGTGTGTCAGTCAAGGAAATCCCACAGGAATTAACCCCCTTGTGTTCTTGGGGTGCACATGCCTGGTGAATGGGTGAATGCTGAGTGGGTTTCTACAGGCCTGAAAAGTCTCACAGTGACAGAGAAGCCCCAGGACAGGAAGCAAGACTAATATGGTGGAGTCAAGGCAAGAGGGTGTCTTCCTGGGACGCCAGGAAGCTGGTCAAAGCCCGTATGATGATAGTGCTCCCCAACCTTTAAGCACCAGGGATCAGTTTCATGGAAGACAATTTTTCCATGGTCTGGGTTGGGGGGACAGTTTCAGGATGATTCAAGCCTATTACATTATTGTGCACTTTATTTCTATTATTATTATGTTGTAATATATGATGAAATAATCATACAACTCACCATAATGTAGAATCAGTGGGAGCCCTGAGCTTGTTTTCATGCAACTAGATGGTCCCATCTGGAGGTGATGGGAGACAGTGACAGATCATCTGGCATTAGATTCTCATAAGGAGCCACCTAGATCCCTAGAAAGTGCAATTCACAATAGGGTTCATGCTTCTGTGACAAGCTAATACTGCAGCTGATCTGACAGAAGGCGGAGCTCGAGAGGTAATGTGAGTGATGGGGAGTGTCTGTAAATACAGCGAAGGTTTGCTTGCTAGCCCACCATTCACCTTCCTCAGTTCCTAACAGGCCATGGAATGGTACTGGTCCCTGGCCCAGGGGTTGGGGACCCCTGCTGTATGGGACTGACCTCCCACCACAGCCAGGGCTGGAGTAAGAGGTGGGCCAACAGGTGCCCCACATAGATCTTCAGAGGCCCAGCTCTGAAAGTAATAGTCACCTTAGAACACACAGGAATGCAATTCAGCACACAACTGCTATGTTAAGGGAGCTTGACAAGGGCCTGCATTTTCCCCAGAGGCCCACTTCAATAACTTTTGAAAGAGCATCTATCAAAAGCTTTAATTTTACTCTAATTCTCGGTGATCCTGGATCCTGCTCTGCTCGGACCCTACGCATGGGCTCGGCCGCCTGTGAGGTGTAACAGACAGGCAAGACCACTGCCACTGCTGACAGCCTGTACCCCACATTCAGAAGGACTGTACTCGCTTCTGTATGTAAAGCACTCAGCACATAACCGCTCCCCAAACATGGTCATTGGCTTTTTTCAATTATATTGCTATTGTAATGTCTTCGTTTTGGAGTCTTGGATGTTACCGAGACTTGAGAGAAAGGATTAAAGGAAAGCCCCCTTATATTTGAGGGGCAGAGGGAAGTTCCTAGTCTAGTTGAAGTATCTCTATATTATACATATATATCGGATATATATTTAGTTGGACTCACCTCATGTTTCCTGGGTCACCAGCATGGGTTAGGCACTGTGTGGGACAGACACAGTAGAATTCAGGAGAAGCCAGCTGTTGCAAGGCACATGTCCCCAGTGTCCATGCCAGAGGTCACCTACTGCCTCTGTAGACGATTGCACAGACAATGGCTTCCTAGCTGGAACACCCAGTCCAAGGGTTCTTTCTGGCATCTGCTCAGTCTCTGGAGGTCAGGCTGGCATGCTGCTAAGACCTTCAGGAGTGGCCCCCAGCCACTGAGAAATAGGAGATGCTGGAGGAACACACCAGCTTCCTTGCCCCTTGGTGGGGTGCTCTGAGAAATGTTCTACAGACTCTTTCAAGTATTCCCCAGTGAGATGGGAACTATTATTCACTTTTCTAGGTTTTCTTCTCTATCTTCTTCCCTCCTTCCTTCGCTACAATTCCTGGGGTCATGGTGTCTACCTAGGAGACTTAAAAAAATAATTTTTAAATGTCATTTTCATTATAGCAGTGATTCTTGCTTATTGTAAACAATGGTGACATCACAATTTATAGGAGAGAAAATGATAGTTCTTTTAGATATCAGGCCCCTGACCTCTCAGCTGTAACCACTCTTCTTCTTTTTTTTTTTTTTTTTTGAGACACAGTTTTGCTCTTGTTGCCCAGTCTGGAGTATAGTGGCACGATCTTGGCTCACTGCAACCTCCGCCTCTGGGTTCAAGCGATTCTCCTGTCTCAGCCTCCCGAGTAGCTGGGATTACAGGCATGCGCCACTATGCCAGGCAAATTTTGTATTTTTAGTAGAGATGGGGTTTCTCCATGTTGGTCAGGCTGGTCTTGAACTCCCGACTTCAGGTGATCCAGCCACCTTGGCCTCCCAAAGTGCTGGGATTATAGGCATGAGCCACCATGCCAGGCCCACAACCACTCTTAATAGTTTGATAAGCACCTTTCTGTACTTTATCGAAGATAGCAATTTTTGGAATCATGTTTGATATGATCTGGCTCTGTGTTTCCACCCAAATCTCATCTTGAATTGTAATCTGAACTGCAGTCCCTAGGTGTCAAGAGAGGGACTTGCTGGGAGGTGATTGGATCATGGGGCAATTTCCCCCATGTTGTTCTTGTAATAGTGAGGGAGTTCTCAGAAGATCCAATGGTTTTAAAATGGCAGTTTCTCCTACTCCCTCTCTCTTCCTGCTGCCTTGCAAAGAAGGTACTTGCTTCTCCTTCACCTTCTGTCATGATTGTAAGTTTTCTGAGGCCTCCTCAGCCTGCGCAGCTGAGAGTCAATTACACTTCCTTTCTTTATAAATTATCCACTCTCGGGTCTATCTTTATGGCAGTGCGAAAACGGACTAATACAGTGTTATATTAATATTCTGTAACTTTTTTCCATGTAATACGTATTTCACTGTGTAGTCCCTACAGCTCTACCCCATTTTTCTTAGTAGATGCCCTGTGTGTCAGTAAGAGAATGCATCATGTTTCATATAACTGGGACCCTATTGATCAGCCATTATGTTACATCTGGTATTTTGTTGCTATAAACAATGGGCAGTAAGTCTGTTTACAAACATTTGTTGTTCTCTGGTGCTGGCATGACCATGGGATACATTTTTAGAAAAGAATTCTTGGCTAAAAGAGAACCCACATTAAAAATACTAATAGATGTTGTCTAATTGTGTTCCACGTTAATTGAACAATTTATATTCATGAGGTTTTCAGATGCTGGCTATGGCTAGGAGGCTGATGTGATTGTAAGGCTGTCATGAACTGAAGAGAGGAGCAAGTGGGGACAGGATCTGCCACCCCAAATATGTACCTGCCACCCTTTCCTTGCTAATGCAGATCAGACTTCTAGCCTCTGGAAGCCTCATTAGAAGCTCACTTTTTCTTGGAGAGAGGAGAGTACAGCTATGCAATGTTGTGGAAGGCACAGGGGTGGTAAAAACATTTTTGTGTTGGTTTACATGTTTTTGGACAATCAGGAGGGAAACAGTGTCTAGAATCAGATAGTCCTGTGCTGGAATCCCAGCTGTGCCACATCTGAGTCTACTACTTTGGATAAGTCACTTATCTGTCTGGATTTACTTCTCTCACCTGAAAAATGGAGACCAGAATACTTGCTTTATGCACAGGTGATGCCAGTTAGGCTAATGCTTAGCTGCTGGAATAGAAAGGCCCTCAGTCTCAATGGCTGAAGACAAGAGAAGCTGTTTCTGGTGAGTGGGCAGCTGTTCATGCAGTGGCTCCAATTTCTTCCATCTCTGGTTCTTCAGCACACGAGCTTCTACGGTCTCCACCTTGCCTACATCTGGCAGGGGAGGGGGGATGAGCATGAGGACCACCCATGGGAGGTTGCATGGGCCAGGCCTAGAAAGGGCACACACCAGTCCTCCCTATGTTCCATTGGCTGGGCCTCAGCTATGAAAACAGTTCTCTTAGATCTCCTGCCATGGGGAATGTGACTGACTGGCAGCCCCGGCTGCTGTCACTCTGGATTTACCATCATTTTCACCTGAAGGGAGGCCCTGTTTCTCCCCGGCTGCTCCCAGCCAAGAATGGGGACACCTTTAATGGGCAACTCTGGGTGCGAAGAGTCCCTACTGGCCTGGCAGAAACTTTCTTGGAAGCGTGATACAGCCTGGGACTTCCACTATGCAACCCTCTCTTCCCCCTGCTTTGCTCCTCCAGGAGTCAAACTTCAGAAGGCCTGAAGGCTCTCCCTGCTTTCTCCTGCTCTCCACCATCTCAATAAAACACTTGCAAATCAAATCCCATCTAGGCATCTCTTTCTCTGTCAGCCTGAACTAACGCAGGGGACCACACTTAACTGCAAGTGTCTCTGGGAAATGTAATTCAGCTGCGTGGCTGGGTGGAGAAGGAAGTGGGTTTGGTGAAGAGTGAGCCAATCCTGGCATAGAGAATTATGAGGTTTAGATAACATGTAAAGTTCTTACCTCTGGGCCTGACACACAGCAACACACTAAAGGGCTTGTCACCATTGCCATTCGGACCAAGACAGTGAGTCCCTGCAAGCAAGCAGTGCGTCTCCTCATTGCACGTGTGTCTTGGCCCAGCAGGTGGGCTGATCACTCAATGGGGTTCCTTCGAATCAGAGCAGGGACGGTCACAGGCATGTGTCCCAGTGTTCCAAGGAGGAGACATTAGCGGGAGAGGAGCTGCCCGGGGAACATCTCCCTGCCAGCCGCTCTAGCTCACCATCCAAGGCTGCTCTACTTGGCTCCCTCCTCAGAGGACAGCACGGTGCGATGTGACCAGCTTAGCCAATGCCAGTCCTCAGGAGAAGTCCAGACATACCAAAGGGAGCATCTTCACCCGTCCCCAGCACCTCCCTCCATGCCTGCTTCCAAGTACCGCCACCGCTGTAAGAGTTCCATAAATGCTGATAATTGCTGCATTAAACTTCAGTTTATTATTTTCTCTGGGTGCAGGTATGCGGATGATATGAGGCTTCGCTGCATTTACATACAAATTGAAGATTTTTATTAATCAGTCCAGTACCAGGAATCCAACGTTAACAGTCCATCAGGCCCTTAAATACATTTGGTGACATTTTTACCATGCATTAGCATGATAGGGCAAGGCGAATATAATGTACCAATGATTGCTTTTCCATTGAAAGCACAAACGGTTTCATTTTTCCTGTCATCTCAAATAAGTGTTAAAGAGGGTTTGGAGGCTGTTGTGTCCTCGCCGTATGCTCAGGACTTACAAACACTGATGAGCGCATTAAATAACCATTAGCGTCTGGGCCTGGACCACGGCACCGTCCCTTCTCTTCAGAATTTATTCTTTGATTTAAAGTGAAGGCAATCTGTGGTTGCTTTCATAAAGTCCTGCGGCCCCTCCATTCTCCCTCCAACAAAATGCATTACAACAGTAATTTTATGACTGTTAAAATAACTGTCGTTAACAAGCACTTAATTAAAATGTACAATAAATAGGCGACCACAGCCTTATCTGCTCTCCGGAGCAGTCTCAGCCCGAGACTGCAATGCCCAGGCCTGCTGTTGCCCAGCTTGTTTGCAGATTAATTGCTTTTCGAGCTGGCAGGAGCTGCCTCTTCAGCAGCCAGATCGTAAATGACCAGATAGAGACTTTATCAATCAGGCGAGTGCGTCTGTGACCACTGATGGACGGGGATGCCGGCTGGGGAGCCGTTGGAGGGCAAGTCTTGGATAGGTGGAGGTACTGACTGCGGAGGGGGCCGGAGTGGGCATCCGTGGAAGTGGGTGAGGGAGAAAACCTGCGGAAAGGTGTTCCCAAGTGGGCTGGCCTGCTCCGGACCGCATTTTCAACATCTCTGGCCTAATCATGGCCTCACCGTGTACCAGGTGCTTTCTTTTTATCAATTTTTTTTTCTTGTTTAGAGACACTGTGTTGTCCAGGCTGGAGTGCAATGGTGCAATCATAGCTCACTGCAGGCTTGAACTGGGCTCGAGCATCTTCCTGGCTCAGCCTGCCAAGTAGCTAGGACTACAGGCACGGGCAACCATGCCCAGCTGATTTCTTTTTTTAATTTTTATTTTTATAGAGATGGGGTCTTGCTATGTTGCCCAGGCTGGTCTCCCACTCCTGGCCTCAAGCAATCCTTCCACCACTGCCCCTCAAACCACAGACGTTGAGCACTGTGTCCATATCAACTTCTTTAATTCTCACAGCTATGTCATGTTGTTATAATCAGGATTCTCATTTATAGGTGAGGAATCTGAGGCTCAGAGAGGTTAAGTGGCCTATCCAGGGTAATACAGCGAATAGTGGCTCAGCTGGAGTTCAAACCCAGACAGGATTGCTCCTGGGAGGGGCACTTAAGCACTGTACCATGCTGTCTCTCGGTAGATATGAATTTAAAACATGCCACTCAAGTGCCTGGAGTTGTGCTGAACTCTTTAAGGCAATGTTCATTCCTTTAATAAATTCCTGTCTATTTACTGCCTACTTTGTGTCAGGCCTGTGCTGGAGGCCAGAGGTACAAGGGTGAACCTGAAGGATCTGGTCTCTGCCCTTCTACAGCTCAGCGGCCAGCGGGGAAGACAGCTATGGCTCAGGGGAAGGGACCTCAGAGCAGAGCACCTTTAAAAGGGTGCATGTGTATGTGTGTGGGGGGGGCAGGGTCCAGGAGACTTTTCAGGAGGAAGCGACTTTTCAGCTGAGGCTGAAACTGAGCAGGGACTAGCCAGGAGAAAGGCAGGGGAATAAGTGTTCCAGGCAGGGGAACAGCATTTGTGAAGGCATTGAGGAGAAAGAACATTTAGCAGGGCTAAAGTGGCACGTGTGAGGGACCAGAGATGGGGCTCAGGAAGTCGGCTGGTGCTGGATGATGGAAGATCTTCCGAATGAACCCAGGGGTTCAGCAGGGCCCCTGATTTGTGTTTTAGAATGGACCTTATCTGGAGAAGGTTCTCATCAACAATTTTGTAAAGTGAGTGTCCTGATTCCCATTTTTACAGCTGAAGAAACAAAGGCATATAGTGGAGTTAGGGAGCTTGCCAAGGTCACTGGCACAGAGGCATCTGGGGTGGACAGCGGTGAGCTTAAGGCCAGCTTCCCACATGGAGGTCCACAGCTTGCCCATCTGCTCAACTACCCTGGGTCACTCATGACAGCCCAGGCTGGGGATTCTTCTGGGTTTTGGAGCTGGTATCTTGGAGCTGGAACTACGGAGTCATGAACATGATTATCTTAAGAATATAGATTGTCTTCCTTTGCAAGTCCATATTGCAAATGGTTTGTCTTGGAGCCCCTGGCTCTGAGGTAACTATGGCTAGGAATGGCTAGGAATGCTTTGGGCTGCAAGTAGCAGAATAAAATGAGGACTCCAACAACATGCTGAAGCAATGCAACCATTTAATCATATTCCAAAATGAGAGGCCTGCAGAAGAGCAGTTTCAGCTGGGCAGAAGTCCAACCACATCTATGAGGACTCAGGCTTTTTCTATATTCTCTTCTGCTCTCTTCAGTATATTGGCCCTTTATTCTTAGGCATTTGCAGAATGGTCACAAAATGGCTTCCAGGTTAGAGGTAGGAAGAGAAGGGGCTGACAGGGAAAGCGTACTTCCTCTCGGGTGCCATTGGTCAAATCTAAGTCACATGACTGTCTTTAGCTGTGGGGCAGGCTGGGAAAGGACTCTCCAGCAGCTAACCTGTAGTGCTGGGCTGAGCGCTGGGCACTCACCCATCCTGAACAAAGTCAGAGGGCTCTCAGCAAGCAAGAAAGGATGGGAGAGACGAGGGAAAGCATCAAACAGCCACTGCCATGGCACATAGCAGTTATTGTGTGTCAGGAACTAAGAAGGGCTTTGCATGGATTCTCTCTTTCTCTTGTTTCTCTCTTTTTAAAGACAGGGTCTTGCTTTGTCACTCAGGCTGGAGTGCACTGGCACAATCATGGCTCACTACAGCCTTGATTTTCCGGGCTCTTCCTGCCTCAGCCTCCTGAGTAACTGGGACCACGGGCACATACCACCATGCCCGGCTAATTTTTAAATATTTTTTGTGAGACAGGCTGGTGTCAAACTCCTGACCTCAAGTGATCCTTCCCTGCTTTAGCCTTCCAAAGTGCTAGAGTTATAGGAGTGAGCTGCCATGCCCTCCTATAGATTCTTTTTCAATCCTTGCACCTCTAGAAGGTAGCTGAGAAAACTGAGGCTAGGAGAGGCCCCAGAGGGGGAAATTTGATTTGTCCAACCTGAGGATCCCTGCTCTTGACCTCCAGAATACAATTATGTGGTCATCACAGCCCCTGGGGGTGTACATGAAGGAGTTGGTCCCCAACTCCCAGATGCTTGTAGGCAATAGCCTATTGCCTCACCTGTGCCAGGCACCCTGCACCTTCAGACTTGGACCTGATTTCTGGTTCTTTCTCCCAAGGGCCACATTCATCCACTCATGATCACCTAGCAGGTTGACAGAGAGCCATTCTCTCAACACCTAGCAGTGAGCTCATTTTGAGTACATCCTAGATCTCAGACTCATTTTAAAAAGTCAGTTTCATTACAGTAAAGGAATGCTCTGTCCCCCAGAAAAGATAGAAGGCAATGGTAGGTTTTTTTTTTTTTAATAGGAAAATGGTCAAACTTATTTTTTGGGTATCTGTGTGTGTGGTGACTCTGAGGCCCGGGTGTACACTCTGTCTTTCACTGGGGAAGAAATTGGTGATCAAGTAAATGCAGACAGCAGAGGGGTCAAGCCGGGGACTTGGCCACATCCCTCAGCCAGAGATACATGAGACTCCTACTAATGTGGAAGCTTTATTCATGTGGATCCATCCCAGCCTCACAAATAAATGGAGACCAGCCAAAGAACTGATCTGGGAGCCACTGCAAACACACAATCAGCTGTCAGGGAGGAGGGATGGCATGGAACAAAATGCTTCCCCATCTTGGCATCTCAGAAGATATTTAACTAAGGTCTCTACCTGGCTGTTATTTAAACAAACACAAAAGATGAAAGTAAGCAGTCCAGGGAGAATGCTTGAAACCCATCAGCAAACAAGGGAGCTCAGCTGGGAGGGAGATGCTCTGTGCGTGTGTCAAATCCATTTGCATCAGAATCCTGCAGGGACAGAAATGCCCAAATGCAGAGTGAGTATGCACAACCATTTGCCTGTGCGAAGGCCTGGGAAGGAGCTGAGCAGGCCCCTAGGGATGTGCAGAGGGGCACATTCTCCGGTGGCCAGCGTCTCCTGTGTGCATTCATTAAAGGGCCAGCTTGGCTGGAGAGTAACGGCACCATTTATTCACCAGGAAGAGTGTTACCCAGGCATGCGCTGTTTTGATTTATTTTGATTAACTTGTTAGGAGTCCGCTTACTGAGTGTCGCCTGTGTTTATAGAGCCACAGAGCAGCCTCTTTGCTGAGGGTCCCTGTCTTTCTTCATATCCCCTGGCTTTGCCTCTCCTGTTGCTTACCCTGTGGAAATCAGCATGGTGGGGTGGGAGGAGCAGAGGATGGTAATTGGATCCATGAGCCCTGGGCTGGGCTGATTGTGTCATTTTGGATAAGTTACTGTCTTGCTAGCTACAGATTCCTCTTTGGTCAAAGAGGAATCGTCCCCATCTCTCAGCATTGTTGGGAGTATTGAATGAAATCCTGGTCACTGGAAGGTCTCTTGTCTGCTCGCTTCCTAACATGTTAGATCCAGATGTGAAACCATATGCTTGCTGCAAGACCACAGATCTAAGAGAGAAACCTAGGGATCATGCCTGCAATATTTGCAACTTGTGGGATGAATACCAAGCGTTTAGGCCATGCATGGAGAGGCATTGGGTAGTATTGTGACACTGAGTCCCAGAAAGCAAAGCGCACTGCTTTTCCCACCCTCTTTCAATCAGAGCTAAGGCAAAGTGAGAGTCTCCATTTGGTGCTGATAAGCCTTTAACATCTCTCCAATTCTTTTAAATCTCCCTGTAAAACAAAGGTATCATGGGGACAGAAACTCAAACAGTGCTTTCTAGGGGCTGGAAGGAGGATGGTGGTGGCGGTGGGATTACCATTTAATGCGTATGGAGTTTTGGTTTGGGAAGATGAAGAAAGTTCTGGAGATGGATGGTGATGCTGGTGACATAACAATGCGAATGTACACGATGCCACTAAACTGTAGAGTTAGAATGGTAAATTTGATGTTATGTATATTTTCTGTACTAAAAACGAAAATTAAAAACAAAAAGCAAAGGCAGGCAGGATTCAGGGATGGAGGCTTTAGTACGCAATGATGTCTAACCAGACTTTTTTTTTTTTTTCTAATCAGACTTTAATAACATTATTTTAAACAATGAAATTGACTCTTTAAGTGGCTTCTACTTAGGACAAAGGGGACTGGCTTTCCATTTCCGAATATCCACTTGATACAAAGTTTCCGTTTCAAATACATTTAATTCGGTAAGAAAATAATAGTGCGTGAATAGGGCAACATCACGAAGTTGGAACTTGAATGTCTGAAGTTGGGGAATTGATGCCTGCACTTCATTTTCAGGTGGGGCACCTGAACCCCGGAGGCCAGTGCTGGGCCTGGGTCCTTAGCACATCAGGGGCTCCTCTGCATCCATGCTGCACTCCCTTGATTCTTTGCCTTGGCTACCTTCACTGTGCACACCCTCGCCAGGAGTGCTTAATCATGGCTGGGGAGATGGCTGAGTAGGCACCTCTCTTGCCCAGCCTGAAGCCTCTGGGGTACTTACTTTGTCCTGAGGACTGGTGTGGCTGCCCTGGGCTTTGCAGGGCAGATCCTAAATATTCTGATAGCAGAATGGCAAGGCCACTTAGGTGACAATTGGGTAAGGTCTTCTTCCAAGGTTCTTTTTTTGTTTCCTCTGTCACCCAGGCTGCAGTGCAGTGGTACAATCACAGCTTTACTGCAGTCTCCTAATTCCTGGGCTCAAGTGATCCTCCTGCCTCAGCCTCCTGCATAGGTGGGACCACAGGCAAGCAGCACCATGCTGGGCTGATTAAACATTTTTTTTTTTTTTTTTTTTTTTTTAGAGATGGGGGTCTCACTACGATGCCCAGGCTGATCTCAAACTCCTGGCCTTGTGACCTTCCTGCCTTAGCCTCCCAAAATGCTGGGATTACAGGTATGATCCACTATGCCTGGCCTTCTTCCAAGGTTCTGATTACAATTTGGGATTAACTGGAGCAGGGATTCCCAAATCCGGCTGCACTTTAGAATCATCTAGGCCCCACACCCAGGAAAATTAAATCAGAATCTCTGGAGGGTGAAGTTTGGCTATCCCAAATCTTCAAAGCTGCCAAGAGTTTCTAATGTGTGACAGATTGAGAACCTGGATCAGAGCCAAAGTGCGATGCCTATCAATACGTTTTATCCTCTGCCTGGAATGGCCTCTTCTTCCTCTTTACAAATTCCAAAATGTGTTTTAAGATTCCGCTGAATTGTTGCCCCCTCTAGGAAGGCCTCCATGTCTTCTAGGCTTTGGTATTTGATGGTAACACCTTATTACACTGTGTTGTAATCCTGATTCCTGGACAGTGTCCACCACTAGGTGAGATGCTTCTTGAAGGCCAGAATTATGTACAATTCACTATTGCATCCTCATGGCCTGTCATGTAATGTTCAGTACATGACTTTGCTCATAGAATAAATGGACATACAAACCCTAAAAAGCATATTCACTTGGGCAGCTGAACAGGTTTCCCTTGAGGTCAATGGTTGGTTCTAGGGCTGGTCCTGCTTTGGGTCATGATGGATGCATTTCAGACTTATACATCTTAAGACTTCTGTCTGATTGGGTCTCCAAGACTTTTCTGGTCTTACCTGTAGTCACTCTCTCCCAACTCTTCTCTCCCTTGCTTTAAATTCTTAGGTGTTTTCTAGTCTCAGAATCTTTGTGCAAGCTGGTCTCTCTGTCTAAAATACTTTTCAGTCTAATGTGGCCTGGCTTTCTCCTAAATGTCCCTTCCTTAAGTGACCTTCCTTGAGACTCATCCCTAAAGTGGTTTCTCAGTTTTGATTTTTTTTTTTAAGAGTCAGGGTCTCATGCTATCACTCAGGATACAGTGCAGTGGCCCAGTCAAAGCTCACTATAGCCTCTAACTCCTGGGCTCAAGTGATCCTCCCACCTCAGCCTTCTAAGTTGATAGGACTATAGGCACAGACTGCCACGCCCAGATAATTTTTAAACTTTTTTTTTGAGATGGGGGCGTCTCACTAGGTTGTCCAGAATGGTTTTGAACTCCTGGTCTCAAGGAATCCTCCTGCCTCAGCCTCCCAAAGTGCTGGGATTACAGGCATGGACCACTGTGCCTGACTCATTTTTGATTTTTAGTTGCAACATATTCTTTGTTTATTCATCACACTAACATTAGTTTTCAATTATATATTTGTCACCCCCATGTGATTCTTTGATTAATATCAGCAAACCCAACTACCTTAGTTAGGGACGAATAGTAAGTGTTCAGTAAATATTGGTTAAATGAAGATTTAGGTATCATATGTCAGTAAATGAAGATTTAATCATTGTATTATCCTTGAAAACAATTGTGCCTAAGGAAGGCAGGACAGCTTGGGAGCCAGGCCATCCTCCACAAAGAGCCAATGTCTTCACTATCCCATAATTTTTGGTTTAGTCTCAGCCTCCTCTTGTTGCATCTCTTTCAGCTTCATTTCACTCTCAGAATGGGAGGAGCCGAGCCTCCTTGCCCAGGTAACACTTGGGGACTGGGGAAACAGTGGCGAGCCAAGGCTGGTAGGTGAGGCTGCCATTAACCAAAGACTCTCATAGGAAACCAAGATGGTGGGAGGGTGCCTATGCCTGCTGCCTCCACACCATCTGGAAGACAGCATTGACCTGCACTGTGACCAGTGGTGCCTGGATTCTTGAAGGTGTCCTGAACTCACTGTGTGCAGGGTACCACTGGGACCACACAAGCCCATCACACTGGCTGCATTCCCTTGATGCTCAGACTTCTCTTAGGTGAATGTTCTCCTGGCCACAAAAATAAAGGGCAGCTCAGGTGCCAGTGAGGTGGATGCTTAAAGCCCAGAGGAAGCTGCTGCAGTCTTCAGATGACACCAGCCTTCCTCCCCTTAATTCCATCTGAGGCAGAGCTTAGCTCAAGTCTCAGCACTTTGGGAGGCTGAAGCAGGAGGACTGCTCGAGGCCAGGAGTTTGAGGTCAGCCTGGTCAACATAGCAAGGGCCTTGTCTCTATGAAAGTAAAAGAAATTAGCTAGGTGTAGTGGTAGGTACCCGTGGTCCCAGCTACTTTGGAAGCTGAGGGTTGAGGCAGGAAGATGGCTCAGCCTGGGAGTTCAAGGCTGCAGTGAGTTGTGATCTTACCCCCACACTCCAGCCCGGGCAACAGAGTGAGACCCTGTCTCAAAAAAGAAAGAAAAAAGAAAAGAAAAAAAGTGAAATCAGGAGAAGAGCCAGAATCCTGCTCCCTGACCCTGGAAGTAGAGAAGGATTTGGAGTAGAGAGGGAGGAGAATGATGAAGCATTGCACGGCCTTGTCTATGCACTGATTTTCCATCGATGGCACTTTTTAGGTCTCTCCTCTCTGTATCCTTCCTTCTGTATTTGCAGCCTTCTGGACCAGTTGGTTCCTTTGTGGTTCATCTACTTGGGACCAAATTAACAAACAGCTGATGGTCTAATACTGATCAGAATCTCATATCAAAACTAGTAAATTAAACCAAAATATAACTTCTCTTCAGCTTTTGCAAACATCTAGGTTTTATTTTGCATGGATGGGTTGTCCTTCAGCAGAGAACATTTTCTTAGAGCATCTCCTCTGTTTGGTCCCCTCCGCTGTCAGAGACCCCGGCTACAGTGGGAAAGCAGGAGCTTGTAGGTCTAACCTGGCTGACAGTTGGATGTAGGGGGAAATCTTGGGAGGATAGATAGCAGGGAGAGGACTCATGGCTTTCCTCTCCAGCTAAGGAGTTGAGATAAGCACTGAAATGGCATCTCCAAGCTGATATTGACAGATCTCAGAATTTGTTAGGTTTTGAAAGGCACGGCTTGAAATTTATTGGTAAGGCAGACTTGGTGGACAAAGGAAACCAGACTGTGGTCAGACAACGGTTCTGCTTGCCACAAGGCGGAGGTGAAGTGGGAGGCAGGAGTTCATCCTGGTCCCGGCCAGATCAGCTCTGCATTTGAATGGAACGTTGCTGCCAACACCCACCTTGGGGGTTAGTAACCACAGGAGCCGTGGGGAATTTCTACTTCAAACTGCTCTGATGAAGTATCATGTTTTGATGTTTCTCTCTGCAGCTAATTTTCATTTCTAATTTTAATTTTAACATTTGGATTGTGTTCTGGTCAGATTGGAAAAGTCTCTGTGCTCACTTGCAGAAAGAACATGATCTTCCCAGTGAGATCTAAGTAACAATACTCCACAGTTTCCAAGAACGCTTCCCTCCTCCTCACTCCCTACTCCTGCTGACTGCCAGAGTGTCAGAGATCTGGAATTGCCTCTTTTCTCACGTGACTGACCCACTTGTACCAGTCAGCAGTGCCTAGATTAAAATGTGGTAACAAAGAGCCCCAAATTGCATATGTAATTGGCTTCAAGCAAAGGTTCGTTACTCACATGCACTTCATATCCAGCCAAGCTTGGTGCAGAAGTCAGGGGATAGGGACCCCCAGGACCTGAGTGACAGATACCCCTCTATCATTTGTCACTCAGGTCCTGGGGCTGAGAAAGGCTCCTCCATCTTGTGCCACTGGCATCTCCATACAAAGCTTCCAGATCCTGGGAAGATGGCTGGAGAATCAAGTCAGCTCATACCTTACCGGCCAAGACTAGTCACAGAAACAAGCAATTACAACCCTTCACATGTCTGGAAGTAGAAGCAAAGTGGATTCAGGTGACCCGTAGTAACCTGTGCAGACTGAGCCTTTGCTGTTTGATCCTTTTGTGTGATTCCTCTCCAAGTCCAGGTGCTTTTGTTCTGCTTGGGTGCCCCTCAATAGTTCTCAAAGGATTGCTTTCTGAAGAACTTGTCTTTGAGTCTCTTGAGAGAGAGTCTAACATAGTGGTTAAGGACGCAGATTCTAGAGCCTCACTTCCTGGGTTTAAATTTGGCTCCAAGCAAATGTTCTAACATTTCTGACCCTCAGTTTCTCATCTGTAAAATGGAGACGATGATAACACCTACCTTCCAGGGTTACTGTCAGTATTACATTGTGAATACGTGTCATAGGCTTAGGAAAGTTACTGAGCACACAGTAAGCTCTATATAAGAATTGTGGGCCAGGCACGGTGGCTCACTCCTGTAATCCCAGCACTTTGGGAGGCCAAGGCGGGTGGATCATTTGAGGTCAGGAGTTGGAGACCATCCTGGCCAACATGGTGAGACTCCATCTGTACTAAAAACACAAAAATGAGATGGGTGTGCTGGTGCATGCCTGTAGTCCCAGGTACTCAGGAGGCTGAGGTGGGAGGATTGCTTGAACCTGGGAGGCAGAAGTTGCAGTGAACCAAGATAGTGCCATTGCACTCCAGCCTGGGTGACAGAGTGAGACTCCATCTCAAAAAAAAAAATAAAACCCCAAAAAAGAATTGTTTAACTTGACTGTATTATCTGTAGCACTGAACACCGATTATATATCAGGCTGCAAGATACACAGAAAAATAAGTCACAGGATAGCCTGGGGCTTGAGGGGGGGTTTGCAGGGTCAGCAAAGGACTGCCTTGTCAGCTAGGCTGTTGCTTGTCTTTGTGATTGTTAACTAATCTACCAACTTCCTTGCACTTTATGGAATGAAAATCTGTGACCATGACAAGCATGTTTCTTCATCCTCCTGTGCTTTCTGGAGTGAGGCCCAAGTGGGGTCTGGGCCTGAGGCCAGAGGAGAAGAGAAAGGAAGTTTGGAGTGGCTAACATCTCAGGAGATGTTGTTCCCCAGAGTAGCCTGGCTCTGGGTGACAGTGGGCTTTCATCCCCTCTCTGTTGCTTATGAGCTGGGTGACCCTGGGCAAGTAACACTTCAGTTCCCTAATCTGTAAAATGGGAGTTTACTATATCAACCTTGCAAGATGGTTATCACGATTCAAAGGAAGATATAATGCAAGACAAATGCTTAGTGTTGACCTGGCGTAGAGTTAAGCCCTCTGCATGGGGCCATGATTACTCAACTGGTTTGGGTGGGGCCTTGCTAATCACCTGGGGAATTTAAACTGTCCTGAGGACAATGGGTCGCCACTGAAGGCTTTAATCAAAGTGTGACCCCCTTGGGATCTGGACTTTAGAAAGATCCCTCTAGCTTCATTATAGAGAGTGGATTAATGGTTGTAAGATGAGGGCAGAGGACCATCCAGAAAATGTCCTGGATTAGGGGGATGTCTGTGGGGCTAGAGGAAAATGGATTCCTAATATATTTATTAGAGAATATATTAATGCAGCCGACTTAGGCAGCCAGGTGCTATTTTAAGCACTTTATACTATTGACATACTTAATCATCACAGTTATCTCTTCCTGTAGGTTCTTCTACCATCAGCTTTCAGTTTTAGATGAGGAAACCAAGGCACCAAGAGGTTAAATAACTCACCCAAGTTCACACAGCTAGATGGGGTGGAGACGGATTTGAAACCGGAAAGCCTGGTTCCAACATTGGCCTTTTAACAAATGTGCTTCAATTTGGTGATTTATTGGGTATGCAGGAATGTATCAAATGTACATACAGGGATGTTGTAAAACAATCACAAAAATCTCAGTGGCATATAATAATAAACATTTATTTGTCATCACAAGTCCATGTGTTGGCTAGGTAGTTCTGCTGCCCTGAGCTCGTTGGCGGAGCTCACTCACTTGTCTGCAGTTAGCCATGGGCTAGCAGGTAGCTTTGCTCATCTTGGGTGGCTTGCTCAAATATGAGCAAGCCAGGCAGACTCAGCACTGCTCCATGTCTCATCCTCCAGGAGGTTAGCTGGGGCATGCTCTCAGGGAAAAGCAGAGGTGCAAGGGAGTGAGCCAAACATGAAAGGAGTAGAACACTGTCACTTAGCCACATGCTGTTGGCCAAAGCCAGTCCTATGGCCAGCCCAGATTCAAGGAGTGGAGAAATGGACTTCACCTCTTGATAGGCCAAGAGTGTGGGTACAGGGAAGCTGAGAGATTTGGGCCGTTTTGGCCATCAGTTCACCATGGGGAGTGAATCTTTCATAACTCTTAGAATTTTTGCTTGGGCAGCTCAGAGAATAATATTATGAGTCACCAAAAGGGTGAAGCAGAAGAAAGGCAGTTTATGGGAAAAGTCAAGGAGGCTGAGACTCGGTGAGGCCAGATATGTAGCCCCAGGTCCCATAGCTAATATAATCAGGGTCCAGACTCCAGCTGCTCAGAACTGAAAACCACCCTTGGAACAGATAGGTGTGATTGTGTGTCTATAAATGACCTTGCTGTGTGTAAATAATTACTTGGAAGTGCCGAATATGACAAATTCTGCATTTAGAATCCAGGTTTTCTGCCAGTTCAATTCTGAGAAGCCTGCTTTCCTTTTCTATTCTTGGAGTTCTTTCCAATACTGTCCCTGAAGGGGCTTTCTTCTTCACACTGTAGGAATTGAATGTAACTTTTCACCTTCAGGGAATAGTCTGGTGCTGTTCCTCCAGGTGCTGGCCTCTGGGGATTGGAGCAAAGGCTTTCTCTAGGAGCCTAGGCAGCCACCACGCATGGCTCACTGTGGCTTGGGGCTGGGCCATGGCGGAAGCGGTGGCTGACATTTTCCAGTATAACCACTGAATGACATTTCCTGCCACTGAAGGGGGCTTGACTGGGTGTGTGCAAGTGGAGGCCGTCTCTGATATGGCTTTTCTGAAATCACCAGCACTGAATTCCTAGGCCCCTTCCTGACACCCAGAAGCCTCCCAGGCAGTGTTGTTAACTTTCCCAGTAATAAGAAACATCTCCTCTTCTCAGGTTGAACCAGCCCCACCTGCAGAACTTCTTTCTGCCACCTTTCAGGAGTCCCAGACTCTGCAGGGGTTAACACAGCCTGGATTCAAACCCACGCTCCCGGCGCCTACACCACATTGACAATGGCCTCTGAGGATGGGGGAGCTGAGACTCCCTCCCATCATGTCACTCTCAGGGAAGGCAGAGCGAGTGTGTGTTCTTGGGGGGCAATTGTTTCTTCTGGAAATGCCACGGGTGCAGCCTAGGAAAGACCCCAGACAAGGGTAGGCTCAGAAGGGGCCCTCTTAATGAGAAACAATTAGAAGTACTCTGGATTCTTACTGGTGTAATATCATCGTGCTAGCTCTTGTAGTGGTGATAATCAATACTCCATGAATACTTACCACATATGAAACATTGTATCAATGAATGCCCTTGCTTCTTCTACCCCTCTTTCCTTTCTCTCTTCACCCTTTGCAGAGGTGGGCTGAGGGCTCTACTAGTGAGGGACTTTGGAATCAGCCAGGTCAAGATTTGGGGCAAGTGACTACTTAACCTACTTTGAACTTCAGTTTCCCCCATGGGAAATTGAGTGGGGCTAGCATCCATTTCCTGTAGGGTCATTGAAGAGATTCACAGTGACGTATGTAAAGGGCCTGGTACATAGTAGATGCTCAATTCCTGGTGGTTGAACTTGTTATTTTTGTCATTGTTCATGAGCCCGGGGTCCTTGTGGCTACCCCGGGGCCCTGCTTCCTTCTCTTCTTAGCCTGATTTCTTCCCTCTGAGGCCATTGGGGGATACTACCTCCCCTGCTGAGATAGGGAGAGGGGCTCCTGCCTGTGATTCCCCTCTGCCATCTGATGGGTAGATCTGAAATCTGGGATGTGCATCCTGGAGAGTTTTGCCGCCTCCTGTGGAAATGACTTATCCACTGGCAACAGGTTGAGTGTGGCCTGAGCTGGAGCCCTGGTAGCTGAGGAGCGCAGTGCCCAGCAGGGCTGGTCAGGTAGCAGATTGCCTGGGGCACTGGCCAGGACTCTGCTGGACAACGTTCTGCTGGTGGGTCGTCCTGTTCCCTTCCTTCTTTTCTCCTCCAGGTCCCTCCTCCCTTGCCTGGAGTGGCTGTTTTTATTGTATTACTCTGCCATCTCTTAATAAACCCCTGAAGTTTATTCATCAAGCTGTATTTCGCATTAAAATGTGATCCCGAGGTGGTATCCAATTATGCAAAAAAACATGTAGCCACAAGCCTCTTGTTGCCAGTTTGTCATCAGTGCCAGGGTTCCTGGGGTCTGGGATGGCCAGGCCTGGCTCTGTGCACAGGATAACAATGGGAATCCTCCTGTCACCACCCCCCTCCTCTGCTTGAGTGCCTCCGCCTTGGGGAGAACTGCCTGCTAATTTATCTTGGAATGTTTGGGCTTGATGCTTAATTGCTCTGTTTTCTGACTTTCTAAGTAGATGAGTGTGAAAAACAAGTCAACAAATAAACACAAGCTTCTACCAGAAGACCCTGAAACAAAGCAAACAGCTGCCCGCATTACTGAAGCAGAGCAGAGCATCCCTGGTGTCACCCAGTGGGAGACAAATTCCTCATGGTGTCACTGGGCCTCGTGTCATGTGGAAACAAGAAGATCTTGATTCTTCCACTTACTGGCTGTGGGACCTGAGAAAGTGACTTCCTGTGCTGCAATTTTCTTGCCTATAAAATGGGGATGATACTGGTACCTGTCCCATAGGATCATTTTGCAGATAACATGAGATAATACAGATAAAGCATTTAGAATTATTCACACTGTATGGTGTGCCTGATAATTGTCAGCTATTTCAGTTACAATTCCTTTTTTCTTTTATTTTTTTGAGACTAGGTCTTGCTCTGTGGCCCAGGCTGGAGTGCAGTGGTGCAAACATGGTTCACTGCAGCTTCTACCGCCCGGGTTGAAGCAATCCTCCTGCCTTAGCCTCCCGTGTAGCTGGGACCACAGGCACGTACCAGCATGACTGGCTGGTTTTTTGATTTTTTGTCGAGACAGGGTCTTTGTTGCCCAGGCGGGTCTCAAACTCCTGGGCTTAAGCAATCTTCCTGCTTCAGCCTCCCAAAGTGCTGAAAATATGGGTGGGAACCGCTGTGCCCAGCTTCAATTACAATCCTCATGGTTATGAATAGAGTGTGAATGGCTTTGTGATCTTAGACAAATTACCCAAACTTTTCATGCTTGTTTCTTCATCTGTAAACAAAGAAACAGCCATACCTACATCACGAGGGTAGCTATAAAATTATTAAGTGGAGTAACATTTGTGAAATTGTTAGTCCTGTGGTTAGCACTTAGCAGAATCTGAATAAAATCGTTTTCTTTTCTTTTACTTAGGCAGAACTCAATCAACTAGAGAGTTAAAATGATTAGGTTGTTTGTTTAAGAAATAAAATCCTTTGCAATTATACTTTTTAAAATTATTTTTATTTTTAATTGACAAATCAGAGTTGTATGTTTTATGGTATACATAATGTTTTGCTATATGTATATACTGTGAAATGATTAAATCAAGCAAATTAGCATATCTATTACCTGACAATGGTATCTTCTTTTTTTGTGATGAGAAAATTTAAAATCTACTCCCCTAACAAGGTTCAAGCATACACTATAGCCCAGCACAGTAGCTCATGCCTAGAATCCTAGCACTTTGGGAAGCTGGGGCAGGTGAATCCTTCAGGCTCAGGAGTTCAAGACCAGCCTGGGCAACATGGCAAAACCCCATCTCTACCAACAATGCAAAAAATTAGCCAGGAGTGATGGCAAGTGCCTTTGGTCCAAGCTACGTGGGAGGCCAAGGCAGGGGGATCACTTGAGCCCATGAAGCTGAGGCTGCAGTGAGCTGTGATCATGCCACTGCACTTCAGCTTGGGTGACAGAGTGACACCCTGTCTCAAAAAAAAAAAAAAAAATTGGCAATACATGGTTATTAGTGATAGTCACCGTGTTGTACATTAGTTCTTCTGAACTTATTCCTCAGGTCTAAATGATATTTTGTGTCCTTTGACCAATACCTCTCCCTCACTCCCAATTTTAATGATAGCACAACACAGATAAAGTACACACTGTTTAAGAGTAAAACTCAGTGAATTTTTTTTTTTTTTGAGATGAAGCCTTGCTCTATTGCCCAGGCTGGAGTGCCATGACGTGATCTTGGCTCACTGCAACCTCCACCTCCTGGGTTCAGACTATTCTCATGTCTCAGCCTCCCAAGTAGCTGGGACTACAGGCATGTATCACCACGTCTGGCTAATTTTTGCATTTTTAATAGAGACGAAGTTTTGCTGTGTTGGACAGGCTGCTCTCGAACTCCTTGCCTCAAGTGACCTGCCAGCCTTGACCTCCCAAAGTGCTAAGATTACAGGCATAAGCAGTCAGTGAATTTTTATAAATATATACATGACCCAGATCAAGAGAGAGAATATTTCCATCTCTCCAGAAAGTTATATTGCCCCTTCCTGACCCCCTACAGGTAGTCAAGATCCTTATCTCTAATACTATAGACTAGTTTTGCATACTCCTAAACCTCATACAAATGGGAGGATAGAGTATGCACTCTTTTGCATCTGGCTTCTTCAGTTCAACACCATGTCTTCAGATCCCTTGTGTTATTGTGCATATCCACTGGTGCACAATTTGTTTTGTTTTGCGTTTTAGAAAGGATCTGTTGCCCAAACCAGACTGCAGTGACATGATCATAGCTCACCATAACCTTGAACTCCTGGGCTCAAGCGATCCTCCCACTTCAGCCTCCCAAGTAGCTGAAACTACCTATGCATGTCACCACGTCTGGTTAATTTAAAAAAATACGTTTGGAGGCTGAGGCAGAAGAATTGCTTGAATCTGGAAGGCGAAGGTTGCAGTGAGCCAAGATCACGCTACTGCACTACAGTGTCGTGATAGATTGAGACTCTGTCTCAAAAAAAAAAAAAAAAAATTATTTTTGGTAGAGACAGGGTCTTGCTATATTTCCCAGACTGTTTTGAACTCCTGCCCGGAAGTGATTTTCCCACTTTGATCTCCCACAGTGCTAGGGATTATAGGAGTGAGCCACTGTGCCCAGCTGGTGCACAACTTTGTTACTTGTGAATAAAGTTGTTGTGAAGATTCTCATATATGTCTTTTTACAGATATATAAACTTTTTTTTTTTTTTGAGACGGAGTTTCGCTCTTGTTACCCAGGCTGGAGTGCAATGGCGCAATCTTGGCTCACCGCAACCTCCGCCTCCTGGGTTCAGGCAATTGTCCTGCCCCAGCCTCCTGAGTAGCTGGGATTACAGGCACGCGCCACCATGCCCAGCTAATTTTTTGTATTTTTAGTAGAGACGGGGTTTCACCGTGTTGACCAGGATGGTCTCGATCTCTTGACCTCGTGATCCACCCTCCTCGGCCTCCCAAAGTGCTGGGATTACAGGCTTGAGCCACCGCGCCCGGGCAAACTTATTTTTTTTAACTGTGTACTCGAGGAGTTGAATTGTCGAGTCATAAATAGATGCATGTTTAGCTTTATCAGATTTTGCCAAATATATTTTTAAAGTGGTTATTCTCAGGTTATTTTTTGAATTGCTAAAAAAGGAGGAGAAGTTAAGTCTAGAAGAGATGGAATGTTAAACTTATCTGATTGTATTTGTATTGCATTCTATTTTCTCTTGTTTTATACTATTTATAATTCATTTCTGCCCATCTTCTATAGAAACAGTTGCAATTGTAACTGAATATATTGTTACCAAAATATTCATTATTTATAATGGAAAAAAATGAGAATAATCTAAATGTCCATCTAAAGAGGAATGGCTTATAAATCACAGTATACATATATATTGTGCAATTATGAGACAAATGAAAAAGTACTAGTCTGGTACAGTGTACAAGTTATTGTAAGAGTTTAAAAAGTATGTTGGAGAATATCAAGCAGAATATGGACTACATATGATGTTTATTATATATCAGAAAATTTTTATGGTATACTATTTTGTAACTTGTTTAAAGTTACAAAATATCTTTCTCTCTCTCTCTCTCTTTCTCTATTAAATTGGGTAAAGCATATAAACAGGAAATTCACAGAAAAGCAACCTGGAAAGGCTAGTAAATATATAAAAGGTGCTCAATGTCATTAGTATTTATGACAATGCAATGAAAACAATCATGAAGTATCAGTTCACATTCGATAGATTGCCAAAAATTTGAATGCTTGACAGCACTTTGTTGGCAAGGACGCGGAGCAAAAGGAATTTTCATGTGCTGAAAATGTGGATATTGTCAAATTGTTCTCTAAAGTGGTTGTACTAATTTATATTCTATGGTGGGAATACAAATTAGTACAAGCATTTTAGAGAGCAATTTGGCAATATTTAGTAAAGCTGAAGATACTCATGCCTTAAACCAGACATTCCATCTTTAGCTCTACACTCCAGAGAAACTCCTGCATATGTATCTAAGGAGGTGGGTTCAATACAGCACTGTTAGTATAGTGGCAAAATTGAAACAATTCTAATACTTCTCAAGAGAAGAATTGATACATTGTGGCATAATAACACAATGAAATATGACCTGGTGTTCCAATGAATGAAATAATGCTACAATGTAACAACATGGGAAATCTGGAAACAAGGTAGATGGGAAAAAAGCAAGTTGTAGAAGGCAACATACACTATGATACTTCAGGAAGCATAACATGTGAAACAAAGTTACCTATTGTTATGGATACCAATAACTGTAGTAGAAGATTAATGGCTATGGAAATGATAATTTCTAGACATAAATTACTTTTGGGGAGGGAAGCAGAACGTGATGCAAGAAAGAAATAGTGGCTTTCAATTTTCTATGTGATGTTTTATTTCTTAAGCTGGGCACTGTGTTCTTGGATGTTCATTGAATTAACCCATGAAATACTTAATATAAAAAGTAAGATTTGTCTATCCATCCATCTGGAGTGCTATATATCAAAAAGTTCATGATGATTATTTCTGAGAAGTAACCATAGGGGACAGCATATTTCATTTCCTACTTTATCTATTTCTTTAATGTGGGAATTTAAATGAGTAGATACTGCTCTAAAAAATATATAGGCCAGGCGTGGTGGCTCATGCCTGTAATCCCAGCACTTTGGGAGGCCGAGGTAGGCAGATCACTTGAAGTCAGGAGTTTGAGACCAGCCTGGCCAACATAGTGAAACCTCGTCTCTACTAAAAATGCAAAAATTAGCCAGGTAGGGTGGCTGGTGTCTATAGTCCCAGCTACTCAGGAGGCTGAGGCATGAGAATTACTTGAACCCAGGAGGTGGAGTTTGCAGTGAGCCGAGATTGTGCCACTGCACTACAGCCTGGGACACAGAGCAAGACTCTGTCTCACAAAGAAAAACAAACATATATATATATATATATATATATATATATATATAAATGTATATATGGAAGAAAAAAAGGACATTAGTAATCCCCTGCACTCTAGATGTGGTAATTTTCAGCTAAAGAGAATACTCCCATTTTCTGACCATTTTGGGTAAAGCCTGCCTAGAAATGAGAGTGGCTTTCCCTATTAGAGTGGGGATAATTTCCCCTGAGAAGTTCAGGGAGATACATAAGAAGAGCCAGAGACACTAGGGGCAAGTGGCCTCAGAGTGGCCCTGAGCTTAGCAGGAGAGCAGGAAGACGGGGGAGGGGTGATCTGCTGGTGTTTGAATCCTGTAATCCTCAGATATTTGCCCATTATCACAAAGCTGTGATCCCAGTGGACCATTTTAGGACCAAGACACTCCTTTAATGAAAACTCTTAAAAAGCAGAGACAGACCAATAAAACCCTTCTGGGTTATGGTCCGTTCACTTGGAGCCAAACGGTTTGCTCGTTAATACCTTTCCCCCGTTCGCCTTATGACCAATTAGCAGCTATTAAGGCCCAACTCATTCTGGCATGAAGCTTTTCCCCAGCAGCAGCTGCCTCAGCAGTAAGGGCTTTGGGGATGTGGAGGATGAGGATGGGGGCTGGTGGGAAGGAGGAAGAAGTGGAGGAGGAGGAGGTAGAAGAGGAGGTGGAGGAGGAGGAGAAGGAGGTGGAAGAGGAGAAGGAGCTAGAGGAGGAGAAGATGTTGTAGGAGGAGGAGATAAGACGGAGGAGGAGGAGGTGGAGACAGAGACCCAAGAACTCTGTATCTATGACAGCAAAGCCAGGGTTCTTTTTAATATCCTTGTGTGGTCTCTGTTGTGAGTTGTTTTCATGGAAAGGGCTGGAGAGAGTGAAGGCAGGATTAGCCTGAAGGATCAGGGACAGTTTGTCACCCAAGGTGCTTGGTTCCTGGGGGCAGACCCCCACAGCCTGTCCCCTGCCCTAGCACCCTGCAATTCACAGTGGATGGTACTCAACATGAGGCATCCCTCCTTGAATGGGTCCCTGCTATCCTTCCTCATATCCCAGCAACCCAGAGCTGTATGGAATCCCTGAGACCCCTTGTTCCCTCATCTCCCAGGTCAAGATGCCTGTGCTCAGCAACCTGCTGAGACATCTCACTCCACTCAAGAATTTCTGTGGCATGGTGGCTCACACCTGTATTCCCATCTACTTAGGAAGCCGAGGTGGGAGAATTGCTTGAGACAGAAGTTTAAGACTAGCCTGGAAAACATGACACAGACCCCATCTCTACTGAAAAATACATATTAAAAACAAAAAGGAACTTCTGGGAAATTCCAAGACATCCTCTGTGCTGAATAAGAGAATTCTCTGCTCTGCCACAAGAAAAGCAGGAGCCATGGGGCTTTGGGCAAATTATATGACCTCTTTGAGCCTCAGTTTTCTTCTCAGTAAAATGGGATAATAAATCTCTGCCTCATAAGCACGTCTTGAGGACAAAATGAGATCAGGTGGGTGAAACGCGAGGCCCAGAATGAAGAAGCTTCTTGGCTATGATCCATTTCTTTTTATGCAGGTGAAAGTCACATAAAATCAACTATTTTATACTTTAAAATTCAGCATCATTCAGCACGTCTACAATGTTGTGCAGCCATCAACTCATCCGCTCTTTCTTGTGCCAAAACATTTTTTTTTTTGAGACAGGGTATCACTCTGTCAGCCAGGCTGGAGTGCAGTGGTATGACCTCAGCTTACTGCGGCACTGCAAACTTCACCTCCCAGGTTTAAGCAATTCTCTCACCTCAGCCTCCCAAGTAGCTGGGACTACAAGTGTGTCACCATGCCCAGCTAATTTTTGTATTTTCAGTAAAGACGAGATTTCACCATGTTGGCCAGGCTGGTCTCCAACTCCTTAGCTGAAGGGATCCTCCTGCCTCAGCCTCCCAAAGTGCTGGGATTACAGGCATGAGTCACTGCACCTGTTCCAAAAATATTGTTATCACCCCCAAAAGGGGACCTCATATCCACTGAGCAGTCACTCCCCGGCCCCTTACTTGTCCACCCCTGTCACTCAGTAAGTGCACTGGCACCATTACAGCTCACTGCAGCCTCAAATTCCTGGGCTCAAGTGATCCTCCCACCTCAGCCTCTTGAGTAACTGGGACTATAGGCATGTACCATGACACCTCACTGATTTTTTAATTTTGTAGTGATGAGATCTCACTATGCTGCCCAGGCTGATCTCAGACTACTGTATTGTGAGTATCTCTCCTGGGAGCATGCATGCACATGGACTTGTTTGAGTGACTGTTTTCAATTCTTTTGGGACTCTCCCTGGGAGCAGAATTGCTGGGTGATGTGTGGTATTAATAATTCTATGTTTAACATGTTGAGAACCCACCAAATTGTTTTCCAAAGGGGCTACAGCATTTTGCATTCTTGCTAGCAGTGTAGGAGACTTCCAATTTCTCCATATCCTTGTAACACTTATTTTTCATTTTTTGTTTGTAATCATCCAAGTAGGTAGGAATCAGTATCTTATGGTTCCTTTTTAAGCAGTGGCATGAAGGGAGATGGTTTGGGGGGTCTGAGTAGTCCACAGTCTTGAGAAATGGTCCTGTCATACCGATTAGCTGTAGGCAGGGCTGCCTGCCCTCAGGTGTGACCTGAACATCCTCTCCACTGCACCCCAAACTCTGGAAGGCAGGTATGCCTCTCTGCACCCCCACTCTCTCTCTTATCCATCAGAGCTGGGGCCTCTGCGGGTAGCAGGGGACTACCCCTCATCCTAGTCTGCCTTCCCTTATTCTGGAACTGGAAAAAAGGCCGACTTTCTTTCTTTCCTTTTCTTTCTTTTTTTTTTTTGTTTTGTTTTGTTTTGTTACCGAATCTTGCTCTGTTGCCCAGGCTGGAGTGCAATGGTGTGGTCTCGGCTCACCGCAACCTCCACCTCCCGGGTTCAAGCAATTCTCCTGCCTCAGCCTCTCAAGTAGCTGGGATTACAGGCACCCATCACCACACCCAGTTAACTTTTTTTTTGGATTTTTACTAGTGACGGGGTTTTGCCCTGTTAGTCAGGCTGGTCTTGAACTCCTGACCTCGTGATCCGCCCACCTCGGCCTCCCAAAGTGCTGGAATTACAGGCATGAGCCACCCCGGCCAGAAAAGGCTGACTTTCAAAGCACTTCTACTAGGAAGGCTAGGACTGTCTCCTTTTGGTTTTGCATTTCCTCCACCATGTTGCTGTCCCTATGATGGTAGGTGGTCTGGAAGGCCAGGCTGGAGCTGTGGGGGATTTGGATATAAAGCTCTAGGGTCTCCTCTCAGCAGCTGCTGAGTTCCTGCCTTGGGAAGTAAGGAGACCCAAGCTATGCTCAAACAGCAAGGGAACTGACCTCCTCTCGGGCCAGCCCCTCCTTCATCAGCCTTCCTGCAGAGCACCAAGACAGGGTCCCCTCCTCAGCTCTCCCGGCCCATTGGGTTTCTCTGCCTCAGAATCAAGCCCAGCCCCACCGATCCCAGCTTTTGGTCCATGTGTTGCTTCCCTGTCTATGAGAACATAAAATCTCTGGTTCCATCACTGGATCCATCCTGTGCTGAGTGGAGGCTGGTTTTGGATTTGGGGGACCCCAGCTCTCCTCTAATCCCTAGCTGCTGCTGCCACACCCCTTGTGACCCAGAAGACCCGACTTAATTAGGGAGACTCAGCAATGCCCCACCTGCCTGCCCTGGCTCTGGGAAATGGTGGCCCCTGTGTGTGGGGCTGGGGCTGGTGCACTTTTGTCAAATGGACCAGACCTGTGGGGCCTTAGACTATGTCTCTGACCTTGTGGGTCCTTTGGACAAGGCAAATGCCATCGAATCTGGGTTTTCTGTAACCCTCCGATAGCTACTGGAGGTTGGTTCCCTTTCTCTGGGACATGCCCCACTGCCATTTCCCCTAAGCCTCAGGACCAGCATTCAGAGGTCCTCCCCCGTTCAGCTCCTCCTTTACTTAGCTGATTAATAACTCTTCCCCTCCCAGCCCGCTTCTTACCCCACCCAGGCCTAGATTCCAGTGGGGTGAGATGGGTAGGGGGAAAGGGAGGGGAGGGGCCGGGCATATCCACCTTGTTTTCCAATATGCATCCAAGAGAGTTCTGCGTTCTTTCTTCTGGGGGGTAGGATCCATCAGAATGCAAACCTTACCTGCTGAGGTAACAAACCTCAGCTGAATGATGCCTTTGATGCGTCCAAGTTTCCTTCTTTAAAAGCAACAACTCTCTCCCCATGCCCCAGCAACTTTATTTGCTTCAACCATTTTTTTGGTCGTCACAATGGCAGTACGTTCTAGGAAACAGACAAGGAAAAACAACAAAATATTTAAAGAGAAAAATACCTATAATCACACCACCCAGAGTTAACCATTTTTACCTAACAGTAACAACAACAATAAGAAAATCACCACTTATTGAATGTTTATTTTATGTTGGGGCAATGGTAAGCATCATACACAGGTCATTGTCTTTAATCTTTGCGGTAGCCTCATGAAGTAGGTATTTTCTGCATTTTACAGACAAAAAAGCTGAAGTATGGAGAGGTTGTGTAATTTGCACAAGGTCACAGGGCTGGGAAAATTCAAACCCCAAACCCGTCTGTCTGCCTGCAGCTCACACACCCTACCTCCCTAGCACCATTCAAGTAAATATATTTATACAAAGTCTTTTAATGGAATTAATTCTAGTTATTGCTTTGTAACCTGCTTTTTCTGCCTCATTTAACAGTGGATGGTTAACACTGTGTATCCTTCTGCAATATTATTTTAAATGGTTGCCTAGTAGCTCTCTGTCTGCATGCTCCAAAGTGTGTTTGACAAATTCCCTATTGTTGTATAGGTAGGTTGTTTCTAAAGTTTTGTTATTATAAGCCACACTGCTGAACCGGACCAGTGCTAATTTTTTTTTGCCCACAGTATGCACAGTAATTTCCTTGGGTAAGTTCCCAGACGGAAGGGATGGGAGGGTAGAGGCTCTTGCCCTTTGTTTTTCAAATGTCTGTAACATCTTTGGATCAATTACATGTAATTTGTGAATACAAGTTGTGCCATTAACAGAGGGAAGGTTGACACCTTACCTAACTTGTTGGGCTTTGCACAACCTAGGATTACATGAGCTGTAAACAAGGCTCTAATAGCCCTGGATTATCTGTGGCTATTGTCGGTTCATGTAAAGGTGGTAATTTATTAAACAGATTTTTAAAATGTGTCTAAGTACACCTGGGAGGAGTAGAGTGTGGGTGGGGCTCCTGGGGGAGGAGCTGGGATGTGGTGCTTTGGGGGCTGGGGGCAGCAGGTGGTTATTGGTTCTGGGAATCCTCATACTCAGCAAAGGGCTGGCCCAGAGGCCCCACTCCCCACAGTCCCAGGGTCCCTCCGCCTGGTGTCAAGGTGCCCAGGAGTGAGCTGCCCCAGGGGTTGAGGGAGGGAAATATAGGACAACAGAGGTGGAGGCTGAGCAGGCATGAACAGGTGACAAGTCATGCCCTGTTCCTACAAGGCCGTGGGTGCTGTTTCAACTGCCAAGAAATAACAGCTGGTGATGGCGAAATATCCCAGAAAAATTTCTTCACGGAAGTTATTTAGCAGTGAAAACAGCCTCTCATTCCATGAACGCTGTAAGGAAGGAGGATCTCTGTGTGTGAGGAACACCGAGCCTCCTGCCACTCCCAGGCACCCCTCAGCCATCTGGTGGGATTCTTCGGACGTCACTTGCTGGACCACATTATGTGGTGGCTTCCAGGCTACCCGGAGGGGTTGTGGGGTGGGACTTCATGGGCGTAGGCGCCAGCCCAGCTGAGGCAGAACCAGTTTGGACTTTAAGCCAGTGAACTGTTCGATGAGGTATATGGGCCAGTTTCCTTTGCAGGCAGGGTGGATGGAGTCAAGAAGACAGTCCCTCGAAGGCAGGGACTGTCACCCATTCCAGTGGTGTGACAGACTCAGAGCTCTGGAGGAGCTTTCCTTAGTCAGAGGTCAGCATGGTGGGTGCCAACCTGTTGCCTTCTGGGTGTGAGAACTGAACAAACAGAGACCTAGGGACAGGTAGTGTTGTGGGAGGGAAGTCCCCTTCGATAATTCACCGTTCTCAGGGCACCAGCCTTCTGTGTGTTTCCTGGCCACATATTTTTTCCTTACCCACCATTCTCCCTCTCCCCTCAGTCATGTTTCAAGTGTCAATGTAGCATCACGTCTCAGATGCCGTTTCCTGAGAACTTACTGTGGATCAGGCCCTGCTGTAAGCAGGCTTCATGCATTATTTTTTAAAACTCTCCCAATAGTCTTACAGGGTAGTCAATGATACCATCCCTTTCTTACAGATGGATAAACCCAGGCCTGTCATTTGCCCCAAGACACCCAACCAGTTAAGTTCCTGTTCGCCCCAAGGTTTATGTAACCCTAGAGTTCAGGTTCTTGTCAGCAACAGCCCCATGCTGCTTGCTGAAGCTTGTCCTCACTCCTAGTATGTAGCTGTGGCCCCTATAAACCCCGAACTTCCTTCCGGGGCCTCCACCACTGTCTACCACCTCGACTTTACAGGTTCGAGTGATCTTCCTGCCTCAGCCTCTCGAGTACAGGAGTACAGGCATGCATCACCACGCCCAGCTAATGTTTTGTGTTATTCACTTGTTCTTTTGTTTAAGTGTCTGTCTAGCTGTCTCGCTGGATAGGAAACTCCCTGATGTCAGGCATTGGGTGTGGCTCATATTCACAGCCCAGTATCTGGCTTAGGACTGACATACAGTAGGTGCTTAATAAATGTTTGAAGAACAAATGCATCTTCAATTGTAATAACTCAGCTGGATGCCTGGGTATCTGTATGTTTTATCTTTTGGAAACTTACTCTGGAAAATCCAGAGGCTACAGTAAATCCACGAGACAGAGTCTCAGAAGAACCCAAGTCGACACCAAGGTTTCGTTTTTGTTTTGTGTTTACATTTTTCCTTCTTGACATTCCTTCTTTGGGTTTTCATGGCATTCTGGAACATTCATATGCTTCCCATTTGTGATATCTCATGATCTTCACATTTACCCTGTGAGTTGAGTACATCAGGTGTACAAAGAGCCTTTCTTATAGATGGGACCCCTTGATGATGGGAGAGTCATTTTTGATGACAGAGTCTCACAGGAACTCACGTGGAGTCAGTGAGGATTCTCGGCTATCTGACCCTCCCACTGGGACCCTCTCCCTGGGTGCTGGAGATGCCAGGTGTCAATCAGTTTTCTTTTTTTTGAGACAGAGTCTCAGTGGCCTGATTTCAGCTCATTGCAACTTCCACCTCCTGGATTCAAGTGATTGTCCTAACTCCGCCTCCTGAGTATCTGAGATTAAAGGTGCCCACCATAATGCCCAGCTACATTTTGCATTTTTAGTAGAGACAGGTTTTGCCAAGTTGGCCAAGCTGGTCTCGAACTCCTGACCTCAATTGTTCTGTCTGCCTTGGCCTCCCAAAATGCTAGGATTACAGGTATAAGCCACCACGCCTGGCACGATCAGGGTTCTTTATGGAGGCTCCATAGTGGCCTGGGGACAATGGCAGAGTCTGAGGCAGCTATGCTTCTCTACATGGGGCTGGAGTCCTTTGCTCTTACGGTATATCATTTCCCTGATTTGATAGAGTCCCATTTGAAAACGACAGTCTTTGTGCTTAGAGTCCTTCATGGGTCACTGTCAGTTGTTCTTGACAATATCATTTTCCAGGTTCAAACACAGCTCATGTGAATATGGCACTCACCTGTCTTAAGCCTGAGCTCCATTAGACGCTGGGACTCTGCTGTACCCAGGGAATTGGTCAGTCATTAGAACTGCCCACTCCACCCCAACGTTCCCCACAACACCAGATTTTCACAGCCTTGAAAGGGTAGGGAGATTCTCGCACAAGACTGCGCATTGAACAGTGAAGGGCAGTAGTGCGTTGAAGAGGGAATGAGCAGATCCTCTGTCATGGAGTAAAAAGTCCTTAACCTTGGGAATGTGGGAACTGGGCTTTTTTTTCTAGCTCCCAGGAGAGCTAGAGAATAAAAAATGAAGAGGATGCATCTATCAGGAAGGAACAAAATGCTACTTAAAAGCGTTAGTGACGTCCGCGGAGGATGGGTCTTGTGAACTGGCTTCCTAGAAAAGTGACCGGCTGAGGGCTCCCTGGTGTTTCCACCCCAGTTTTTCTGCATGAAAGAAAATTCCACCTGGTCTCTTCTCTAACGACAGCGTGATTCACTAGAATAATTTTTAAAAGAAAAAGGAAAGGAACTGACGCTCGACCCCTTGGCGACTCTTCCATGCAGGTGTGATGGCTCTGATAGGGGCAAGGGTCATGACAAAAGTCACCTCCACTGGCCCTGGTGGCTGCTCCGAGCTCCTCTTCTCTCCCCGCTGGGATCACACAGGCAGGCAAAGCTGGTCAGTGACAGGATGCTGCAGAGGCCTCCATCCCAGTGTCCTTCCCAAGGACATGCCCACCATCCAACATGGCTCCCTTGTCAGGCAGTGAACTCGGGGCAGAGGAAAGTGGAAGGGAAGGCATTGGTTGCCAGCAGCCAGTCCTCGGCGGGGTGGCCCCTCCCCAGCTCTGGCTGTCAGGACCTGCGGGAGGCCGGCAGGGCTTTAGCATGCAGCACCAGCCTTTCTGAGGAGTGCGGAGTCTGGGCTGATGCCAGGAGAGACAGGAAGAAAAGAAGTCAGTCACTGCCCTTCCAGCTAAATGCTTGTTTTCTATGGTAGTCAGAGCTGGGGAGGGTTTACTTTCTTATTTTTAAATTTTTTGAGATATAGTTCCTATGGTGTAAGATTTATTTATTTATTTAGAGATGGAGTCTCACTCTGACACCCAGGCTACAGTGCAATGGTGTGATCTTGGCTCACTGCAACTTCTGCCTCCTGGATTCAAGCGATTCTCCCACCTCAGCCTCCTGAGTAGCTGGGATTACAGGATCCCGCCATCATGCCCACCAAATTTTTGTGTTTTCAGTAGAGACAGAGTTTCACCATGTTGGCCAGGCTGGTCTCGAACTCCTGACCTCAGGTGATCTACCCACCTCAGTCTCCCAAAGTGCAGGGATTACAGGCATGAACCACTGTGTCTGGCCAGATCTACTCCTTTAAAGTATCTGGTTTTTAGGAAAGTCACAAAGTTATGCAACCATCACTACTGTTGAATTCCATCACTCCAAAAAGAATTTTCATTACTCCCAGAAGAAATCCCATATCCATTAGTGATCATTTTCTACTCCCCTATCCCCCTGCCTCTGATAACCATGGATCTACTTTCTGTCTCTATGGATTTGTCTGCTCTGGACATTTCATATAATTGGAATCATACACTATGTGGTCTTTGGTGACAGACTTCCTTCACTTAGCATGATGTTCTCAGGGTTCATCTGTACTGTCGTATGCACCAGTACTTCATTCCTCTGTGGCTGAATAATATTCCATGTGTGGATAGAATTCATTGTGTTTCTCCCTTCATCGGTGCATAGGCATCTGGATTGTTTCCACTTTTCGGCTATTACGAACATGTTGCTATTAGCATCTGTATAAAAGTTTTGTGTGAACATATGTTTTCAATTCTCTCAGGTAGATACCTAAGAATGAAACTGCTGGGTCCTATGATAACTCTATGTTTAACCTTTTGAATAACTTCCAGACTGTTTTCAAAGCAGCTGTACCACTTTGCATTTTCACACTAGCAATGTACAAGGGTTCCAGTTTCTCCACATCCTCCCCAACATTTGGTATTGTCTGTTGTTTTGATTATAGGCATCCTAGTGGGAGTGAAGTGGGGAGGCTGGAAATAGACACAGGGTAACATATGCAATTAGGATGACCTGAGTGTGGATTGCAGGGAGGAAGTGGGGTGTTGGGAAAGTCCCAGATAACATCTCTATGAGATTTGGGGACACATCTCATCCAAGGTGAGGAGAGTTTGGCAGCCTCATGAAGGCTTGCAGCCCCAGCACCTAGCACAAAGACTACACTAGTAAGCAACTCCACTTTATGTTGAATGAATGATTGACTAAATGAATGCATGGAAGTCCCAGTCACTGGGAATCTGGTGAGCATGAAGGGAGCAGGAGATGGGCCAGGCCACTCTCTTGTATATTTCAGAAAAGAAGTACCCGCTTCAGGTCACATCCTTAGTCTTTTTGCAGTTGGGATGGATGTAGCTCTCTTTCTTTCCTTCCTCCCTCCCTCCCTCCCTCCCTCCCTCCCTCCCTTCCTTCCTTCCTTCCTTCTGAGTCTCACTCTCTCACCCAGGCTGGAGTGCAGAGGTGAGATCTTGGCTCACTGCAACCTCCTGGGTTCAAGCAGTTCTCCTGACTCAGCCTCCTGAGTAGCTGGGATTCAGGCATGTGCCACCACACTTAGCTAATTTTTGTATTTTTAGTAGAGATGGGGTTTCACCATATTGACCAGGCTGGTCTTGAACTCCTGACCTCAGGTGATCCGCCTGCCTCCACCTCCCAAAGTTCTAGGATTACAGGCAAGAAACACTGTGCCCTGCCTCCTCTCTTTCTTATAAATGAGGGAAAGAGGTTGGTGAGAAATGAAGAGTGGGAAGGGCCAGGGCTTACAGTGTGGAAGCTGCAGGCTGTGAATTGTGGCTAAAACAACCCTGAGCGTGACAGCTCCACGCAGGCCTCAGCACCCTCTGAGCTGACCTTCAGTTGCCCTTGACTTCTCAAATCTGCTTTCCACGGTAATGCTTGGTTTTAGATCTCTCTCTGTAGACTGCTGTGACTGTTGCTTTCTGCAGCGCGGGAGAGGGCAACTCGTCTCCTGTTGAACATCCTCCCAGGATGAACTAGCTGGCTCTTCCTGGCATGTCTACGTGGGTGCAGGGGAGACGCTGAGCTGGAAGCCTGAGGGCTCTGTGTCTTCTGGAAGCTCAGCACTGAGGAGGGAGAGAGTGCTGGAAAAGCCACCCTGTATGTGAATGGCAGGACGTTTAGTTTAGCTTAATCATAAACACACTTCCAGTTACTGATTATTTTATACATGCCAGATTCTGCCCGGAGTGCAGAGTGCTGTTTTATTTTTTTGGGAGACAAGGACTCTGTCATTCAGACTAGAGTGCAGTGTTGTGATCATGACTCACTGCAGCCTCTACCTCCGGGGCTCAAGTAATCCTCCCACCTCAGCCTGTGGAGTAGCTGAGGCTACAGGTGAGTACCACCATGCCTGGCTAATTTTTATTTTATTTTATTTTATTTTTTTTTGTAGAGATGGGGCCTTGCTATGTTGTCCATCCTGGTCTCAAACTCCTGGGCTAAAGCAATCCTCTTGCCTTGGCCTCCCAAAGTGTTGGGATTACAGGCATGAGCCACCATACCTGGCCCTAGAGTGCATTATGTAATCTGGCAACTGCCATTGGTTGTTTCCCTAGAGGTCATTTTCCTCCATATTCCTCTTAATAGAAGACCTGAGCATAAAGTATAATTGGGTTGCCTTCCCAGCATCCCTTGTAGCTAGGGATGGTGGTCATGTGATCTGATTCTGGCCAATGAGATATCGGGGGAAATGTGCTGGGTGCTCTTTTAACCCATTTCCATTTTCCCCAAGAAAATGAAAAGTGAGCTGCAGTTTTTTTGTTTTTTTTTTTTTTTTTTTTTTTTTTTTAACAGGAAAGCAGTTTTAAAAATGAGAGAGATGCGGCAATACAACGTTTTATACAGAGGATTCTGCATTTATGGCTACCACAACCACCTTGCAACCCTAAAGGGAAAGCCACGTTGATGGCAGATTCACTGAGCCGGCCCTGGTACTACCTGGCCCTGACATCTTGTTATTTTGAAAACTATATCTCTCTCTGTTTAAGTTGCAGTAAATGGAATTTTCTGGTTTTTTTTTTTTTCAGCCCCCAATCACAATTGACACATACGTTATTTTTTTTCGCTTGTTTTTTTGAGACAGAGTCTTACTCTGTCACCAGGCGCCAGGCTGGAGTGCAGTGGCGCCATCTCGGCTCACTGCAACCTCTGCCTCCTGGCTTCAAGTGATTCTCCTGCCTCAGTCTACTGAGTAGCTGGAACTACAGGCGCACACCACCACACCCAGCTAATTTTTTGTATTTTTTAGTAGAGATGGGGTTTCACCATGTTGGCCTGGATGGTCTCGATCTCTTGACCTAGTGATCCACTCGCCTTGGCTTCCCAAAGTGCTGGGATTACAGGCATGAGCCACTGCGCCCGGCCATTGACACATGTATTTTCTTTTTGTTGTTGTTGCTGAGATGGAGTCTCATTCTGCCACCCAGGCTGGAGTGCAGTGGCATGATCTCGGCTCACTGCAACCTCTGCTCCATGGGTTCAAGCGGTTCTCCTGCCTCACCCTCCCAAGTAGCTGGGATTACAGGTGTCTGCTACCACACCCAGCTAATTTTTGTATTTTTAGTAGAGATGGGGTTTCATTGCGTAGGCTGGTCTCTAACTCCTGACCTCAAGTGATCCACCTGCCTTGGTCTCCCAAAGTGCTGGGATTACAGACATGAGCTGCTGCACCCAGCTGACACATGTATTTTCTGATTAATTTTTATTATTGCTGTAGGGGAAGGTATATTTATTTCCACATTAGATAATTGATGTTCAGAGAAGGTAAGATACTTGTCCAAAGTCACACAGCTAGAATAACTGGGTGTGTCAGAATTTGAACTCAGGTCTGTCTATCCTCAAAGCCCTTATTATTTTCATTGTTCTAAGCCTCTGCCCAATCTGGCCTCAGAGTGGAAAAATATGTGAACTACAGCCAGACAGAGGCTTTTGCAGAAAAGAAAAACATGTCTCAACTTTTTTAACCCCAATATGTGCCCGGGGTCTCCCAGCTTCCTGGGTTTTTTTTTTCTTCCCTTATGGAATCAGTCTCTAGGCCCTTCCATACGGTAGGTGAATGGTGGTCTCTTGGGAAGGGATCTTGTCGGGCTTGTAGGGGAAGACACACTAGACTTGGAATAAAAAGGCTGGGGCCTGAATTCCAGCTCTTCTCTGTGACTCCCTTGGCCCTGTGACCTTGGGTAGATGGCCTAAGGTCTGTGAAACTTGATTCTTTATTTGTAAAATGTATGAGAACTCTTTTGGACAGAAAACCCATGTGACATATTTTGGATATTTGTCTCCTCCAAATCTCATGTTGAAATGTGATCCCCAGTGTGTTGAAGGTGGGGCCTGGTGGGAAGCATGTGGGTCATGGGGGTGAGTACCTCATGAATAGCTTGGTGCCTCCCTGCAGTCATGATTCATGTGAGATCTGATTGTTAGAGACTGGGACCGCCTCTCTCTCTTGCTTCCACTCTCACCATGTGACATGCTTGCTCCTGCTTCACCTTCCACCACGAGTGAAAGCTTCCTGAGGCCTCACTGGAAGCTGAGCAGATGCTGGCACCATGCTTCCTGTACAGCCTGCAGGACTGTGAGCCAAAGAAACCTCTTTTCTTTATAAATTACCCCATCTCAGGTATTTCTTTGTTGCAAGGCAAAATGGACTAATATACCATATCAAGCTATCTTGAGCCAAGAAGGGAAATGTGTGGGCTTTTATTTATTGAAAAATTTAAGCAGTGGAACTGGCTTTCCCCTAAGACATAGAGGTGTTAGCAGAGAGGGAAAACAGACCCTGCCTTTCCAAATTCCACTGCCCAACTTGCTCCCACCTTCCCAGGCTAATGATGTTTCTTCTTCCCCCACCCTGTAATGTTCAGCCCAGTGAAAAGAGCTTCCTGTTTCCCAGTGGCACTGGTGACAGTTCTACAATGAATGTCAGTGGCTCTGCCTGGCTTGCGTGGGAACTGGTTGGTTTCCAGTGGAAAAATGGGGAGGTGGGGAAGTTGTCTTGGTCCACTTTGCTGTGGTATAAAGGCAAACCTGAGGCTGGGTAGTTTATAAATCAAAGATTTATTTGGTTCACATTCTACAGGCTGTACGAGAAGCATGACATCAGCATCTGTTTCTGGTGAGGGCTTCAGGAAGCTTCCAATCATGGTGGAAGAAGAAGGGGGAGCAGACATGTCATTTGTTGAGAGAGGGAGCAAGAGATATGCCAGGTTCTAGCTTTTCTGTGAATGAAGAGAGCAAGAACCCACTTATTACCTCCAGGCAGGCACCAAACCGCTCAAGAAGGATCTGCCCCTGAACCCAAACACCTCCCACCAGGCTCCATCTCCAACACTGAGGATCAGATTTCAACATGTGATTTGGAGAGGACAAGTATCCAAACCATATCGGAGGTCCTATATCCAGAAGTGGGGAATAAACGTCCCATATCCAGAAGTGGGGAATAGACACTGGGCAGGTCCTCTTCTGCCCCTCAAGGACCATTCAATAAGAGAGCCGCCTTCTGTGTAAGTAAACCATTTGTAAGTACCAGCAGCCTCTTCCCAGGACACGGTGGTGTTCACCACTAGCCCACAAGGGAGGGGAGCCAGGACCATCTCCACCATGCCTTCCCTCTCCATCACCCCAGCCTTTGTCCCTGCACCCAACATGACAATCACAGTGTGGCTTGAGATGAGACTCTCTAATCCTATTACTCATTCATCAGCCAGCAGATGAGAACAGGCGCTGGATCGAACACTGCCGAGGAAGCTGGGAGATGCCTTCTCCACTGCTGTGAAACTGGGCTTAGCGCAGGCACAATAGGTGTGTAATTTAAGGTTTTGTTGAGGCAGAATCCAATCACATACTTGACTGGTGGATCACAGAGACTCACAGGCTAAAAGAATGAGATAATTCCATCTCACACAAACACTGGCATTCAGCTTTGACTTAATAACAAATGTGTGACCAACCTTACACTGTTTCATTCCCTCTTTTTTGTTTTAATGCATTTCCACCTCCTCCCTCTCTCTCCTCTCTCCTGTGTCCTCCTTGGCACCCAGAGACGGAATGAGACCCAGCAAAGTCCTAGAGGCAGAAAATAAAGGCAAAGAAGTGGGAAGAAGCTTTTTAAATGGCGATCGGCACAGGGGATTCACCCGGTCCCCGCTGCCCTCTGGCCCTCCTGTTTCCAGCCCACACTGCAGTTTACATTCATAGATTCTTCAATGTCTGTCCCCACTAGGAAGACAGTGGCTGCATCTTCCTTGATTCCCAGAGCTGAGCACAAGCACCTAGCACAACCTAGGTGCCCAAAGGATTTTTTGCTGAATGACTGCGTGGAGGTGAGAGACAGCTTCCAGGGATGGATTTATTCTGATTCTTAGTCATCTTGGTTCTTCTGTTCCAGGAGTGGCTCAGAATGAGGAAAGGCAGCGGGCAGGAGAGATGCATGGTCATGTTCATTAGATGTTTCCTTTATTCATTTAATGCATTTTTATCTAGAGGGGATTATTCAGTGTGGGACAAGGAAAGGTTGTAAGAAGAAATAGAGCATTTGGTTTCTGATCCCTGTTAAGTGGTGCTATAATTGTTTATATAGGCTGGGCATGGTGGCTCACCCCTGTAATTCCAGCATTTTGAGAGGCTGAGGTGTGCGGATCACTTGAGGCCAGGGGTTCGAGATCAGCCTGGCCAATGTGGCAAAACCCCGTCTCTACTAAAAATACAAAAATTAGCTGGGTGTGATGGCATGTGCCTGTAGTCCCAGCTGCTTGGAAGGCTGAGGCAGGACAATCGCTTGAACCTAGGAGGTGGAGGTTGTAGTGAGCCGAGATCGTGCCACTGCATTCCAGCCTGGGTGACAGAGCAAGATTCCATCTCAAAACAAGAGCAACAACAAGTAACCTGCAAAAACTCTATATAATTAGAGAAAACGCTATGCATGAGTTCCCCCAACTTCGTGACTTTCTTCAACTCACATTTATTCATTCAACAATAATTATCCAATGGCTACCACGTGCCAGGCACTCTGCTAGGAACTGGGTAATGCACGGGTGAAAAAAGGCATTAAATGAACAGGCAACAAATAGTAGGTAATGAGGAATAGTGGCGAGTGCTGTTTTAGAAGTGACAAGGGTGCAGTGGTGTAGGGAATTACATCGGAAGGCAGTGGTTAGGGAGGAACTCTCTGTGAAAGGGACGTTTAAGCTGACACCTGAAAGACGAGAAAGAGACATTTATTTCAAGATTTCAGGGGAGCCCACCAGGCATCCAAGGCTAGGCCCCAGAGGGGAGACAACAGGGTGAGCCAGGAGGCCCGGATTCAAGCTCTGGTCTGCCGTTTCTGTGTGCCACATTTCAGGACAGGTCATGCCTACTTCTGAGTCTCTTTCTAACCTCCTCTGCTAACTTTACAAGGTCTCTATGAGGTTCTGCTATGATCACAGTGTGTCATTTTGTACAATGATAAGCAGAATATAATTGCCAGGAATACTATTGGATTCATGTTTCTTTATCTGGTGAGCATATTGGGTGTGGTAGGAAGGTGTGGTCCCCAGAAATGAAAGTGGTCTGGGACCAATTCTGTGGAATCAGTTTCCATTTAATTTTATTTCCTGGCACTTCCTTTTATGTCTGTCCTCAGCTGGCATTTTCCATATGGATGTTTTCTGTTGGCAAAGAGCTGAAGTGAGCTATAAAATCAGAATCCTGGGTAATAGCCTCTAGAAGTAATTGGAGATGAACTTGACTCTCATCATTCCTGCTCTGGCCTCACAGAGGATGGATTTTGTAACCAACATTAATTGAACATTTACTAATTGCCAGATACTCATATTATTTCATTTTTACTAAAACCCTATTTTAAAGACAAGGAGGCTGGGTGCGGTGGCTCACGCCTGTAATCCCAGCACTTCGGGAGGCTGAAGCAGGCAGATCACTTGAGGTCAGATGTTCGAGACCAGCCTGAGCAACATGGTGAAACCCTGTCTCTACTAAAAATACAAAAATTAGCTAGGCATGGTGGTGCATGCCTGTAATCTCAGCTACTTGGGAGGCTGAGGCAGGAGAACCACTTGAACCCAGTAGGCAGAAGTTGCTGTGAGCCAAGATCACACCATTGCATTCCAGCCTGGACAACGAGCAACACTCAGTCTCAAAATAATAATAATAATAATAAATTTTAAAAAATAAAGACAAGGAAACCAAGGCTTTTGAAGGTTAAGTGACTTACTCTGGGTTCCTCAATAAGATAGTGACAGAGCTGATTTGAATACTTCTACTACTATCGTTACTGTTATGAGCACTAATAATAGTTTCTAACTATCCAATGTTTCACTGAGTTCCATGACTACATTGCTATTGAGATGTCGGTTATTATTCTAGTTGCTTTTCTTAAGCAGGTGATTTTTAAAAAAAATTCAAGATGCTTTTAAGATCTTCCCATTGTCTTTGGTAATTTTACTAAGGTATGTCTAGATGTCGATGTTTATTTATTTATTCAGCTTGGGGTTCCTGAATCACAGGACTGCTGACTTTCGTCAATTCTGGAAAGTCCTGAACCATTTTTTTTTTTTAAATATTGTCCCCCTCACCACAGTCTGTTTCTGGAACTCAAATTAGATGTACGTTAGATGCTTTTCCTCTATCCTTCCTTTCTTTTAACCTCTCTTCCAAGTTTTCCACCTCCATTCCTCACCGTGCTGCAGTCTGAGAACAGTAGTCCTCCCTTGTTGGTGATGCTGATGAGGGACACATTCGAAGACCTCCAGTGGATACCTGATGCCACAAATTGTACCTAACTCTATATATACTATGTTTTATGTAGCATATACTGAAACTGCGGAAAGTGAAAACGCAGATAGGGAGGAACTACTCTAATTCCTTTAAACCTGTCGTCCAGGGCACTCATTTCCCCTCAACTGTGTCTAATTTATTTAACTCATCCATTTCCTCTTTTAAATTAAAGTGTCAATTGCATAGAGAAAAGTGTAAAAATCATAAATTTACAGCTTGATGAATTTTCACAAAATGAATGTAAGTACATGACCCTGAGGTGAACAAACAGAACATGACCAACGTCTCTGAAACTGACACATGCTCCTCCTTCTTTCATCATCCACTTTGTCCACAGAAACCACTCTTCTGGCTGCTAACACCATAGATGGTTTTGTCTGTTTTCAACTTTACATAGATAGAATAACATGATTGTACATTTTTGTGTCTGACCTTACTCAATAGTATGTTTTTTTTTCTTTTGAGACAGAGTCTGGCTCTATCACCCAGTCTGAGTTGTAATGGTGCAATCTCCCTTACTGCAACCTCCATCTTCTGGGTTCAAGTGATTCTCCTGCGTCAGTCTCTTGTGTAGCTGAAATCATAGGCATGCACCACCACGCTTGGCTAATTTTTGTATTTTCAGTAGGGACAGGGTTTCACTATGTTGGCCAAACTGGTCTTGAACTCCTGACCTCAAGTGATTTGCCTGCCTTGGCCTCCCAAAGTGCTGGGATTAGAGCCGTGTGAGCCATCACACCTGGCCAATAGTATGTTTTTGAGGTTCATCAATGTTGTGTGTATTAACAACATTAAGGAGTTTCATTTAGTTCTTAAAACATGTGGAACATGCTTAGTTTCTTATTCTGTTTGTGTTTCTTTAAGTATCTGCAGACTTTGTAGGTCTTATTCTCATGGTGGTTTGTTCCCTTGTGGTTTTGTGATTTGGGACTTGTGAAGCCATGTTCTGTGGCCCATTATCTGTAGACATTTTTTAAGGTCTAATTTTTTGGCCATGACTCTAGAAAAAAATTTGCATTTGTTCCTGCCAGGCTTCCTGATTAGTTACCAGCAAAGAACCACGTGAAAACAAATAGTTGGCTTAGGGCTTTTAGTGTCATATACATAAGTATAGTAAATGGATTCTTACTCCAAATCTAAGTTAAGCTTGAGAGTAGGACTTCACAGTGGGGACTGGCAAAATCCCATGATTGCTCCTATGTGGAATGGTGGCTTTTTGTTTTTGTTCCTTTCATTTTTCTAGTTACATCTTTACTGAGGCATGAGATGATGTTTTTCATGTTAATTAACTCACTGAGGGGGGTCACATTTCTGACTTTATGCAGGGGTTCCCAATCTAAACAGCCACCTTGCTTAGGTCCCCAAACCTTGTCTTCATTCCTCCACACATCAGAGACCCTTACAAACAAAGGCTGATGTCTACCAGGTGTTAGCAGCTGCTCCCCAAGCAAACCCTGGTTCATGCGTACTTACTCTCTGCTTTTAAGAGTACTTTCTCATTGTTTCTGGCCTCCAGGGATTTCACTTGATTTTCCCACCAACTCATCCATGCATTTTTTTTTAAAAAAGCTTTCTAACCAGGAGTGGTGGCTCATGCCTATAATCTCAGCACTTTGGGAGGACTAGGCAGGCAGAATACGAGGTCAAGAGATGGAGACCATCATGGCCAACATGGTGAAACCCCATCTCTACTAAAAATGCAAAAATTAGCTGGGCGTGGTGGCACGCATCTGCAATCCAAGCTACTCAGGAGGCTGAGGCAGGGGAATCACTTGACCCCAGGAGGCGAAGGTTGCGGTGAGCTGAGATCACGTCACTATACTCCAGCCTGCTGACAGAGTGAGACTCCATCTAAAAAAAAATAGCTTTCTTACAAATATTGTATCCAACATGTTTGTGTATGTTTGTCCACTATGGATCAGGAAGGTTTTTCTTTTCTTTTTTTTTTCTTTTTGAGACGGAGTTTCGCTCTTGTTACCCAGGCTGGAGGGCAATGGCGTGATCTCAGCTCACCGCAACCTCCGTCTCCTGGGTTCAGGCAATTCTCCTGCCTCAGCCTCCTGAGTTGCTGGGATTACAGGCACGCGCCACCATGCCCAGCTAATTTTTTGTATTTTTAGTAGAGACGGGCTTTCACCATGTTGACCAGGATGGTCTCGATCTCTTGACCTCGTGATCCACCCGCCTCGGCCTCCCAAAGTGCTGGGATTACAGGCTTGAGCCACCGAGCCCGGCAGGAAGGTTTTTCCTAAACATTTATTCTGCTATCATGCAGGACAAGCTAAGCAAGCTCTTTACATGCAGTATTTCATTTAATCCTGGAAACAAACCCCTAAGGTTAGTAATCAGGAATATCCCCATTTTACAGATGAGGAAACTGAGACTCTGAGAGGATGAGCCAACACTTCCAGAGTTGCCCAACTGGTAAATAGCAGAAGCAGATTTAGATCCAGGTCTTGCAACCCCGGTGTCTATGTCAGAACTATGACACTCGCTGAAGTCAGTGTCCAGGATGGCTTGGGTTTCACTCCAGGTCTCTGGGCCAATAGAGCAATCACATTATTGAGAGGACTTGGTTAGTTGCCAAGACTGATGGCTGCAGGGCAAAGCAACAGCCAAGCTTTGGAGCTAGTATCCAGGCTGGACACAGGATTAGGTGGTCTCACTGGCTTCTTTGGGAGGTAGAGATGGCCATATGGAAAGGTGTCATTTGCTGAACTGAGCATCTTCAGATATCATAAATGTGCCAGTTCAGGCATAGGGACTATCCCGGGGGAAGAAATCCTGGTGGATGGAACATTTCAGGCCATTGGGCTATTAGAAAGGGAGGTTCTTTGAGTGCAGCTTCGTAACTAGGCTTCCCGAGTCACCCAGGGAATGCTCCCATGGTGTGGCCTCCCTCCTCGGGTGTCCTGCTCCCAGCCCACTCCCCAACCTAGTTTGGTCTGGTGGGCTCCATGGTAGAGACCCTCTAGTCTTTTCCCTGTCTGGGATCTGGACTCCTGGGTTCCAATGCTGGGTGAACAGGAAGTGGGTGTGGGGATCTGGGGTGCCTTCATCTCTGCTGCATTTGTCCCACTTGCTAGGGAGGAGTGTGCAAGGCTCGTAGTTGTGGCTGCCACCTTTTCCTCCAGTGGGTGGTTGCTTGAATGTTAGTTAGAAAAGAGCTTCAAAGAGTTGGAAGCATAGAAACTAATCCCCACTGAGCATTTGCTGTGTGCCAAGCACTTGTTTCACGGTAATGGGACAGGAGTTATTTTATTTAGATGATTCTGTTATTCTCATTTGTCTTTTCTTGAATGTCATTAGAGTTCAATTTCATCTTAAATCATTTTTCATTGCACTGTGTTTGGAGAGTGTGACATGGGACAGGCGGAGTAGCCCACCGGGTCAGAGCCCAAACTCAGGTCTCAGATTTTCCACTTTCTTCCTGTGTGACTGTGAGTCTCTGACATTGTTGGGAGACATTGTTGGGACCCAGACTGTAACCCCTTGGCCCAGGTGAGAGGTCCCATGCTGTTAGTTCCCCTACTTGCCAATGGCTTTGCATCTCAGGCTCTGCCTGATAATGTTCTTGAGAACTGCAAGAGGAACAGTTTGGATAGTTAAAGTTTCAAGAAAGATCCTCACCCAGGAAGGGATGGGAGGTGGTGGGCAAATGCCCCAGCTTCTTTGCTCTTGGTGGGACCATTCTGTGTTGTCTTCTGCAGCCTCTCGGAGGGTTGCCAACAAGATCAAGCTCAGTCGCCCATCTTGGGAAACCGCTCCTTAATGCCCCCTACATAGACATTCCTTCCTCCTTGTCTCACTTCCTTGCCATCTCAGTGTGCTTCCTGAAGTCACCTTCCAAATCAACATCTGCACCTAGATTCTTGTCTCAATCTGAATTGTTGAGGGGTAGGTCCAACCTAGGAGGCGAGCGGAAATGAGCTATGATGAGCCGTGCACCTGGCATGCGCCCACCTCAGTACCTGCCCTGTTTGGTTTGCTTCCCATTGTACGTTTCCTTGGGAATACTCCAAGCCCCATTCTGAGATGTTATTTTGTTGCTTGGGGATAACAGGACTCAGGGCTTATGGGGGTAAAGGATGTGGTATTGGAATCACAATGCTTGTGGTGTTTAAATAGCAGAATCCTTGTCTGGCGACATTAGCCCCCATGCCACCATGAAGCTGCCAGCTGGGTGGCAGCGCCTTCCTGACCTGCAGATCTTGCTCTGTGACATGGCAATGAATTTTAACATTTTTTTCTGCTAAAATACTGAAACCTACAGCCAGTGTGCTGGTGTCCCCAGATGGCAGGTTTTGGCTGGCCTGAGTGGGTGGAAGCCCTTTCCCTCCCATCCACGCAGACATCTAACCCAAGCAGGGGCTCTGTGACCTGTCCCTGCAATGGATGGAAGTGGGCCTAGCACAGCAAGCCATGGTCAGGACTTTTGCCACTGGTCTTCCGCTTAGCAGTAGGAGCCGGTTCTCCATGGTTGGGATTTGGTGCAAGGTTGGCTTGTCCTCTTCTCTGTGATTTGCCACCACCTACTATTTATCATCACACTCTGCATGTCACACTAAGTGCTCTGCACGCCACACTAAACGGTCTGCAATCCACAACAACCTTGCCACATGGGTATTCTTACTTCTCCCATTTTACAGATGAGCAAACGGAGGCCCTGAGCAGGAAAGTGACTTGCCTCCGTGGGCTCTGGTGGTAAGGGGAAGGCTGATTTGAAGCCAGGATAGCAAGCAAGGAGATAGGAGTCTCGGGCAGAGCTCTGAGGACAGTGGTACTGCTCAGGGAGCTTCCTGGTGGAAGTCCTTCTCCTTCCGGTTCCCTTGGAGAGAGGCAGCAGGGGTCCTGGGAGCTTGACTTTCAGGGCAGTGGCTGAGTGGGCTGCTCGGGGAACAGTGAGACTGGGGAGCCAACACAGGGGAGCATCGTGTCCCCTTTCTTTCTTTGTGGGTAGTTCCTTCAAAGCTGGTGAAGAGAAGAGGAAAGGTGGCCTTTGAAGAGCCCTCCAGGCACACAGGAATCTGTTTCCAGCTGTGCGAGGCTGTGCCGAGATCCTGGGATTTACTGTACTCCAACCAGTGGCATTCCAAATCTAAAAGGCATCGGGCACGGCCCTGCCTGCTCCCATACTGGGGTCATGGTGCCAGTCTGTGGAACAGAGAGGATCACCTGGGGCTGGATCACACCAGAATCCTACTCTTAAGAGATAGCCTTGATGATGGTGAAATTGAGCGGCAATTGATGAAAGTGAGTGGAGGAATGCTGAGGTCCTTCCTCTGGAATAGGAAAACTGCATCAGCAGATTGTCACTTCATTGACACATCATCTTCATCATCGTTATCATTGTTGTCATCATTAGCATCCGCATGCTAACTTTCTCTGAGCAGTTACCATGTACCAGATACTACTCTAGTCCTTAGCTTATATCGTCTGATTTTAAAGCTCATAGCCTCTGTGAGGCTAGATCGGGCTGCCAACCACACAGCATCCGAGTGTGAATGAGTTGTGGCTACAAGTGATACCGACTGGATCTCAGCCCCCACTGGCCTTAGCTGAGCACCTTTGGGCAGCCCGTAGACTACACACCTATCCTGACCCAGGATAACAACAAGCATGGTACCTACCCATTGTTCAGATGAAGAAACTAAGGCTGAGAAGTACTTGCCTGAGGTCACACAGCCAGTAGGGTGCTGAGTCAGGATTCGAGTCAAGACCTGCCTGAGTCCAAAGCTGCTGGAATTTACAGTGACACCACATTTTATAATTACACCATTTTATAAACACATTTGGCTGTGCTGGGAGGAGGGGGGTGATGAGGGTCCATCTATAAAGATTCCTTTCATTAAAACCTTGTAATTACCAGACTTGTGTAAAAAGAAGATAATTTGTTGTAGTTTTAAAGCCGTCAGTGGAGGGGAAAAAAAACCCCACAACAACATGTAAATACTATTAGCTGCTCTCCAACTTTGTTGAATTTAGCTGATGTTTTTGGTGTTGACTTTCCCAGCTATCAGCTTAACTATATAAATCCAGTTGACGTGTCTTTATTCAGATAAAACTCTAATACTGCAAGTGTAGCAAATTAGATGCAAATGCCCCTTTTTTTATTTTAAGTATACTTAAAGCTGCCTTTCCAATGCAAATTTTATAGGAAATCTCAACCAGCTAGGACAGACGTCCTAGCTGTCAGCAGGCAAATGCTTTCATTTTGGTCTCAGGCAAGGGAGCTGCCTGCTTTTCTTCTTTTTGCCCCTGCAGACTGAGATAATTAAAACTACAGAGAAATAGTTTTAAATATACATGATACACACAGTTCCTTAAATTACGGGATAATGCATAAATTCACCCATTACCATATTTGATAGCGGTCTCGCTGACCAAAGCTGGGAGGTGGGGGCAGCAGGTAAAGCGATTTTCTCTGACAACTTGCTTCCCTTGCCAACAACCTCGCGGCTCCTATCACTTCACCTGGTGTCCTAAGGAGCCCTGGTAAAGGTTCAAAGAGAGGTTGTGAACATGCTCATTAAAAAGGGCTTGCTTTTTTTTTTTTCCTTTTAAGAAATAAAAATGTTAATGGCAACTTTTTTTTTTTTCTTTTTCCCCCAGCAGTTCCCAGTCTCCTTGGAATACATATCCATTTCGGCTTTGATTTGTTGAGCTCCCTGAATGAGTTTATCCAAACAATGTGAATTTACTCAGATCTCTCTCAAATCCCACATCTCTTGTGGTTGATAAAGCTGACTTTAGTTAAGAAGGGCTGGATCAGTGTGATTTGAAATTCACATTGAAAATGATAAGGGCTTTGCTGGAAATAATAAGCACAGTCAAACGCTGTCAGGAGGAAACAGTTGAGCATGCGGGGAGAAATTTGGTGAGGTCCTGCCCTGCCCCCCGTCTCTTTCTAGAATCAAGGTAGAGAAATGGGGGGAAAGGTGACCGGGGCTCTGTTGGACAGACACTTCAGCTTTGCAGATGATGGGGCTGATAGTTCTAAAGAGCTTTGTGCATTAGCTTCATTCTTTATAATTAGAAAATGGCAGTCGTTTCTTGAGAGTGATGGACGGTCCCTTCTCCCTATGGGGTTTGGGGTGGCAGTGATCATTGACTACCATGGTGCCTGACACCAGTTGAAATCTCTCTCTTTCTCCTTGCTTCCTTTTTGAGCACTTAACATATGCTTAGTATTGGCCTAAACATTTTCTCATTTCTTCCTTGAAGCAGTGAAATTATTACACCCATTTTACAGAGGTGAACATTGAGGCTAAGCTTGGGCTCAGAAGCCTGGTCAAAGTTCCATCAGGATTTGCCACTAAGTCCTTCCTGTGGAGTCCTAAACACTTGTCCTCTTTTCCTCCAGCTGGCAGGCTGAGACCTAATGCCTTAAAGGAAGAAATTGGTTTGGAATGTCATTCTTAAGACATTCTAAGGGAAGATTTTTCTCTGAAACATGTTAACCAGTGACACTGAAGGGGAAGAGGGGGAGTGGGGTGTGAGGGCAGAACCGACATTCTGGGGACAGAGTAGAGCAAAGAGTAGGATCTTCACTGGGTGAGTGTGATATGAGTAGACCAGGGCTTTTGACCTGGGCACTGCTAATATTTGGGGCTGGATAGTTCTTTGTCATGGGTATGTGCGTGCGTGTGTGTGTGTACGTGTTCCCATGTGCGCATGTACACTCACATACGCTCAGGGGAGAGAGTGGGGGTGGCAAGACTGTCCTGTGTGTTGTAGGGTTAGCACCATCCCAGCCTCTACCCACCAGATGCCAGCGGTACTTCATACCCAGTTATGACAACCTCAGATGTCCCCTGACATTGCCAGACACCTCACAGGGGAACAAAATCACCCCGGCCGAGAAAAGCTGAAATAGATCCTTCAGAGCCTGGATTCCTCATTTTCCTTAAAAGGCAGGTTCCGTGTGGGTTGCAGCTCCTCCTCCCCGTTTCTCTTTGTCTCAGAAGACCCCACTTTCACACGCCCTCCTAAGCAGCTAAGAGCAACCTTTCTTGGAAATAGGTGGATCAGAGGAGCTTTGCCATTGAAACCTTTTTTCCAATTACAGTAATTATTCCCTCTCGTCTTCACCATCAGGGCAGTCGGATAAGGCACTAGATTCCTCCTTGCTGCCTTAATCTATACAATTCCAGTTCTGCCTTGATGAATGACTTTTCTGAATGCTTCTGCCTTGCCTCTGTGTGTGTGTGCATCCTGTGTGTGTATCTGTGTGTGTGTGTGTTGGGGGGAGCACTGTGGCCAGGCTAGGACTGGGGGTGGGGTGCATTAATTCTACCCAGTCCTTGTCCCTTGGATGCCTCGCAGGCCAGGGCGGCCTCACCACAGCAATCCTTTTCCCACCAAGCTGCGCTCACAGCTGACCTCTCTCTTCCCCTTCGCTTGGGGCCTCCTCTCTCTCCCCTTCCACCCTCCACCTGGGCTGCCTCTCCTGACCCCATGGCTCCTGTTTCCTAACCAATGCTGCTAATAGCCACTGATCACCGAAGGGCAGTTTAAATTCTATTTAGACTTAAAAAAGGGTGGAGGAAAGAGCAAAACTTCAAAAGCTGTTTCTTGCAAGCAGAGCAGAAGCCAAGTCCGGCCATCATCAGCAGAAGCCGGATCGATATTTCAGCATCATCCCCTGGCTGGGCTTTCGAGGAACTTTTATTATGATTGCAGTTAAGCTGTTCTAAAGTGGAGCATCGTTTATAAAACAAACGGATCCCTTCCAAATAGGTTATTTTCCTGGTTAATGACTGATCGTCTGCCCTGGGGTCTGTCTGAGTTGCGATTCCAGATGGGAACAGACACTACCAGCCCAATTATCTTTATTAAGTGTTTTTCCTCCCCCTCTCTGAAAAACGAAATGGCAGCCAGCTCCGCTGTCCCCTCTTCCCCTTGCTCTCACCCTGCGCCATTTCCTGCATTCGCCTCATTATGGACAAGTATGTCCTTTAAGACACAGAGACTAATGAGGCGGTTTTATGAGACTAATACATTTTAAATTTTAACACTGGAGCTAGCATCTTTAATTGTACAATTATACATTCATTTGGCACACTCTCTCGCTGTCTTTTTTTTTTTTTGCTTTAAAAGATAACAAAACCACAGGTGACTAAAGGCGTGTGAAAGACAGAATTTATGTCATTCTTTAGGGTACTAAATCATGCAAGAATAAAAATAGTTTTTCTCCTGATGAATTTCTTCAGCAAAATTAGTTACCTACTGTTTCAGTAAGAATGATTTAAAAAAAGATGGAGCAAGGAAGGATGGGAGAGGGTTAAATTAGTGCCAACTTCTATCTTTACAGTCGTCTATTTCCGAATATAGAGCCTGTAGCTAGAAAGCGTTTTGAGAATGAAAGAAATCTTGATATTCTGTGGCCCAGCAGCTGGTGAGAGAGAGAGAGAGAGAGAGAGAGAGAGAGAGAGAGAGAGAGAGAAAGAGAGAGAAGCTACATATCCTGTCTCTAACAAAAGCCCTCTACATTCCCTGCCTGACAGGACTCTATCGGGGAGTAAAAAATAAGGCTGAATTATTGATGATGAGAACTGCTAATATTATTATGACCTCAATTAAGTGCTTTTTTCAGACACATTAGCAACAAAGGGTCTTCTCTCTCCTGGTTGCTGTTTTCCCCCCCCAGGCCCCACTTTACATTAAAATGTAATTGATCAAACCTATTTGCCACTCGCACAAGAGTGATCACCGTAAGGGGTCATCTATCAGCATGGACTCCTCATCCGGCGATTAACACCTTTTGTTAGCGGCCTCAGTTCTGTACCAGCTGAGAGGATCAGAAAGGCAGGGCCTCCCATCTGTGTGTGTGAGGTCTGACTTGTGGGACCCTTTAATTACCTCCTTTAACACCCTTGCAAAACACAGAAGACATCCTTGCTTTTGCGAAAGTCCTGCCAGGCAGGCTTGGGGTCGCAAGATGGCACCCTCCTTATCTGGAGCAGAGGCGTCTTGGTGGGGACTTTGCTGTCTCCATGAGCTCCGCTCACTGCCCATTCTCCCATCTCCCTACCATCATATGGCCTGCCCCAGGGCATCTCTGTGCCCTGTCTTCTAGGGGTTTGGAACTTGGTGGTGAGCATGGGGGTGGATGAAGAGTGGAGAGAAACCCTTATTACAACACAAGGCTGGTGCAGGGCTGAAAGTGGAGACCTGCACCTTCCCACCCCCTGGACCCTCCCCATGAGTTCCCAGCCCATGGTCACTCAGAGCAGGACCATGCACCACCCATAAGCCACTTGAAATGTATACAAAATTATGTTTACATGTATTTTTCTGGGAGAGGGTTAGAACTTCCATCGGATTCCCAAATATGTCCATGACCCCAAAGTGGGTTAGAACTATTTTCTCAGGAACTTCTTTTTTCATTTCATTTCATTTTTTTATATAGACTGGGTCTTGCTCTGTGGCCAAGCTGAAGTGCAGCGGCACAATCGTAGCTCACCGCAGCGTTGAACCCTGGGCTTAAGCACGCTCAGCTCAGCCTGGAGAGTACTAGGACTATAGGAACGTGCTACCATGTCCAGCTAATTTTTGAATTTTTTTTTGTATAGATGGGGTCTCCTTATGTTGCCAGGACTGGTCTCAAACTCCTGACCTCAAGAGATCAGGAGCTTCTTAAATGGCAGAGATCTTATATGGGTTTGACTCTCAGGCAGGATCTTAAGTGTCTGGTTTTTGGAATGTGAAAAAGCCATTGGGATGAGCTTGGCTTTTGGTGCATGGTGTGATGTTGGGTCAAACTCTCTCACTCTCTTTACCTCCTTTCCTGGATCTTTGTCTTCTCTGACCATTTGGTCAAAAGTAAAAATGCTCATCAACTTTCTGCTTCCAAAAGTGTAAGAGTGGGCTTTCTAAATGAGTGCACCTTGTACAATGCCTGCCACTGGATATTGGAAGTAATGAGAACATAGCAAATGCCTTGCACAGGCTGCATTGCTGCCGATGGAGAGGGAGCAGGTCTCAATATGGCCCAACAGGAAAGCAGGTCCCAATACGGTCCAAAAGGAATGCTCTTGGGGTGACCTTGGACAGCTTGGAGCACTATTCAAGGTCATCCTTTTGGCTCGTCCAACTGCACCTACCCACCATGAAAATCACATTATCATTTTTTTCTTGACGATAAATCAATACATTCAGAAATCAGTCAGAAAAGAGTGAAAGCTGGGCACATGGCTTACACCTGTAATCCTAGCCCTTTGGGAGACCTCGGTGGCAGATGGAGCTGGGAGTTCAAGACCAGCCAGGGCAACATGGTGAAAGCTTGTCTCTACAAAAAAACAAAAAAAAACATTTAGCTGGGTGTGGTGGTATGAGCCTATGGTCCCAGCTACTTGGGAGGCTGAGGCAGGAGGATCACTTGAGCCCAGGAGGCAGAGCTTGCAGTGAGCCGAGATCAGGTCACACCACTGCAAGTAAGCTTGGATGATAGAGTGACAGCCTGTCTCAATAAAATAGAAAAAAGGTAAAACATTCCCAAATTTTCAAATTTTGGCCTATCTCAACTTTTATTCTTTTTCCTATGCAAATAACAATAGAAAGATATCCAGGAAAATTAAAAAAAAATTTTCTTATTTATGTAGCAACATACATTGTAAACATCTTTCCATGTGAATAAATATTATTTGGCATCCTCATTTCAAATAACTGAATAGTACTTAAGTGACTAGACTGACCATATTTGTCAATCTCTTCTTGCTAGGTATTTAGGTGGTTTCTACTTGTGTCTGTCACAAGCAGCACTGTAATAAGTGTCCTTATGGAAACATGAGGTACTTACCTGATTATGTTTTTAAGATGGATTGTGTAAAAGTAGAGTTTCTGGGTTAAAGTGTCTATGTTAATATTTTTTATTTACGGTACAGATTAAAGGATAGAATGCATTATTCTTGTAACTTTTTTTTTGTTTTGGAGACTGAGTTTCACTCTGTTGCCAGGCTGGAGTGCAATGGCACGATCTCAGCTCACTGAGATCGTCCAAATCCCTGGTTCAACTGATTCTCCTGCCTCAGACTTCCAAGTAGCTCGGATTACAGCCATGTGCTACCACTCCCGGCTAATTTTTGAATCTTTCTCTTTCTTTCTTTCTTTCTTTCTTTCTTTCTTTCTTTCTTTCTTTCTTTCTTTCTTTCTTTCTTTCTTTCTTT
>NW_022437030.1:7643199-7691421 GCF_009761245.1 Sapajus apella
TTTCTTTCTTTCTTTCTTTCTTTCTTTCTTTCTTTCTTTCTTTCTTTTTTCTTTCTTTCATGCAGATGAGGCTTCACTATTTTGCCTAGGATGGTCTTGATCTCTTGACCTTGTGATCCACCCACCTCGGCCTCCCACAGTGCTGGGATGACAGGTGTGAGCCATCGCGCCAGGCCTCAGTTTTGTAACTTTTAAAGTGTTGTGAAAGAGCAATTTCCGTCAAATGTTTGTCCAAAGTAAGGAGGTTTGGAAGAGCGGAGAGTGGAGTTACATAAGGGCTGACTCCGTGAGCTTTCTTTCTCCGAGTGTGGGTCTGAAGGGCCTAGAACGAATAGGCTTAGTTTTCTGCCCAGTGAAGCCTGAAGTAGAGGCAGGTCTTTGGCCTCTACTGGAAGGACTGTTTAATGACACAGCCCCCTTCCATACACAGATCAGCTCCAGGTCAGTAAAGAGGCTTCGAGGCTGGCAGCAATGATGATCATGCCCTGGCTCTCCCTTATCTCGGAGCTCCGATCTGACTCCACCAGTCCCCATGCCAGGCAACCAGGCAGGGTCTGTCTGCCCACAGCTCCTCTGGAGAATGAGGCAGCACGGTCATGGGACATTCTGCCACGAAGCGCAGCGTGTCCATTTAGCACTGCCTAGTGGTTTTTCAGCCGGCGTTGTCTTAATTCAAGCTGTCATTCATAGACAAGTAGAAAACTAAAATCAATAAATGGTGAAAATGGGCTTGAAAGGCAAACAAAAGTCACAGAGGAGGGAGGGAAACCCGTTGCCTCAATGGGTTATGTTTTTCCTTCCTATTTAGGATTGCTGGATCTGGGGCCTGTGTTTAAAAAAAAAGGAAGGGAGAAGAAGACAGTACATTTCTTATTTATTTATTTATTATTATTTCCTGAGATGGAGTTTCACTCTTGTCACCCAGGCTGGAGTGCAATGGTGCAATTTTGGCTCACTGCAACCTCTGCCTCCCAGGTTCAAGGGATTCTCCTGCTTCAGCCTCCCAAGTAGCTGAGATTATAGGCATGTGCCACCATGCCGGGCTAATTTTTTTTTTGTATTTTTTGGTAGAGACAGAGTTTCGCCATGTTGGCCAGGTTGGTTTTGAACCCCTGATTGTTCAAAACCACCTGCCTCTCGATGATCCACCTGCCTCGGCCTCCCAAAGTGTTGGGATTACAGGTGTGAGCCACCTTGCCCAGCCCTCTTTTAAAGATGTGCAAGGTCTCCATTGCATAAAACCTCAGGCCTGAAGCATCATTTGATTGGACTACAGAGAATGATGAAGATGATGGTCTTTGGGCATGGGTCTCTGTTCTCTCCCAGGACCATAGCAGGTATATTTGGGGATGTCTGTCTGATTGCTGTGTTACTTCCCTCAGTCTATGCACTTCCCTGGGCCATGTCTTCTCAATTGGAAAATGGAGTTGGACAAGATGCAGTGATTTTGCAGACTGTTCTTTGGTGAGAAACCACAGCAGATGTGCCTCAGGAAGCATCAGGGTAGGAGTGTGGGTCAGGTAGAAGGGGCTCTGGTCCTGCAGTTGAACCTTGACAGAACAGCTCTGGGCTCCTGCCAAAGATTTCATTCAAAGTTAGAATTTCATGGCAGAGACAACCATTAGAAAAAAAAAAATCACTGAAAGAGAGGGTTTCCAAGTTTCCTTCCGCTTCTGAGGGCTATAAACATCTGTTGCATCTCTACAAGTTATTTCTGAAAACCCAGCTTGGACTAACTCCACCTTCTTCCTGTGATTAGTGTAGAACTGACAAGAGTGGACAGGGTGCCAGGCCCAGGTAGCGAATGGACTGCTGGTTCCAACTATTACTGGAAATACTGAAGGACTCTTTGTGATACATGTGACATCTCAGCCTGGGCTGTCATCTCAGAGATGGAACGAGGGGAGACAGAAGTCATACCAGGAATACATTTCAAACCGAGAGATGACAACACAAATACAAGAAAACCATTTAGGTGGCAGTGAAACTCTGTCACCCAATCTCTGTGGCAAAACCAGGAAACAATTTCTTTTGACGCAACTAGACCTTCTGCGCACTGGCACTAAGGGGTGTCCTAGAAGGGGAAGGAGAAGGAAGAGACTTCATTGGCAAACCCGATCCTCGGCATCTTTCTCTCCCAAAGCCACTCCCCATCTCAGCCCCCCCAAAAAATCAAAGTAAGATGTGGGCTTGCCACGCAGATCTAGACAGATCCCCTAGCAGCCTCTTCCTGAATTTGTCACCACTAGGCCCTTCCTATTTAGAAATTCGGGGGTAACTGAGAGGCAGACTGATTTGCCCAGCCCAAATATAGAAAACCACTAAGGATTAGTAAAACACTCATTGGTGAGAGGGTTGTCAGAAATAGAAATTCAAGCTTACCTGTATTTCGAACATACAAGAGGAGCCATCGTGTTGGGAAATTTTCTAAGAATTCAGCGCTAAAACGTCGACTTGGAGCTAGAGAGCTGGGGCTGGTGGGCAGCTGGTTTCATGAGGTAGGAATATACTGAGCCTCCTGGTGGGAACGGAGACCTGAAGCTCCAAACGGTTGTGGGTGATCTCCCCATAACCAGCAGCAGAGATGTTCAATCTACCTTCCCGTCAAACAGCCAGTATTCCAAGGGCCTGGGGCTGCTGTGTATTCACTTGGCTTCTGAGATAAGTGGACCTAGAAGTGCAGAGAAAAATCTCTATCCGTACCCTGGCCTAACTTAGCCACCTTGGGGTGAGACAGATGCAAACGTGGTCCCACTTTTCCTTGAGCTGTTCCTACAAGTCAGTTTAATTAGGTGTTACCAAAGGGGCAACCAGGCTGGGTATGGTGGCTCATGCCTGTAATCCCAACAGGTGTGAGCCACCATCCCCGGAGGCTGAGGTGGACGAATCACTTGAGGTTCGGAGTTTGAGACCAGCCTGACCAACAGTGAAACTCTGTCTCTACTAAAAAAAATATATACACACACACAAAAATTAGCTGGGCATGATGGTGCGTGCCCATAATCCCAGCTACTCAGGAGGCTGAGGTGGGAGAATTGCTTGAGCTGGGGAAGCAAAGGTTGCAGTGAGCCAAGATCATGCCACTGAACTCCAGCCTGGGTGACAGAGAGAGACTCCGTCTCAAAAGAAGAAGAAGAAAAAAAAAAGGTTGGGGGCAGCCATCACATGCCTGTCATAATATCTTCTTGTTTTGTTTTTATTTTTTAATTGAAAAAAAATTTTTTGAGACAGTCTTGCTCTGTCATCAGGCTGGAGTGCAGTGGCACAATCTCAGCTCACTGCAACCTCCGCCTCCCAGGTTCAAGTGATTCTCCTGTCTCTGCCTGCTGAGAAGCTAGGACTACAGGCATGCGTCACCACGCCCAGCTAATTTTTGTGTATTTTTAGTAGAGACAGGGTTTCACCATGTTGGCCAGACTGGTCTCGAATTCCTGACCTCAAGTGATCCACCTGCCTCAGCCTCCCGGGTGCTGGAATTACAGGCGTGAGCCACCACACCTAGCCAAAAAAATTTTTTTTATAGAGATGGGGTCTTGCTATGCTGCCCAGGCTGGTCTCAAACTCATGCTCTCAGGCAATCCATGGCCTCCCAAAGTGGTGGGATTATAGATGTGAGCCACTGTGCCAGTCATAACAGCTTGTGACATTTCATGAGTGTGCACCCTGGGCCGCACACTGCTGGAAGCCTTTGACATGCACTCATTTCACAGATGAACACACCGAGGCTCAAGGAGGTGAAAGTGGTAGAGCCAGGATTGGCTTCTGACTCGAGTCTGGATGTGCAATCCTGAGACTATTTTGCCTTCGAAACCACATCAGTCTACATTTAAAGGATGAGAGGAAGAGAGAGAAACTGAAGGCTGGAACCTTCGATACTTAATCTTGGCCATGATCAATCCTCTATTCCGCGGGGTCCCCAAGAACCATGCGCTGAGAGCAGGCACAGGGCTGCTCTATTCACAGCTGAAGCTTCAATCCCGGCAGCGCCAGGTCAGGGTTCTACTGGGATGGGCTGGGCCGCATGGCACACTCCCTTTGCCCAGATTACAAGGACCAGAAAGAAGAGGAGTGTTCTCTGAGGCTGAGATACAGGCTCTTTCAGATGGGGACAGTTAAAGATGCAGAGGGACAGACCAGCCCCTCTTAGGAAGGCACAGCCTGTGCTCCTGTGACCCAACAGAAGCTCTCTGAGGACCTAGTCCGTGGAGACGTCCTAACCTGTCCAGTGATAGAAAAGACCTGTGCCTGTCTCCTATGGGAAGAAATCCATACTCTCTTTTATCCCCCTCTGCCTCGCACAAGCAGTTTCCAAGGTGGCAAAGAGGATGGCTATTCACAAATCAGCAAAGTGCAGAGCCCTCGCCGTGAGATGCTTAATTTTTGTGAGTTGCGGAACCTTATTTATTTTATGTGACAGTCTCTTCCTTCCCCCTACCGTGACAGAGTGTTCTGTGGCGTATGTTATGATCTTTAATTAAAGGGAACTTAATTTGGTTTTGAGGCAGCCTTTGTTCATTGGTGACACCCTAGGGTGTTTTAAAACCAGGTTTTGGAATCATTGCCATTGAAGCCGGGAGTCTCCGGCAGACTCACTCCTATGGATTGACTCCGGTTGCCTGGATATCAGGGAATATGTGTCCCCCTCACCCTCCCCTCCCCCCTCCATGGAGAAGCTGGAACTTTACCAGGCTTTTCCCACTTGCCTTGGGATTTTTTGCCCATCTTCCCAGGAACGCCCGGCAGGCCCCAGGAATGGACCGTGAGCCAGAATGATGTTTGGGAAGAGGACGGACCATTTAGATGACAAATGGGCTTCAGGGCACTGTCAGAACGTCCAGGCGGCAGGGACTATTAACCGTCACACGGAGGCGGCCGCATCTGTGATGGCAGAGCGGGTCGGTGGGTCCCCACTGCTGTGTTTACTGCTCCTTAATGTGGTATTGTTTACTCACAATTAAACCCTTTACCATTAATTTAACTTTCAGATGCTGAAATTGGTCACACAGCCCCGAGTCCCAAGGCCCGGACAGATGTGTTCTATACACTTGTTTAAACACGGTGCTCATTAGGAGGTAATGCATGTATGGCAAGTTGATTACACCACAAAGCAGGATGCTTTATCATGGGGGCCTCTCAGGAGGCGGCAGGAGGGGCGGTCAGCTGCCGCTGTCACTCTTCCCTCCCAGGATCCTGAGTGACGGCTGGGCCCGCCACCTCCTCAGCCGCCTGCTCGGAAGTACACAGCTTCCCGTCAGAGCGCCGCCGAGCTGCCTGGGAGGAGGTATTAATTGTTGTCAGCCTCCATTTCACACCCCAGATAACAAACGAGAGCCACCCTGGCAGTGTTTAAGGAAGATAAACAAGTTGCCTGAGCCCCTGCAATTAAACACGCTTGCATATTTAACTGAGATGTTCGCAGGGCCGCCCTGAGCACGTTCGCCCGGAGTGGCCTTTCCAGATGCCAGCAGCAGCGCCCTGTGACCTGGAGGCTGCCCACCCCGCGTGGCTCAGAAGGGGGCCCCACATTTGCAGAGTCTCTCGGTAAACTACCTTTCTCCGTCTTGATTCAAACAGACATCAGAGTTGAGGGTGACGTGGAAAGAGTAGAACGTCTCTTATTTACTATCTTGCAGGAAAAAGGCAGAATAGTGCAGTGGTTAAAAAACAGGATTCCTGGGCCTGGAGCGGTGGCTCACGCCTGTAATCCCAGCACTTTGGGAGGCCGAGGCGGGCGGATCACGAGGTCAAGAGATCGAGACCACCTTGGCCAACATGGTGAAACTCCGGCTCTACAGAAAATACAAAAATTAGCCGCGTGGTGGCGCGTGCCTGTAGTTCTAGCTACTGGTAGGCTGAGGCAGGAGAGTTGCTTGAACCTGGAACACGGAGGTTGCAGTGAACCGAGATCGCGGGCCACACTGCACTCCAGACTGGCGACAGCCACTTTTTAAAAAAGATTCCCGGACTGGGCGTGGTGGCTGTCGCCTGTAATCCCAGCACTTTGAGGGGCTGAGGTGGGAGGATCGCTTGAGCCCAGGAGTTTGAGATCAGCCTGGGCAACACAGCAAGACACAGCCTCTATGAAAATTAAAAATAAATGAGTCGGGAGTGGTAGTGCACGCCTGTATTCCCAGCTATTCTAGAGGCTGAGGCAGGAGGATCCCTTGAGCCCAGAAGTTTGAGGCTTCAGTAAGCTAGGATCAGGCCAGTGCACTCCAGCCTGGGTGGCAGAGCAAGAACCCATCTCTTAAAAATAAAAGGAAAAGGAAAAAAAAAAATCCTGGAACCAGACTACCTGAATACAAATTCCAGATCTATCTTTTTAAACTGGATTAGTTTGATCAAGTAGCCCTTTGAGCCTCAGTGTTCCCATCTATAAATTAGCAATAGTAATAACACACATCTCCTGTTGTTATGAGCATTAGAGGCTTACGTCGTGGCTGTGCCTGACCCATGGTAAATGGTGAGAAAATGCTAGTATTGTTAATAGTTATGAGACTGATAACCATCTCATAATAATAACGAAATACTCTCATAATAACAATGAACAAAATTGCTTAGGAATAGATGGCTGGAGGGACTGGCTATAGGTCATCCCTAAACTGAGTGCTGTGACATTAAGGTTTGATTGTCATGCCCCTCTGCTCTACGGAACTGAGAGGGTGGCATCTGATGAGCTTGTGGCTGAAGCTGATCTTCAGTGCTTTGCCTCAGAGCAGATTCAGCAGGCCCAGGAATTGGACAGACCTCCATCTTCCAGATATTTCTAGATACTTCCAGATATTTCTGCCCCAACCCCTGACAGGATTGAATCTGCTAGACAACCTAGTTTGCTTCTCAAGTTGTTGTTATTGTACTTCTTTTAACGTGGCTCTGCAGCAAAGTCCTGAATCCACCAGCCCATAGTAGCCTGTCCCTCCGTTCCCTGCCCCAGTGCCTCCCCAACCCCAGCTATGCAAGGAAACTGAGGCAGCTGGGATGGACACTCCCTGCTACCCTGTCTGGTCACATGAAAGAAAGAATAAAAAGGCTATATGGAAGAATGCAGACTTTCCCCTTCTCAAGTTCCCCAAGGAAAATGGTCTGACTCATTCTTGAGATTCACTGCAGTGTCACAAACATCTCTCTCTCTCTTTTTGAGACAGAGTTTCACTCTTGTTGCCCAGGCTGGAGTGACGGTGGCATAATCTTGTCTCATTGCAACCTCTGCCTCCCAGGGTCAAGCGATTCTCCTGCCTCAGCCTCCTGAGTAGCTGGGATTACGGGCAACTGCCACCATATCTGGTTAATTTTTGTACTTTTAGTAGAGATGAGGTTTCGCCATGTTGGCCAAGCTGGTCTCGAACTCCTGACTTCAGGCGATCCACCTGCCTCATTCTCCCAAAGTGCTGGGATTATCAGGCATGAGCCACCGCACCTGGCCCCAAACATCTCTTGAGCATCTACCTGCAGTGTTCCAGGTGCTACCATTTGATACTCTGTCCTGAGTATCTTATCCTCGTTGGACAAGTCCAAGCCATATCCCTTTCATCACCTGACCTTTCCATGTGTCCCTTCTGCTGCAAGAACCACCTCTACTGAGACCTGTACCCTCTCTGCCTCCCAGACCAGGCTCCCCGGACTTGACCTTTCCTGACCTACTGGACTGTGGGGCAGATCTGTCTGTCTTACGTTCTCAGAGCACTCTCTTTTTTCCTTTGTAGCATCTTCCCAAATACTCATAATTTGAGGAGTTATCTGTTTAATTTCCACCTTCCCAGTGAAGATGGGGGCTGCCTGTCTTGCTTACCACATCACACCAGCACCTAGGACACTGCTTGTAGATGCTCAAGAGATGTTTGTGACACTGCGGTGAATCATGAGAATGAGTCAAACCATTTTCCTTGAGGATCTGGAGAGAGGGCAAGTCCTCGTGACTCCTCGTGGCCTCTTTATTCTTTCCTTTAATGTGGCTCAGTGACAATGACACTGCTCCGTTGCCTCAATTTCCTTGTGGGAGAAGGAGGTAGGGAAGGGTTAAAGTGGACTCGCCCCAAATCGGGTGTTTGTGGTGCTCCTTCTGGAGGTCTGCGAGTCATCACTATTGCCTTCGCGCTGACACCAGCAACTGCCCAGGAACCAGCGATGATTTGTCCTTGGACAATGCAGAGGATGTGGCTCTGTCTTGTGGGTACATTTCAGGGAGGTGGGACCTTCACTTATTTGTCTCCACAGCTGCTTCCTCTGGGATTTGTGGTTGCCTGTTCACCGCCTTCTCATCCGATCGTGTTACCCTTAATAACCATCGCCCTGGCAGGAGAGGGGTGCCGAATTCCGTCTCCTGCGTGCCTGCGTGCGTAATGTGCCAAGCAAGTGATCCTAATGGTGCATTCAGCACACCACTCCCCCAAGACCTGGCTTCCAGCTTATCCAAATCCATTTATATTCCCGCTCAGACCTTTGGGATCAAAATTCCTGACCCTTTTGTGAAAAGCAAAAACACCTTTTGTAAAAAACAGAAGAGGGAGGTGAAATTCCCCAAGCTTTCATTTCCCTTCATGGTTGAACTTCGATGACTCAAGTCATTTGCAGTCAATCTATTTCACTGACTTGTCCTGCTGACTGCCAGGAGGTCAACATTTCTGGCTTTGCTTCTCCAGGGGCAGCATGTGGTCCCAGCTGGTTGTGCTGTGGTGGGAATGGGGGCTTGAGGCGGGGGTGGCTGTGTTGCCTGGAAGCCTCATTGGGGGCTCTCTTCTTTTGCACTGGAGCTTCGTGTTCTGCAAAGATGATACTTCTAGGATAGTGCATTTGTTTGCTGTTTGTGTTGGGTGGGATTAGCTCTGATTACATATTAATAACCTAGAGCACTATCTAGTAATTAGATGTTATCTTCCAGATATTTAAAAGAAACCTTTAATATTTTAAGCTGCTTGGAGGTCTCTTGGCACTTTATTAAAACGGATGGAATTTAAAATGGGAGTCTGTGGCGAAGCTTTCTCTAGATTCTCTTGCTGGTCTAAGGCCCCGCAGCCCAGGGTATCTATGAAAGAACCCAAAGCATTTATTGTGGTAGCCCCTATCTGGGGACAATTGGGGCAGCCACCCATTCAATGGGTGGCAGAGAGATGGCCACGGCACTTCTGGCCCCTGTCAATCGGCTGGGGCAGCCCATTGATTTCTTTGAACCACTCGAGTGAATCTCTCAGAAGTTCCCCTCCTCTGAATCCCACACAATTGCCTGTTCTCTCTTTATTAGGCGCTTTGAGGGACGGCCTGGTCTACACCTGCCTTTGAAGGGGCCTCCACCACGGTTTTAATGACCTCCATCCGTCAAAGGAAAAGTTCAGAGTTCATTCTTTTGTCCAAGTCCCAGCAACTGAGGAGTCGAGGGTGCTGGCTGGTCCGGGCTCTTTAAGTCACCCGCCCGAAAACTTTCTCTGTGACCCGGCTCATGTCAAAACAGTGAGCTGGCCGCTCTGGCCATTGTCATCGGAATAAGGGCTAAGTGATGCTGCTTGGTCATTACGTGTGCCCTGATTGGCAATCAGAGTACAATAGGGGGTCATTAAAGGCCATAAAACTGCCAGAGCTCTGAAAAAGGGATTTTGAATGGAGCCAGAAGGCTCTGGGAGACTGCCTTTGCCTCGCCTTCAAGGAGAGGGGGCTTGAGCTGATCTGGGGGGAAAAGTCAGCTTGGTCTGGATTAAGAAGTTTCTCTCCTGTGACATCAGAGAAAACCGGTCTCCTGGTGTTATCTTCCTAGTGCTTGTTCCTCCATTCTTAAATGAGATCCACTAGGAGCAACAACCCAATCACATATCGTGAAGCAAAGGCTGGCAGGATAAGGCTTTATACAAGGAGGTGAAAGTTATTCATAAATATATAAATGCTGATTGGATTAAACAGTCATCATGGCCAGGTCTGGTGGCTCACGGCTGTAATCCCAACACTTTGGGAGGCCAAGGCGGGTGGATCACTTGAGGTCAAGAGATCGAGACCAGCCTGGCCAACACGGTGAAACCCAGTCTCTACTAAAAATACAAAAATCAGCTGGGTGTGGTGGCACATATCTGTAATCTCAGCTACTTGGGAGGCTGAGACAGGAGAATCGCTTGAACCCAGAAGGCAGTGGTTGCAGTGAACTGAGATCGTGCCACTGCACTCCAACCTGAGCAACAGAGAGAGACTCCATCTCAAATAAAAAAAAAAGGAAAAGAAAAGAAGAGTCATCATGTGTATAAGCATATACATAGCTCTCTATAATGAAAGAGGCAGCTCTTACTGAGCATTCATTTTTTTTATTTATTTGTTTATTTAGAGACAGGGTCTCACTCTGTCACTCATTTTGGAGTGTGTGGCATGATCACAGCTCACTGCAGCCTCCAACTCCCGCCTCACCCTCCTGGGTAGCTGGGACTACAGGCATGTGCCACCACATCTGGCTAACTTTTAAAAAGAATTTTTGTAGAAACAAGGTCTCACTATGTTGCCCAGGCTGATCTTGAACTCTGGCCTCCAGCAAACCTCCTGCCTTGGCCTCCCAAAGTGCTATGATTACAGTCATGAGCCACTGTACCTGGTCTGAACACTTATTTTGTACCAGGCCTTGTGCTAGGCTTTTTGCAGGTGTTAACTTAGTTAAGCCTCACACTAACCCGTGGAGGTAGGTTAGCATGATCTATAGCTACACAAGGCATTCTTGTAAAACTCCCCCTGCATGGCCTGGCTTGGAAAGGAACGATGGAAAGAGAAGGGGTGTCTCCTTTCTTAAGTAAAGTTGATGGTAGCATTAAAAGTTTCGTTGTCTTGAGTCCACTGTGCTAGGCACGTGCTGTATTTTACTTAATCCCCATACCCATGGAGTCGATACTGTTATCATTCCTGTTTCATAAGAATTAACACTATGAAAACTGAAGGGGGTGTGGAAGGCATACAGGCACAGCCCAACCCCGGGGGTGCCTAACACATCTATTAACTTGTGAGGGACACTCCCTGCAATTGCACAGCTCTGTGGCCCTGCTGGGATTCGGAACAGCTTGACTGCCTGTGTCTTTAACCATTGTGTACCACGTGGCGTAGGAATCCTAGATCAGGCTTCAGTAGGTGTGGGTCCTGGATCCTACCCTGCTGTGCAGCCTTGGACAAAACACTTTACTTCTCTGTGCCTCAGGCTTCTCAGTTGAAAAACAGTAAGACTGTGTGGGTCCTGGGCTAGTTCTGAGTTGCTCAAACTGGGCTCTTCTCTACCTTGGGATAAAGCCAGGACATATATATGGGTCATCTTTTGAGATTGTCTGTTTCATTCCAGGGCAAGTAATCAAAAACATTATTGCTCTGTTTTCTTAGCAACATATTCTGCAGTAGAATACAAACCCCCCTGTGAATTTTTCAGATTAAAAATGAGCCTTTATGGAAGTTGGATGTGTGCTCTGTACGCCATTGGGTTCTTTCCACTACCCCCAAGATCTCCGGGGGCTACTGCTCCCTCCCTTCTGCCTATAGTGGGGCCTTGGAAGAAAAGTGTAGGGTCCTCCAGATCGCCTGGCATGAGGACAGCTTGAAGTCCTTTTGAGCTAGCCTACTGGTTGGATAGGGACAGAAAAGGTCCAAGGATCCTCTTGGTCTTCCAAATGGAGCTCCCAAACCCTACTAGGGACGTCACTGAGAAAATGCACTGTAAACTGTAAATGTAGGCATAAATGGGGTGATATGGTTTGGACATTTGTCCCCTCCAAATTTCATGTTGAAATGTGTTCCCCAATGTTGGAGGCGAGGTCTGGTGGGAGGTCATGAGGTGGGAGTTATGAGGGCAGATCCCTGATGAATGGCTTGGTGCCCTCTGTGGGATAATGTGTGAGCTCTCTCTCACTCGTGTAGCTCACACAAGGCCTGGTTGTTTAAAAGCGCATGGCACCTCCCTCCTCTCTTGCTCTTGCTTCTGCTCTTGCCATGTGATACTGCCTGCTCTCCTTTTACCTTCTATCTGATCAGAAGCTTCCTGAGGTCCTCACCAAAAAGCAAGCGGATGCTGCTATGTTTCCTGTACAGCCTGCAGAACTACAAGCCAATTAAACCTCTTTTCTTTATAAATTATCCAGCCTCAGTATTTCCTCAGAGCGATGCAAGAGTGGACTCACAGAGAAGGGTGGGCCCAAGCTGAGATGGATGAAGATTCCTGAGGTTGTAGCCCCAAGTTCTATTTAGGGTTAGGAGGAGGGGCTCTAGGGACTGGGAGAGATTCTGGCTCCACACAAGACTAGCTCTGGGACTCTGTGCAGATGACGTGTTCTCTGAACCTCTGTGTCCTTATCTGTACTAGAGTAATAATCAGAGTGCCCGCTGCCTAGGGTCGCAAGGGTTAAATGAGAAAATCTATGCAAGGCACTTAAAACAGAACTTACATCATAAACTCTCAATAAACATCAGGCTTCATGACTATCGTCATGGTGTTTTATCTCTGCAGTTAAAACCATTCCTTTAAAGAGCTGAATACCTCTCCTCATCTGTGGTCCTTGTGAAGTCTGGCCTCTAACTCAGAAAGATAAAAGAGAAAATAAAAGAAAGAAAAAGAGGAAGAAAGAGAGAGAAATTGTGTGTAGTCTTATGTTGTGTTTCCTTTGTTCAAGATTCTTTCTTTTTTGGTAGAGATGGGGCCCTCTCTATGTTGCCCAGGCTGGTCTCAAACTCCTGGACTCAAGCCATCTGCCCACCTTGGACTCTCAAAGTACTTGGATTACAGGCATAAGCCACTGCACCCTGCCCTATTCAGGATTCTTTTGGAATTAATTTTTCCTCTTTAATTTTATGTTTAGAGCCATTGAGATTCGGTCTCTCTATCTCTTTGTGTTGGGTTATTTGGAGTCTGGGTGTCCATCTGTCTCTCAGACACTATCTTTCCCTCTCTGAGTCTCTGGGAATCTCCCTCCTCCCTCTCTCTTGATTGGGGAGTGTGTGATTTCCTTTGAATCTCTGGACATAGCCTTTCTTCCTCCTCATTGCAGGGGGTGGATCCTCAAGGATGGAGAGGGGAGAGGCATTTTGGGATGAAGCCATTCTCTAGTGAGTGGGAACCTAGGGCATCTGTGCCATGGGAGATGCCTAGTCCACCCCACACTGATTTTGCCCAGGAAACTTCGGAATGTGAAGAAACCACCCTGGCCCTTCTTTCTCCTGCCTGAGTAAGGCCAGACTTGCCTATGTGGTTGGAGATTCCCCACGATGCCCTCCTTCCCTCCGGGAATTTTCCAAAGCGCATTTGTCTCCCTCTGTGAGACAAACAGGATTTCCTGCAGTCCAGTCCAAGTTATGAATGCCCAGAACACAACACCGTTTAAAATCTTATCAATCTTGCGTCCTACTCCCTTGAATAAATGGGGATGGAACCTGGCATGGACATTTGCTTAAGTTTGCATTATCCCAATGATGCCTTTGGGAAAAGGACCAATCAACTTCCTGCTTGGGATGATCTGAAAATAGAGTGAGCTTGCGGGCTTGCTCTTGGTCCTTTCAGAAGAACGAAGATCTATAGGTTCTGACCTGTCTGGCCACTTTCTTGCTGTGTGACCTTGGGCCATTCCCTTTCTTTGCCTAAGCCCTAGTTTGGCCCTCCGTAAAATGAAGAAGTTGAACTCTCTAAGGCCTCTTTTATGATAGCCTTAATAGTCAATTTCTAATATTCTTTTGTTCATTTATTCAACACATATTTACTTGGCACCTACAGTGTGTTAGGTGTTGCAGGCACTGAATGCCTCAGTGAATAAGATTAATGTTTCAGCTCCCATGGAAATAAGGAAATCTCAAAGGCTAGATGGAAGGAAGGAGAGTTGGGGGACAAGGAGAAGGAAGGAGGAAAACCAGTGAGGCGAGTTTGTAGGGAGGCAGATTTCAGATCAGTTATTAGACTTGTCTACAAGAAGAGCTATCCCAGTGAGACGAGATTCCACATAAAGAGCTGAGTTCCTCAGCAGTGGAAGTGTTCAAGGATGTCAGAATGACAACCCACCAGATCGGTGCAGGTAATGCCCTCACTGAGAGGCTAAGAGCCGGCCAGGGGAAGGGCTTGGAAGGGCACCTTTAGGCACAAGGAACAGCATGTGAAAGCTGAAAGACCAAGTTTTGATCATGTGGGACCCTGCACACAGATCAGGTTTCATTCCAAGGGTGATGGAGGAGTTTCAAGCTGAGTAGTGAAATGATCAGAGTTCTAGGAAAGAGGTGTTGACTGCAGACAGGTGAGTGGATGGGAAGGAGAAAGCCTGGGGCAGGAAGGCAATATTTTGGAGGCTGCCAGGGTAGTCTGGGTGAGAGATATCACTCTCTGAGCCAAGGGGTCATCTGTGTGGGTGGAGAGGAGGGACAGGTGTTAGACACCAGCAGGGGGTGAGAACCAGGGTGCTGGGTGACTGAGTGATTGGCCAAAGGTTCAAGGAAGAGAGAGGAGTGAAAGATGATACCTGGGACCAAAAGTTCATATGGGTAGATCATTGTGAACTGATTTTGATTTTGAAACAGTCACCTTTGGAAGTTAGCTAGTCACCTTTGGAAGTGGGTGAGCTCTTCTTATAAGAAAAGGTGCTAGCCGGTGATAAGGAAAGTATTGACCAGCTGGTATAAGGCGTGTGAGCCAAACCATCAGAACAGCTTGCGCTACTATTGTGAATACCACAGACCATGGGGCCTTCAAACATAGAAATTTATTTTCTATAGTGCTGGAGGCTGGAAGCCATAGATCAAGGTGCTAGCAGAGTTGGTTTCAGTTGAGGTCTTTCTTCTCTTGTAGATGGTGCCTTCTTGCTGCATCCTCACATGGTAGCCTCTTAAAGACTGGGATTCCTAGGCTGAGCACAGTGGCCCATGCCTGTAATCCCAACACTTTGGGAGGCCAAAGAAGGCAGATCACTTGAGGTTAGGAGTTTGAGACCAGCCTGGCCAACATGGTGAAACTCCATGTCTACTAAAATTACAAAAAAATTAGCTAGTTGTGGTGGCAGGCTTCTGTAATCCCAGGTACTCGGGAGGCTGAGACACAAGAATCGTCTGAACCTGGGATGCAGAGGTTGCAGTGAGCCAAGATCACGCCACTGCCCTCCATCCTGGGAAACAGAGCAAGACTCTGTCTCAAACAAAACAAAAACCGAACTTTCCTCTTCAGGCTTCCTTTCCCACTTACTCACCTCTCTGTAGTCAACATAACTTTTCTAGAACTCTGATCATTTCACTATCCTGCCTTCCTTTCCTCCATGTGTGGGTGGAAAGACAGAGAGCACACAATCTGGTGTCTCTTCCTCGTATTATGAGAACACCAGTCTTGTTGGTGTCCCATTAGGACTCATTTAATTAACTCCCTAACGGCCCTGCCTCTGGTCACATTGGAAGTAAGGGCTTCCACATACACATCCTGAGGTGGACACAGTTCCGTCAATGACAGCTTGCCTGTCCCTGGAGTGTGGGCATTAAGCACTTAGTTGCTGGGTATGGGGACATCTGGAGATCCTGAGGGAAGGGCAGGGTATCCGGGCAGTAGGCATAGGCACTGAGGGGCCAACGTATTTACTGAATGTCATGGAGATATTTTAACTTCTGACAACTTGGTAAGGCTTCACTTACACAGACCCCACAAATGCCAGACCTGTGTGGGCTTCACGTAACAGTGTGTGGCAAATTGTGCCAAGCCACCAGGAACAGGATGTCACATAGTCAAACATCATTTGGGGTGGTGGTGTTGGTGTTGGGAGTGGCCTTTAAAATGCAGATTAAATATTTGCTTTAAAAAGTATTAAGACTCAGTGTATGGTCCATGGTTGCCTTTTAAGAGGGTAACTTGGTACCCCCACCTCCCCACCGTGGACTAAATATCTGTCTTGATGAGTGTAAAGGAGTCACCGCCTTGAACATCAAAGTCCTCATTACTAACCAGAGGGAGGTATTTCTTTCCCCTCTTGCTCTCTCATAAGCCCAACCTTATCTGGAGGGACCTCTGTCCCCAGAGCTGTAAAACAAGCTCTTTTTCTAAGCTAACGGTGCACAATAGTGTCAAATTATGTATAATGATTTTGTAATGTGAACTAATGCCACCAGGGACCTTGCGGAAAGTACCACTTTCATTAAACTTATCCAGAAACAGGGTCTGAATATGAATTTAGAGGTGGTGGTAAATTGCAAGGCGCATTTATTTTAAGCATCTGCTGTCTGCTCTCAGATGCAAAGACTCATGGAGCAGAAATCAACAGCTCGGGTGCATCTGGGTTTCTTGGTGCAGCAGTGGGATGAGGCAACAGTGATTTATTCCCTCCCTTGTCTTCACCCTGGGACCTCAAGCCTTGTGAGATTCTCCGCCAGCAGATGCTGGGGCTGCTGTCCCCTCTTTGTTTGAGACATGCTCACCTCTCCAGGCAAGTTCTCCCACCCTTCCAGTGGATCAGAGAGGGCATCTGGGCATGGCCTCAGAATTAATGAGACCTCCAATTACATTTATTTGCTCCAAGGAATTATACACAGCACTGACCCCATGTATCAGACTTTCCCCACCCTTTTAGTTTCTTCAGAAGAAGTAGCTAATTATAAGAAAATCATACCCAGGAAGGACAAATGGAAGAGACCCCAGAAGAAAATGCCAGGGAAGTGCCACCTCCCCAGCCCAGAGCCTGGTCCACAAACCCCACTCTGGAAGCCGGCCTTGCCTTCCCTCCACCTGTGTTCAGGTCACCACCACCAGGAGATGAGAGAGAAGACAATACTAATCAAAACTAACCCATGCCATTTTTCCGACTGTGCTAATCTTAATTGAATCAATCTCCCAGCCTCTCTTGACAGTGAAAGATTGCTCAAATCTGGGAGGCCAGGCTGGACACGACTCCTAGAAGAAAAAAATCTTCCTTAATCATTAATTTGTCCATTTCCTCCCATTTGGCCCCATTCTTCACTGTCTTGCTGGTGCACCCCCCACAACCTTGCTCTGTTAGTAATCACTCCTAAGTGTTCTTCCCAATACGCTCACATGTCCAGAAACCAATCTGCTGGAAAAGAATATGGCAGAGCAGCCCCCAGCCTCTCTCCTTCTCTCTGGTATGCTCTTTCCCTTTCTATCTATGAAGTCTAGTTTGGCTTTAATTAAGCCCAATGAGGTCTCTGGCACTATTTTCTTGACACATTGGTAAATAGGCTTAGAGTGGACTTTTCCCCAGGAGCTGGAACTACTGGGCATCAAATTGGCCTTAAGTAAATTATTGGAAGGAATGCTCTCATTGTAGGATGCATCTTATCCTAGTGAATGGATCACATAATGAAAGCAACGGCACTATCCTTGACATGTCTCGAAAGGAAAAGGATTTGTTTATATCCTCTGGACTTACAACTTTTCAGAATTTGTTCTTTTTCCAAATTATCCAGAGCTCCCGGACTCTAGGTTTAACTGCGATTTTTGTGTTTCTTAAAATGGGCTCAATGATGAGTGAGACATTCATGTGGGGTGTGCAGAGTGAGTTGAGATTAAAGTAGAGTGAGTGAGGGAATTTGTCATCTATTGCCATTAACTCTGGTTTGGACTCTTGCAATAGTATGCCAACTGGTCTCCTAGCTTCTATCCTTGACTACCAGTACTGTCCTCCATGAAGAGAGTGAGACCTTCCAAGCATAGATCACAACTTGTTAATCCTCGGCTCAACCTTCTAATGCTTTCTAAATCCCCACACAAGGCTTACAAGGCTTATAGCAAGCTTGTCCAACCCATGGCCTGTGGGCTGTGTGTGGCCCAGGATGGTTTTGAATGTGGCCCAGCAGAAATGTTTAAACCTTCTTAAAACATTATAAAATGGATGCATGAATTTTTGTTTTTCAGGTCATCAACTATCATTAGTATTAGCGTATTTTATGCACGGCCCAAGATAATTCTTCTTCCAATATAGCCCAGGTGATATGGTTTGGCTGTGTCCCTACCCAAGTCTCATCTTGAATTATAATCCCCGTATGTCTAGGGAGGGACCTTGTGGGATGTGATTGGATCATGGGGGTGGATTTCCCTCACGCTGTTGTGAAAGTGAGTGAATTTTCAAGAGAACTGGTTGTTTGATAAGTGCCTGGCAGTTCCCCTTTTTCTCTCTCCTTCTGCCATATAAGATGTGCCATGTTTAGCCTTCACCTTCTGCCATGATTGTAAGTTTCCTGAGGCCTCCCAGCCACACAGAACTGTGAGTCAATTAAACCTCTTTCCTTTGTAAATAACCTAGCCTCAGATAGTAGCTTTATAGCAGTGTGCGAATGGACCAATATACTAGGGAAGTCAAAAGATTGGACAGCCCTGCTTTATGGGATCTGGATCCTGGTTTCCTCTCTGATCTTGCCTCATATAACTCTCACTCATTCCACTCCAGCCACCCTCTTCTTTCTTGTGTTTCTTAAAGACGTCAATCTTCTTCCTACCTCTAGCCTTTGCCGTGGCTGTTCTCCTGCTTTTAATATTCTTACTCTCTTGTCTGCATGACTTCTTCCTTCACTCCATTCAGGTTTCTAATTAAATGCCACCTTACCAAAGAGATATTTTCTGACCACCCTGTCTACTAAAGCATCCCCATCAGTCTGCTTAATTTTCCTTTGTATCACTTCTTGTTATCTGATCTATTATTTATTTATTTTCTGTCCCTCTCCATGAGATAATGTATCTGCCACATAATAGATGCTCATTAAATATTTGGTTAACCCCTAGGACAAAATTCATTGAGAGGACTCTTGAAGACACATTTTCAAAATAACTCTTGAGGACAAATTTTCATAATTTCAAAATTCTTAAGATGTCCCTGAAAACATTTCATGCTGACCTCAAATCTCCAAATACCAACAATGAAGATGGAAAAAACCCATAATGTATCCTCTCTAATGCTAATGCTACTGCTAATAATAATAAATCTGCAGTGTGTAAAGCTAAGCAAGGCATGGCAGTTGTCACAATGGACTTCCAATTCAACATTATCCCTGATCAGGATAAAGAATCTTCCACCAGACAGAATCACTTTGGGGTTATTTGAGCCCAAGATTTTAACCCAAGGTGGGTTGCCATTCACAGGTGGATTTATTGTAACCTTGTGGATTACTTCCCAGCCCTCACAGGCCAACCCCCACAAGGCTCCTGTGTGTGTAAATGTCAGGTGGTAAATAAAACACACTGTTCTTCTCTCATGCCTCACCATAAATCGGTCCTAGCCTTACTTGTGGGGCTGGAGTCAAGTCTGATTTATGCAGTTTGTGAGATTTATAGTGTAGTCATTTAACAAAAACAAAAAAACCTCTCAAACATGAGTTCTTACACATAAATTCCAGAGCTTGCAAATGTTTGGAAATTTCTGTTTTCTTTAGATGATGCTGAACATGCCTGTCTTATCTTGGGGGTCATTTAAGGTGGGAACCTTCACTCCTGAAATTTCAGTAGAGAGGAACAGAGGATGTTGAGTCTGCAGCATCATGCTTTGTGAATAGTAGGTTCCAGATAATGGTCAGTTGAGCTGTTGTTCAAACTGGGAAGTGTCTTCAGCTTGGCCCACAAAGTGCTTCAGAGTCACCTCAGTGGAAGATAGGCAGATTTTATGTGGACATAGTTGACATCATCAATGGGCATTGAATCTTTTGTTGTCCTGGCAAAGTTGGTGGGGCAGGAGTGGGAGGTTCTAGAAAGTTTCCTGCATTAGATATAAGGAAATGCAGGCTTGAATGAATTTGCTACCTTTAAGTCCTGGTTTCCATATCTCTAAAATGAGAGAATAGATTACAATTGCTGATTTATTTCCTATTCTATTTTATGTTTCTGTGGTTTAGATGGGGAGGAAGATGCCTCAGTTTTTCTTTGTACTGTAACAGGCTGTGACACAAGAAGCAACAGTAATATGTTTGTCGAATAGAACTTGATTTTTCACTCTGTAAGTTTGGGGTGGGGCGAAGCTGGGGAAAGAGTTCCTTTTAAATTTTGAAAATTCCTCCTTGGCTCAGGAAAATAAAAATAGCTGTCTCTTTGATTTAGTTTGTGTTTGCCATTTGAGAAATACCTGCAAACTTGAGCTTCAGGAATCTCTAAACTGAAAAATAGATCTGCACAAACCCTCCTTTGCTTAGAATTTAGTAGTATTTTTGGGATAGTTGGCTATCAGACATTTTATTTGCTTCTTCAGGGCCAGTAATTGTCATTTTGAAAGCAGTTGGATGTTTGGGTGTTTTCCGCCACTCAAAAAATAATAAACCTCATCATATGCACACTTATATGGAATATATATATTTTTTCCTGTTTAGTTGACAGTTTTAGGATTCTTCTAAGCAGTGATAAAAAACTTGCGTTTATAACGTGTATTGTTTTGCCTTTCATTATAATGCAGAATTTCTCCATGCAAAATCAGGCCAAGATATAAGCGTAAACCCAGGGGCAAACTTCATTCATTATGCATGTACATTGTTTCCCCCAAATATTGATAATACTTTTCATAATTATTTTACATATATTAGCTCTTGCTGCTATATTAGTATTAAAGATACCTTTATTAAATAATCTTGAATATTTTGCTGAATAATAAATAGGATCTCAGAGACTTGAGTTAAAAGCTGCTCTTAGCTAGAACGCTGTAAATCAGATTTTTATGAATAAAATTGGCTTTCACATTTTTTTTGCTGGGGATTGCTTATTTAAATAATTTTCCCGTCCATTGAATGTGTGTGTGTGTGTGTATGTTTTTTGTTTTTTCCTAGTGACAAGTCTTCCTGTTTCCTGTCTCTCTCTGTTGGAGAGAAATGCAAAATCACATAAGCCTTCTTCTAAACCTCCATCAAGAAGGGCAAGTATCCTGTGTTATTCAGCAGGCCATAGGCACGTTTGTCCCAGCGATGGCACTGGCTGAAGCTCTCTTGCTGTAGACGGACTCCATGGCAAAGGAATGCACTCACAGGAAACTGTCACTGGTGAAACGTGAGACGCACCCTCTCGGATGGGAGCATTTCAACTTGGGCAGTAGGAGCTGGTTCTTTTCTCTCAGATGTACCATCCAGAATTGACTCTGTTCTTTCTCCTTTCTCCAATTTTCTTGAACTGTGCATCCTCTCCTTGCCTTTCCCCACAGCCTTTGGCTACCCACTACTAGAGAAGGTTACCCAGAAAGAAAAGAATAACATTTATTGAGTATCTACTACGTGCCAGCCACATTTGTGTTTTCTCGTCTTCTGGGTAGGTGTTACCATATTTATTTAAATAGATAACGGCAACAATAATAACATCTAACATTTATTGACAGTTCTGTGCTGGGCTTTGGAAGTATCAGCTCACTTAGTCTTCACCCTGCCAGCTGAACAGCCGTTTTCTTTGTTTTCCACAGGATGAAACTAACACTTAGAGAGCTCAAGGTCACACAAAATCAAGATCTGAACTTGAGCTGGCCTAACTCCAAAGCCTGTACAGTGCTGCGTCTGTGATGGATGCTCAGGGAAGGGTGCCTGTGTGGTTCCCAGGAAGGTGCTAGGACACCATGGCTGGCCTTGCAGGTCATTGAGTGCCCCAACTGGAAAGCCCTGTGCTGCCGTTGGTAGGCCTGGCTGTCCACAGGACAGAGACATGGCTGTTGAAAGACAAGCTTGGATGTGATGCACGCCACCATATAGCAGCCTCTTTGTTTGGTATGCAGTTCAGGCTCCACAGTTTTTGATGGTACCAATGAGCAAAGAAAGCTAATATCTTCTTACATTATCATAATCTCATCTGTGTAGACACCAAGGGCTAGTCTACTACTGCCTGCTCTGATGGATTGATAGGGTCTGCTTGGAGTTAGACTGAGTCTGATGTAAGATCTTCATAGATTGGTGATGTCTGCCATGGGAAGAGGCTGGAGACTTGACAGTGAGCTTATTGAGCATCTGCTAAACCTGGGCTAGATTGTGTAACTGTTGGACAACCTGCCTTTCAAACAGTTCCACAATGGGGACTTGGAATTATTGGTCTCATATGCTAAAGAGAAAAAAGATTCAGCAAAGGTGTGATTTTTTTTTTTTTTTTTTCCCAAAAGTTATACAGGACAGAGAAGGGAAGAGTAGAATATAGGCTCCACAAGTGGCTTTTGTCTTTGAGCTGCTTTTCTGGGAAGCATCTCCTCATTGCTCTGAGAGGGAGAAACAAGACCAGCTCTATTTTCTTCATGGCTCTTATGCCCGGCCTAATTGACCTTAGTTACTGTTTGTTTGTTCTGTCTGTTCTCTCTGCTGGGATGTAAACTTCATGAGACCAGGAACTTGGCCTGACCTGTGTACTGCATTATCCTGACACCTAGAACTGCACCTGACATCCTGTACGTGTTTTTTTGAATGGATAAATGAATGAATGAATGATTGAATAGTTCTAATGATTTTCCCCAGGACCTACTCTCTCCTTTAAGAAATTCGCACCTCTCTCATCTCAGGTTCACCCTTCCCCAAATCCATCTTTTGCATTTGACCACTCTATGGGGTTCTGGATTTTATTTCTCAATTCATCTAGTATCTTCCAATTTTGCCATTTAATCATGACCCACCTGTCTTCCTTGGGAGCAGTCCAGGGCATGAAAACGTATTCCAGAAGTAATTTGTATTCTTAAATATGGCTGCTTCAGCTCCCACAGCTAGGGGCAGCCTGGCTGAGTCGGGTTTTAGATATGCATATCATTATGTAAATGTAGCTGAATTGCATATAATTTCCTTAAAAATATTTTCCGCTGGAAAATAGATCTCCTTGCAGAGGGAACCTAGCCAGCCAGTACCTGAAGAAAGCTTCATTGTTTGCACTAAGCATGCATGAGACATTTTGACAAGCTATTTTTAGAATTAATAATGATAATAACAATAGCTAGAATTTATTAAATACTTGCTGAGTGCCAAACACTGAATTAATCACATTAAAAATGTTTTCTCATTTAAGTTTTTCAACAACGCTAGAGTGCTTACAACCATCCCCCTCAGGCTGCAGACAAGTAAACTGAAGCGCAGAGGCTTGAGACCAGTCCTGTGGTTATCCAGCTTGGGGCAGAGCTGGCACGTAACACAGGTCAGGATGACCCCAGGATCCCTGGTTAAACGCTCTGCTTTCCTGGCTGCAGGCACTAGCACTCCAACTTTGAGTCATCATCAAAGGTATCTCAGAGGAAATGTTTGAGCAAGTCTGGAGGATGAAGAACACAATTCACAATATCTATCGCTTCTTCATACCTTTTTTTTTCCATTATTCCAGCTGGTTCCAGTACCTCTCTCAGGGATAACTTGGAAAAGCCACATTATTCCCAGTTAATAAACTGTGTGAAATAAATCAGAAAATATCCCAACCCCAATACAACACACAGAATCAGACCCACTTGGTTTTCTAAATGGATATCATATTTGCATTAAAAAACTAAGTGTGTTGTTCTTTTTACAGAGCCTCTGGAGCAGAGATTCCAGGGGGGATTCTGCTTCTTTCTTTAAAAGGACATTTGAAATCCCATGCACACATGAGCCCCATAGACTTTTTCCCCACATGACTAATCCAGTCTCCTGTGACCTCTCTTTAGTGTGGCGGGGCCGCAGAAACGAAGCCTGCAGCTTCCACCGACCCCAAACATTTAGTTACATTAATCACAGAGCGTATTTGGACTTTGAACATCCGGAATGAAAGACACTTTCTTGGGGAGACATTGATCAAACAGTCTTCAGGTATCTGTACATCGAGGGACATTAATCATTTCTGCATTATCTCACTCACCAGTAGAATATGTAAATGTGATTCCTGTCAATGATAAGGGGAAGTGAAATTATTCTTAGAGATTGGTCCATCTGGAGCTGTTGATACAATCTTACCTAAGACAATAGGTTGTAAAGATAAATTTTTTAGCATTACTAATCCGGCCTTGCCAATACCCATGGAGAATGGAGAAATTTAAAACCAAACTAAGAATGTACAGTCAGTGGAAAAAAGGAAAACAAGTCCCAGTTTTGCTGGTTTTTTTTTTTTTTTTGCTTTTTTAGTTTCTATAATATTATATTGGCAACCTAGCAAGAAAGATGCTTTCAGATGCTTTCTGTTTAATTAAAGAGGGCATTTTTTGGAAGGGTCTTGTTAGGCAGTTGGAGAGTATATTCTGAAAGAGTTCACATCCGGCCAAAGGTTTAACTCTTAACACAAATAGGACAAAGGCTTTAAAATCCAGGAAAGAATACCCATCGTTTCTGCAGACTCTAAGTTCATGAGTTTCATCTTCATAAGAGGAATCTCCTTAGACTCTTCTGACCCATCAACTACACTTGATAAGATTGACAAAAAGTGTTCAGTATAGAGAAAAACAGAAGAAAACGGGTAGACCTCTCTGCTGAAGGAGACCCAAGGTTCTAATCCCAGCCATGTGACTCAATGACTTTGCAACTTTGGGCAAATTCCTCCCTATCTCTGGCTCACTTTTTGCATATATGAAATGGAATGGGTTGGACAAGATATTCTTTTCTTTATGATAGAATGATCAGCTTTCCTACTTGCTCCATCCTCTCTGGCAAGGTTGAGTAAGTTAACAAGTTCAGTAGAAGGCCTTGGAATGCTGACCTGCAGAGAAGCCTCTTGGTTTATCAATGTGAGGCCATGGTGCCCAGAAACAGGGCTGTTTGGTGCTGGTGATGGAGTGGGATGTCCTATTATGAAAGGAGCCTCTGGGAGAGGGGTCATATATGCTTGAATGTCTACTGTTTTAATAGAATTTATAGTATTCAGAAATCATTGAAAACAGAAGGGCATCTTGGAGAGCTGTTAGAATGTGAATGCTGAGCATGTTTTGCTAAAGGTTCCAAAATTCAGTGTTACCCTGGAACATTATTGAAAACCAATGGTAAGAGCAAGATTTCATCCCCACATTCCAGCTTCCCTCCGTTTTTTTACTTTGATAAATAAAAGAAGGGAAAACTCTAAATTATTATTTTTCAGCTCAGGTGTGATGGGGAAAAGAAGGGATTTTGGTGGGCATGAGAGTAATCTTTCTTGGCAATTAATGATAGGCCAGCATGAGGTGAGTTATTAAGGGATCAAGGAACTCACCCTTTGGAGGGGACTAAGTGACGACTTGCTTAGAAAGAAGGAACAAGGTGATTTCCTTCTATGATGTCAGCTTCCAAAAGGTCAGGCATGTTTTCTTCCCCCAGATCCTTAGCTTGCTTCAAACAATCCATTCTGAATCTGACATCCACAAATTAGGTTAAATGTTCCTTGAACTTTATGGGATAATGAGTTCCTTAACTTTGCTATGCCCTTGTGAAGGTTAAATGGTGTCCCTCAAGCTCTATGGCTGTCCACATTATTTCAGGATATGGTAATCACCTTGCCCATTGGGTTGTGTCCCCTTCATCTTCCCTCTTTCCAGAATGTGTGGTCTTCATTTTCTTTTCCTTTTTGCGAGGGGACGAAGTTTTGCTCTTTTTGCCCAGGCTGGAGTGCAATGGCACCATCTCAGCTCACTGCAACCTCTGGCCCCTGGGTTCAAGTGATTCTCCTACCTCAGCCTCCGGGGTAGCTGTGATTACAGGCATGTGCCAGCACGCCCGGCTAATTTTGTATTTTTGGTAGAGATGGTGTTTCTCCACGTTGGTCAGGCTGGTCTCGAACTCCCGACCTCAAGTGATTGACACCCCCCGGGCCTCCCAAAGTGGGTCTTCATTTTTAAAGCTTGTTCTCGTATAAAATTATTATATTATTTGCTAACAACTTTAATTCCTTTTTTAAAAAGTTTGTTATGTTTGCCATGCTGTTTAGTAGAAGGATTATTGGATGGGAACACTACAATATGCAATGATGAGATGATGCTCTTTGGCCACGCATTAGACCAGATTCTCCAAACTTGTTCTGAAGAACTAGTTGGTTGAATCTCCAATAGGCATTACTTGAAGAAAGAATTTGGTTTGGTAAATTCTGGGTTAAAGAGCCCAGTGGTTCTAAATGGGATGCAAGTATTTTTAATGATTTTAACTTGGTAGTGAGCTCTGGAACTCTCAAAGAAGGGGATGACAGAACTTATCCATCTCCTACATTTATTTATTTGACCACAGAATCCTCTTTACTCAGCTCACCTCCTGCAATGAGTGTTCAGAGAGTACATTTTGGGGAAAGGCTAAGTTGAAGTCTCCATGCCTGGGACATGTTTTGGAGAGTTTAATTGATGCAATGTTCAAGAAAGAGAGAATAGATTACATTAATGCAGGATATTACTTATGAGTTTAGAATTCATGATAATTGGTGAACTTTTCTTTTTAAAAAATCCTTTGTAGAAAAGAGATATTTTCATAGTCTGCTGGTAGGATTAAATATTGGTATAGCCTTTCTGGAAATTGTTTTCATAATGCTGTGAAAGATGTAAAAAAAATTTGATGCTCACTTTTACATCTATGTAATGAAATATTTCACAGATATTAAAAATAATGTTATTTAAGACTACTCAGTAGCATAAATACTGTTTCAACATTAAGTGGGGAAGACAGGCTAAAATTGTATATAGATAATGGTTCTGCTTTGGAAATAAAGTATATAAACAGAGATAAAAGGCGGCAAAGAAACACACCCACATATTAACATTAGTTATCTTTGGGTGGTAGGATTCCAGGTAATTTTGTTTTCTTGATTTTATTAGTCTATATTCTCCAGATTAAGGGTTGGCAAAGTATGGCTTGCTAGCCAAATTTGGACTTCCATTTGTTTTTATAAATAAAGTTTTATTGAAACACAGCCAAGCCTATTCATGTATGGCTACTTTTACACTACACCAACAGAATTGAGTAGGTGCAACAGAGGCCATATGGCCCACAAACCCTGAAATATTTGCTACAGGAAAAGATTACTGGCTCCTGGTCTAGGTTATATACTAGGAGCATCTTTTGCTTGTATAGTGAAAAAGCCTAAAATGGAAAGCAATGAACTATGGGGTTTAAATATCAAAACTGCCCCTTTTTAAAGACGAAAAGGTAAAATAATAATACTCAAACATTTAGTAATATTTACTTCCAGTATTCATACCTCTATGAAAAGTTTCAAGGGGAGAATGTAGCAGAAATCTAACAACCTGCTAGATGCCATCTGAGATGGAAATTGAAACACAGAATGTGTACATTAAAGTGTTGATGTTTTCAGGCAAGAATGTCTTTTAACCAAGGCATCAGTAAGATGCTTCTCCTCTGCCTATCCACTTTTTTTCCTTCTCCCTGTTTCCAGCAACTCCCCAGAAGATCACAATAACACATCTGCCACAGACTAAATGTTTATGTCTCTCCAAATTTTATATGTTGAAATCTTAATCCCCAATGTGATGGCATTTGGAAGAGGGAGTTTTGGTGGGTGAATTGGATTCATGCCCTTCTAAAAGAGGCCCCAGAGTGCTCCCCATCCTTCTGCCATGTGAAGACATAGCAAAAAGGCAGCCATCTGGTAAGTAGGCCCTCACCAGACACTGAATCTACTGTTGCCTTGAACTTGGACTTCCCAGGCTCCAGAACTGTGAGAAATAAGTGTTGTTTAAGCCCCTCATTCTATGATATTTCGTTACAGCAGCCCAGACGGACTAAGATATCACATTCAGAATGTTCAGTTGTTGATCCTCTCTCTTGTTGCTTAAATTCCAGCTGCCTGCTCTCTGACTATCCCTCTATTTTGGTCTCGCTCTTACCCTTCAGGAGATCAGAAGATATTTGGTTTTTGGAGAATAGGGGTGTCCCCCAAGGAATGATGACTAGATGTTGACTTATTGGGGCTCCCCAAGATGACTAGATATTGACTTGTGGGGAATACCCAAAACAAAATATGACCTCTGACCAATGATCAAAACACAAAGAACTTCCCATTTGCTTCTTGGCACCTCTCTCTTACATATAAACAGACAGTCAAGAATATTGAGACATTTGAGAAGTTTTCAATATGAAAAAAAGAGACGCAAAAAAGTGTCCACAAAAAAGTGAAGGCAGGAAATAAAGACAACATAGGATCCAGATGATTAAAAAAACTATAGCGTATTTAGAGTTATAAAGATATGTATAGTATCTTATGTATAAGTAGTATACTTATAAAAAAAGACTTAAAAGTCAACAAATATATAACAAGAAAGAGTTTTTGGGAACTGAAATATAACATAAGTAAAAATAGATTAATAGAGAAGTTGAAAGATGTATTTGAGAAATCTTTCAAAAGATCAAGTTAAAAAAAGAACAAAATTATGACTGTTAGGAGGAAAAGAGATTTTAAATATAGAGGTCAGATCCATGTGTTCTTTATCTTACTATCAGGAAGCTTAGCAAGAATGCAAGCAGAAAATACAGACAAAGGAATTATCAAAGAAAAAATACAAGAAAACTGCCTGGAAGTCTTCAAGTTAAGCACTCACTGGTGTTTCAGAGCAATGAATGAAAAAAATTGACACAAGGTTCATAATGGTGAAATTTTAGAATGTCAACGATAAAGAGAAGATCTTTAAAGATTTCTGAGAGGAAAAAATCTCATACTTGAAAACTGGGAATAAGAATTACATGAGACGTCTCAACTGCAACAGTGGAAGTGAAAAAGCAATGGAGGACCCTGAGAAAACCCTGAGAAAAAATTTTTCTGATCTTAGAATACTATAACCACCAAATTTTTTATTCAAGTTTTTTTAAAGAAATGAAAAGTTAAAAGATAAAATGAACTCCCAGGAAGCCACTCAAATATTTATTTTAGCAGAATGGGGGTTGTATTAGTTGTCTTGGGCTTCCATAACAAAAATTATACACTAGGTGGTTTGAACAACATAAATTCAGCCTGCCACAATTATGGAGGATAGAAGTTCTGGATCAAGGGCTGGCAGGGTTGGTTTCTAGTGAGGGCTGTCTTTCTGGCTTGCAGATAGCCAACTTCTTGGTGTATCCTCACCTAGTGAAGGGACCATGACTTACTGTTTCTTCCTTTTCTTTTAGGGTCACCAGCCCTACCAGATTAGGACCCACGCCCTTATGACATAATGTAATCTTTGTCATCTAAGAGGCTCTGTCTTCAAATACAGTTACATTGAGGGTTATGACTTTAACATATGAATTTTGGGGAGACACATATATTCATTCTATAACAATGTAAACTGAAACAGAGGAAGATAAGGAATCTAGGAAACCAGAGAGAGGCAAAGAGAAGGCCCAGGAACACAGCTTTGTAGCAGGGCAGTAGAACGTGCAGCTTGGCCTGGATTACAAGGATGGAGACTTCAGGAGGGCAATATTCAGGAAAAACACATGTTCGAGAATGAAAACTTGTATTGAGAGGCTGCTGGGGGTGGCGAGAAGTACGGTGCAGGAAAGAAGGAATATTTAGTATTGCATTTAGAAGACTAAGTAAATAAAAATGTCATAAACTAAGCCATAGCATGTGCTTAGTGTTCCGCATTAGAAAAATTTGCATAATTCAAAATAATGTGAATATTGTCTTAAAGAAAGATTATACCATGTCTCAGATCATACCAGTGTGCTGTCCAAAATTTGACATCTTTTTTATTGCACCTAGCATAAAATCCAACCTCCTTTCATGCCTCCCAGCATCCTGGGTGAGCTGGGCTGCCCTCTCTTTCTTATTCAGCCGTCTCTGGCCACACAGGCTTCATCAGTTCCTTTCAAAACACTGAGCTCTTGTGATTCTAGGGGACTCTGTTCGTGTTCTTCCTCCTTCCTGGAATGTACATCTCTACTTTCCTGTTACTAATTCTCTCTCTGCCTTTGGGTGTCACCGACCATGTTACCTCTTCAGAGAGGACTTCCCTGAAGAAAGCTCCAGACTGCCATATTTTTTCTAGCTGTCTCTTGCTGGATTCCCCCATAACTGTAACCCTAACGAATAATTTTTGGGAACTTATAAAGGAAAAGCCCCCTTCTCACGCTTCCCTCTTTCTTGCTCTAAATGGAGCTTTTGGAAAACTGCAGGAATATACCTTTTTCGGTGAGACCAAATTATATCTCAGCTGGGCCACAGTGCCCTCTCTCTCCAACCCAACTGGTGCTTCAGTGGAGAATGCAGCCTCTGCCTGTGCTCTTGTATTCATCATCAGCCCAGAAACTTGGGATAAGGAAGCCTTGGTTTTTCTCTGCAAGGCCCCAGCCTGTCACCCTTCAGGGAGATGAGATGAGTTAAACTCTTCTGACTTCAATGGAAGCTCCCATATGGGACTGATGGGCTTTGGAATCTAATGACTGAATTGTAGTTTTGACCCAGTGCTTCCTAGTTTAGTAATATTTCTGAGCCTCAATTGTTTCTTCTGTAAAATGGATAAAATAATAGGACTTGCCTCGTAGGGTTGTTCTTAGGATTCAAGAGATAACAGCTATAAACCATTAAATATATATTCTGACAGGTAGTGCTTGCTACATGCTTGTTATGATTATTAGGACTATTGCTGAGGAAGAACATGCTGGAAATAGCGAGTGCCTAGGTGGGTTCTTCAGTCTGGGTGGTATAGGAGGGAAAGGAAAAGTAGGACAGAAAAGAGATGAATCATTAGCATTTTTGAGCCAGACCCTTTGCATTCCACTCAGTTTCTCATGGCATTGGCATCCCCATTCTACAGATGAGGAAACTGAGCCCCAGGAAGATAAAATCACTCATGCAGCCAGAAGCTAGCAGAGGCAGGTGTGGAAGGTAGGTTTTCTGACTCCAGGGCTCTTGCTCCAGGCTCCGAGAGGTGAGAGTTCGGAGTGCTTCCATCACTGTCCTTTCTCATCACCAAACCCTGCTCCCCAAGTGCCCGGTTCTCTGCCTGCATTTAGCCCTCAGGAGCCAAGTTGGGGAACTCTCAGGCCAAGCCAAGGGCAGGAAGTGAGATCATCAGCCATCTTTTAAGGGGGTAATTAGCTGACTATGAAAACAGCTTCTTTAACCACAGCAATTTGCCCCACTGGGGGAGAAGGGAAGTCGATGTTTTTATTATAAACGGACTCATAGTGGGGTTTAAGGCTTAGTAGTGTTTGGTTTAGTTTTGTTTTTTAAAGGCCTGAGGTGGAACTTGGCATCTCCTGCCTCAGCCCAGAAGAAAGGAAGTTTATTTTCTGGGTTAGATTAAAAGACTTTGGCACCCTTGATTTTTATTTTCGTGGAAGAGGAATAACTTTTTACCTTTGCTGAATCTCCCAGATTCCTTCTCTCCTTCTTGCCCTGGCCTTCTGGGGGTTTTCTAACCACATGATGTGGGTCTTGGGCTAAGGGAAAAAGGTAGGAGAGAGAGAGAGAGACTTATAAGACAGCTCTGGGGTCTTTGGATCCAGTGGGAACAGGGTGGAGCCCAAGGGAAGTGCTTCAGAAGTCACGTACTCCTTGCATGACCTTGACCAAGTTTCTTAACCTCTCTGAGCCTAGTTTTCGCATCATACAATGGGAGGGGTACCTGTGGCTTGTCCCAGCATGATGTGGTTTAAGGCATGGACAACCCAGCTTTGGGAGCTAGCCCCAACCCAGCCTTTCCTTTCTGTATGAGCAAGTACCTTGACCCTTTGTTTCCTTGTCTGTAAAATGGGAAGGATATTACTAGAGTTGTGAGGATCAAATGGCAAAAGTGTTTAAAATAAAGCCGGGCATATAATAAGTGCTCAAGAAACACGAGTGATTTATTGTTATTGTTACTGTTGGCATTGCTGATGGGGTCTGTCTGGTTTCTATAGGTGAGTGACGGATGGTAATGATGGGTTGAAGGTCACATGATGGAAAGGTTTAATTGTTGAGCAAAGAAATTTGGATTTAAGGAATCAACTTTTGAGATAAAGAAACCTAAGAGGCCATTTCATTCAACTCACTCAAGCATGGGGTGTAAAACCTGGGTCTCAGGCAAGAGAATGCAGGTTGCTCAAGGCTCCACGGAGGCTGATCTGTAACCAAGAAGGGGCGACTTGACAGGTACATCAATGATCACAGTGAGAAGGCTTTCCTTCAAGAATCTCCCACATTAGAGCCTCATTGTTTGTGTCTAGAATCCTTCCCAAGGGACCTGGATAAAGGTACTTTTCATATTCCCATGCAAACACATTAAGCCCAGGTAGGACCATTCACATTTTAGTATGAATTTCACATTTTAGTATGAATTAGTTTATCTGGAGATTTACAGTGTGCTGGCTAGCTGAGGGCAGGGCCCTGCTGGGAAGATCAAGGGGTGGATACTTCATGATTTATGGTAGAGGTTGAGTCTGGGGCCTATATAAATTAGCTCGGTGTGGTGGAGATAGGGCAGCTGGGAAGCCAGAAGGCAGCTTGAGGACCGTCTCTCCTAACTTCCCAGAGACACCAAATACATGTCTCATACCTCCTTACAGTTCAGCCAAGACATTTACAATTTGGAACCTCTTCACTTTTGGGCAGAGATCCCTCATCCTTCTTGATCACTCAGAACCAAAAAATGCTCTAAAACTGTGGTCAGTGGGCCTTAACCTCAGAAGCCCATTTGCAAATAGGTCCAGTGCATTGGGTGAAACCATGTCCCCAGCCCACAGCATCTCTGGGTTACATAATTATTGCATTCATTTGTTCAGCTCTGCCTCCAACCGGAAACGGCTCTGGGCAATTTACAAGAAGTTAAATAAAACAAGATGGTTTCCCTATCTCTCCTCTCTCACCCTTCTTACCTTAAAGAGCAAAGGAAGGGGGAAATAAAATTAGAGTAGGGTAGAATGTTCAATTAGGACTGAGGCCAAAAAGGGCAGTCCATTAATTCACGAAGCTTACCTAAGAGTAGGCACATCTGACTTGATCCTGGGGGCAATTTCAGCCTTTCTGGAAACATTGATGGAATCTGCTTCTCTGACCAATCCTTTAAACACCATCAGTGTTATTGGTACTAATGGAGAAATAGCTGATGTAGAGACAGAGGCATATCGTTGTTTCTGCAGTCAACTCCACCATGATCATGGAACCTCCTTCCTCCAAGAGGAGGCTGCCTCCCAATGGGCTATCTCTTCATTTCATTGGTTTATTCTTTCCATGAATATTTATAGGAGGAATACAGCATGTCTGCACCCATCTGGGCTTTGGGAATGCAAGGGTTAACAAAACTGCCCCAGATCCTCACTGAGCAGAACTTACCATCTACTGTGTGCGTTTGCATAGAATCTATGAAAAGTTAAATGCTGGCCAGGCACAGCGGCTCAGGCCTGTAATCCCAGCGCTTTAGGAGGCCAAGAAGGGAGGATCACTTGAGACCAGGAGTTCAAGACAGGCCCGGGCAACATGGTGGTGAGACACCCATCTCTAAAGTGATATTGAAAATTAGCCATGTGTGATGATGTATGCCTATAGTTGCCTGTAACTCCTAGCTACTTGGGAGGCTGAAGTGGGAGGATTGCTTGAACCCAGGAGTTCAATGCCGCAGTGAGCTGTGATTGCATCACTGCACTCCAGCCTGGGTGACACAGCAAGACCTTGTCTCAAAAACAAAATAATATAATAATAGTAATGCTAAGAAATTCTCCAGAACCCCAGCTTGTATAAATAGAACAAAGGTGCTTTGGAGAGGGAGTGCAGCAGTCAGGAACACAGGAAGGCTTCAAGTAACTTCAACAGAGGGAAATTAACACAGGGATCACTTACAGAGAGAGGAAGAGCTGAGATGGCAAGCAGGGGACAGTGAAGTTACTTGGAGATCAGTAGCAGCTGGGTGCAGCTACCACTACCATCCCTGCAAGTTGGAGGGAAAAGGGGGTGAGGCTGTGTCTCTGAGCTCCAGGGATCAGAGTCAGCTGGTGGGGGCTGCAGGCTTGCCTGGCTCTCTGGAAGGAGCCTGAGCCACAGAAGGGATTCAGTTTCTTCTGAAAACCACCGGAGGCAGAGAGAACACTGGGAGAAATACCCTGACTTTCCCCTTCTTTCACCCTGCAGATACCCACCGAGGCCTCTTATCAGCTAATTCCACTTAGAAGCCAGCCTTTGTGGGAGTCTAGGATCCACAGACAGCTTGCAGGGTCAGCCCCAACTCTCCTCCCTACCATAATGTAGAGCAGGAGGATGATCAACAGATCTGTTTACAAAGCAGTCCACTGCCCATGGAAGGAATCACTGGACAAAATGTTATATGAGAGCCCGGTATAGAAACTCACCCTAGGCCGGGTGCGGTGGCTCACACCTGTAATCCCAGCACTTTGGAGGCCGAGGTGGATGGATCACCTGAGGTTGGGAGCTCGAGACTAGCCTGATCAACATGGAGAAACTCTGTCTCTACTAAAAATACAAAATTAGCCGGGCATGGTGGTGCATGCCTGTGATCCCAGCTACACGGGAGGCTGAGGCATAAGAATTGGTTGAATGCAGTAGGCAGAAGTTGTGGTGAACCGAGATCGATCGCACAATGCACTTCAGCCTGGGCAACAAGAGTGAAACGTCATCTCAAAAACAAAAAAAGGAAAAGAAATAGAAAGTCTAATGGTCAAGTGGAATAGCAAAATTCAATGCCAGTTTCTCCTGGAAGAATAACAATAACAATGGCAAACACCACCATAGAATGCCTTCCCCAATTATAAATACATATGTGTACACACTTACTCAAAGAGCTCGACTTTGTCATTGGGCCATTTTGTAGATGAGGAAACTGAGGCTGAGCAAAAGCAACTCATTTGCCCAAGGTCATAGAGTAAGCAAAAGCAGGATCAGAATTTTGAATTGCAGTTTGTCAGCCACAGAGCTCTGAACCTTGATGTTCCTGGAACAATGAACTAGAGCAAAGCCAGCCCCTGGCATGGGGCATCCTTGGAAAAGAAAAGCAGCTTCTGTGGGACTTATGGATAAGACCAAAACCTACAGGAAGAGTCTCTTCTGAACACCAGCCCCCACACTCCAAGTAGCATCTGAACATCTGGGGCTGGCCAAAGGCCTGAGTGTGGGCCAATGGGCAATTGGCAAGACCATGGCATGGGTACCCAGAGGGCTCTATCCAATGATTCAAAGGGCAGCATGTGCTTATTTCAAAATATGTAAAGGGTATCCCCAGTACTGGGATGTCTCTGCTCTGCCTTCAGGCTCTGGGTGCCTAGGTTGGATGGGGCTGGATCCCTCTGTGAGATCTTCCTGGATGGCCTCTCCTTTGGGGCCTCCAGATGTTGCTCTGAGGCTGCTTGGTATCAACAGGGTGCCTGGCACTGGGAAGCCAAGAATGGCTTCTTTCCCTGCCCCTGAAACTCTCAGCATCCCACCCAGGTCTGTGAATATCTAAACTGGAAAGGGAGGGGCAGGCAGCATCCAGCCACGAGAATCAAGCATTTCTTTGAGGACACATCCCCGTGGCCCTGCCTGGCAGTCTGCAGAAATTCCTAGATGCTGAGCGTGAGCCATGCCTTCTTGAGAATGCCAGATTGTCCAAAGAAGAAAAGTCAAGGAAAGGTGGGGACCTGGGGGTGGGGTGGGGGCCTCAGCGAGTTTCCTTTGAGGGCCACGCCACCAAGTTTCTGCTGTGGCTTTCACACTTTGTAATAGTCAGGCCCCCATATGTTACAGCCTTCTTTGCAGCTTGGGACCCTGGTTTTATCACTCCCTAATCTCAGTTTAATTGCTGTGGTCAATTTACCCTGCACTTAATAACCCACAGCTTGGTTTATTGTTTAATATGGTTGACACACACTTTGCTTAAATGTCAGCACTGGCCAGGTCTGGGGACTTGGCAGGCTCCCCGGGAGAGATGGCAGAGGAGCAACGTCATCTGCTCAGCGTCTGGGATGCTGGTATGTTGGCTGCAACTTTTCTTGGCTTGAGGGCTCTGCCACTGCCCAGCGCTGAGCTATGGAATGGGAACCACCATCCCTGCTTGGATCTGGGGCCCACTCAGCCCTGACTTGCTTTCCTCCTGCTGCCTCCCGTGTGGGGGCCAGTGGAGAAGGGGTGTTGGAAGCTAGCGTCCTCAGCTTGGAAAGTGTGTTGAGTCCAGGCACAAACAGGGAACCCTGAAGCCCCAGAGCTATGTGTGGGCCAGTCCTGGTTGTGTGCTTGTGACAGAGACCCTAGGGGAAGCTGTTGGGTAAATATCACACTCTGCTTGAGGGACTGTAAGTGACATGAATGATGGCAGCTGTGCCCAATGCTCTGCTCACCAACTAGCCTCCCATGGTTAGCATCAACTGGCAAACTGGATACGTTTTGCCACCCACTCAACTTCCACTCCTGCTTCCGATGGACTAAACAGTTGGAAAGATGCCTCTCGTAGTGGCCCCTCAGCTCACCATGACGCCCCACTGCAATTTTCTATGGAAACTGTCCTTCAATCCATAGAGCAAGGGCACTAGGGAGTGCTGTTGGCATTGGGTGTTCCTGTCTCCCTGGCAGGAGCCCTGACCCAAGTTGGGCTTATCGCCTCTCTCTTGGAGATGAGGAATTCAAGTCAAATAGACAGCATGGCAGTGTCTATGGGGGCCCATGGTAATAGCTACTACGGGGCAGTATCTATGATAACTCACAGACTCGGGAGCTGCATTTTGCCACATGGACCAGACTGCAGAGGATGCTAACTTGCAGGGCATATGTGAAGAATGAAAGGTGCAGAGACATGCAGGCAAGAGGAAGAGAGAGAGAGCTACTCTCAGAGGCTCTCTCTCGCAGGTTCCAGGTTCCAGTCTCTCCCAGAAGAGCAGCGTTTTCTTGTCTTTGGCTTCTCTGAGACACTCTGGAGCCTTGGGATAAATTCTCCTTTTAAAGATAAGCAGGGTGGGTTGGATTTGTCATTTTGAAGCAAGAGCTCTGGCTCAACGATGCTGTCCTCTGCTCAGAGCTGGTGCTGAAGACTGACCCTCATACGAAGTTGCATTTGGCATATGATTTTTGGGGAGAATTTGGAGGTCTGTTAAGGATTGTGCCGGCTTTGGGTAGGGAGTTTATTCCCAGGGCTGGAGTGTTGCTCTGACCACCTCATCTTGCATGAGTTTCTCCTGCCATCCTTGATATTCAAGCTATTTCAGGAATCTGGTGTCTGTGCCCTAGGCCACAGCCTGGGGAGTTTGCTCCAGTCTCTAATCTGGTTCCACCATCTAGGTGATGAACGCTCATTCCAGGCTGTTTTGGAAACTCAGGCTTATCCTGGAGTACCTGAGAGTCAGTTTGGGAGCCTCTTCTCAAGGAAATTTGACATTTTCTCCTATGGGTTCAGGCCCTGGGCACAGCCAGGCTGATCCTCTATACCCTGAAATGGCTCGTCCTTCAGGCATGGTGGGTACAGGATCTAGGCTTATGGTGCATCTAGGGGCCCAGGAAAATGTCTTAATGTTAATTTCTTTTAAAATTAGGAAAAAAGACTGGGCATGGTTGCTCATGCCTGTAATCCCAGCCCTTTGGGAGGCCAAGGGGGGTGGATCACGAGATCAGGAGTTCCAGACCAGTCTGACCAATATGGTGAAACCTCGTCTCTACTAAAAATACAAAAATTAGCTGTGCGTGGTGGCACGTGCCTGTAATCCCAGCTACTTGAGAGGCTGAGGCAGGAGAATTGCTTGAATCTGGGAGGCACGGAGGTTGCAGTGAGCCAAGATCGTGCCATTGCACTCCGGCCTGGCAACAGAGCGAGACTCTGTCTCAAAAAATACATGTACATAAATAAAATTAGAAGAAAACAGAGTAAAATAATAATAAAGAAATAATAATAAATCCAGTCCAGATCCTGTGTTTCTATTTTTCTTTATACCAATAGAGTTGTAAAGTATGTTTTAATTTTTTATTTTTTAATGGAGGAGGAGGCTCACAAGGACGAAAGTGCTTAAGGTCCACAAACAGCGTTACAAGGTGGCTCTGTTTTCCCTTCTCCTAAGTATATATGGAGATATCAGCTTCCTGGGGACCCTAGATGGAGCCCACTACAAGGCAGATAGATGTGCCCTGGATTGTTTAGGGGGGTCTCTAGGGAGGGCAGTGCCTCGTGCTGCTCTGAGGTTGGGGGAGTAGTGTCGGGTGGGGGACCAACCTGCTGATCTGGGGTCATTATCTTTTCTCAGCTTGGACTGAGCTCAAAGTTCAGCCAAGAAGAGGATTGAGCCCAAGGCCCAAAGACACTACATTCTGAATCTGGAAAGTCAATCAGCCCAGAGGTGTGACCATCAGTCCTAGAAGAACATCAGGCACTTGAAACCTGCCCTGACCTCTTGCAGGTTGGAACTAGGCATGCCCTCTTTCTCTCCATCCCAGCGGCCACGGAACTCCACGCCAGCTGCCCAGCGCTGAACTTGTCATATGCGTTCTTGCATTCAGTTACGCCGGGAAACCTGCAAGGTAGGTGCTCTTAATGACACCATTTTATAGACACAGAAGCTGAAGCTCAGAGGCCCAAAAAGGTTGGGCCCAGTTCAGAAAGCTGGTAAGTGGCAAGGCCAGGATTTGAATTCAGGTCTGGCTGACCCCAAAGCCTATGCTTCTCTTGCACTCTAGCCCCCAACCAGAAGGCTGGCCAGAGATGGAGAGACGAGACTCCCCCCAACCCCAAGGAAGCTACCTGATGTCAGGTGGGATTTCCAAGGTGAGGTACAAATGTGGCATCCTGGAGGTTTGCCAAAGGGTGACTTCTGAGGGTACACAAAATAAATGTTCTCTTTTATTCCATATGTAGGCATATAGGCGAACATAGAGACTTTACCCATCAAACTTCCTAAGTATTCCTGCTAGAGTAAGGTCTATTTTTAAACATATAGATTTACACATATGATTGAAAGGAAAAAAAGAAGTAAATAATGGTACAGGCAACATGTAAGTAAAGCAAAAAACCCCAAACCAAACAAAACCAAATAAGAGAGAGCTGTAAACCTTAAATCAGAATCTTTGGGTTTGAGTTATTTTATGAGCTATGTGGCCTTAGTAAGATTCTTCAGCTCTTGGACTCAATTTCCTCATCTGTAGAATGGGAAGGGTCATTGTAAAGATGCAAAGGAGATAACAGTTCACCGTATATGCTGTGCCAAGCTCTGTTTAGATCCATAGGGAAGTGGGTCAGGGAGTCCCCTGGTCAAGTGTTTCTTGCTGCAACTCTCAGGCGGGGACTGGGAAAGGTATTTTTGGATGAAAAGACCCTGGAAGGGCTAGGTTTGGAACTGGGACTTGTCTGGGCTGAATTCTGCTCAGGACCTACCCCAGACTGCTGGGCCTCCCTAGTAACATGATATGCACCTGTTTAATTGGACATGCGGCTTAATGGCCAAAATTACCTGTAACATTAGCTTCTTTCACAGCTGTGACCTCTCCTGGGGCTGGTGCCAGTTCTGAAGCCAGGCTCTGATGGGGTAAGCTGTCAGCCCGCCCCAGGGCTCAACACAGGGCCTTGGACAGGGGGCAAGGTGCCAGGGGTGGGAACTCACACATCGGTGTCATGACCTCTCAATTTGCTCTTCCTGGGATGGTCCTAGCCCCTTGTCCCAGCCACCCCAATTTCTCCCTGAAGAAGACTTCCCTGTTTAAAAATGGAAAAAGCTTAATTTTCCTGAAATCACCCCAGGTCCTGGAAGGCAGAGCTTCTGCCCTTATCCCTATTATAACCTCCAACCACAGAGGTGGTGAGGCACAACCAGGGGGACCCCTCAGCATCTCCTAGGGTTTATGGTGACCAGGGGGGACAGGAGGCATGAGATGAATTTTGAGGAAGTGGTGACCACCCTTAGGGGTGTGTTTTTACCTTAAATTACTCTCTCTTCATTGAATAACATACGAAAATAAAAATGGCCAAAAGAAAGAAAGAAAGAAAAAATAAGACTCACCAGTTATTAGGGAAATGCAAATTAAAACAAAAATTACAATTAGGAAGTGGAGGGTAGGAGGAGGGAGAGAAGCAGGAAAAACAACTAGTGGATCCTAGGTGGAAAACCTGGGTAATGAAGTAATCTGTACAATCAACCCCCATGACACATGTTTATCTACATAACAAACCTGCACATCCTGCAAGTGTACTCCTGAACTTAAATGTTAAAAACATTACATACTTGTGTTCACCCGTAAGATTACAAATAATTTTAAAGTTTAATCATTTCAACATTGTGTAATGTGGAAAATGGACTTTTTTTTCCCAGTGGAACTATGACATGGTTGAAAACATTTGGTAGTATTTATAAAAAGTAATAATGTGCATTGGGGTGCCACTTGACCCAGCAATTCTACCTCTAGGTATCAGTACCTACCCCCAGGAAGGTCCTTGTACATGAACCGAGGACACTTTGCACAAAGATGTTCGTGGCAGCACTGTTTAGCCAGCAGTTGGAAGCAACCTAACCTTTTCTCCAAAGTTAAAAAATGCCCAGTGCTGTGGTAGCCATCGCCTTCTCCAGGTTGACTTCATGTTGCCAGTCCCCTGTGGTCAGCACGAACTCTCAGTGACGACTAAGGGATAGAACTCAAGGCACAGACTTGGAAAACTCTCTAAGACTTACTGTTTGGTGAAAATGATCAATACACAGAAAGATCCAGTATGAAATAAACTATATAAAAGCAACAACATACAACATATAACCAAAACTATAGAACAAACCCAAAGCAATATAAGGTATTTCTAAAAGTATGTAGATAAGTAAAAATCTATATAAAAAGGCCAGGAAGGGAACCCTCCAAATAATAGTAGTTATCTCTGGGATAGGGTGTGAGGCTGGGGAGAATGTGGTTGAGAGGATATTGAGCTTTATATCAACAGAAAATTATGTTTACAAATGAATGTATTCTTGTGCTGTTTATGAAAGGAAAAGTGAATTTATTTATGGAATCAAAGGAAGGACACGTGGAGGTGTGCTATTTTCTGTCAACTTGTGTATTCCACATTCTCTATAACAAAAATTTAAAATTAACAAATAAAATTGATATTATAAAAGTGATTATCTCACCGAGATATGGCTCCTTCTAAGAGGTCCATTTGATGTGCCCAGCTCTGCCCAAGGTGAACCTGGCTGGCTTTGTCCCTCTGTATCATCCACAGAGACTGGTGGTCTCATTCATTAAATAAATAAATGAATGGATGGCTAGATGACGGTTGAAACAAAGCAAGATCTTGTCCCTTGATGACCCATTTCTGGTATTTCTGGAGGCTTCAGGGGTGCTGTGACCTCTTTGGGCTCAGTAAAAAATGTGGCTCACATTCTTCTTCGGGACTAGAGAAGTGGATATCTTGGGGTGGTGGGTATTTCTGACAGCGAAGAAAACGCAACCCCTGCTGTCAACCCCATCTGCAATGTGAGATTCCTGGATAGCAGCCCAAGCTGCTCCTTCATCAGGGCTCTGCGCTGAGCCCTGGAATGCAGAAGTGTTTCCAGCGTTGGTTTCTAGACGACTAAACAGTTTGAGAAATGGGACTTGACATGATGAGTCCCCGAGAGGATCCATGAGTCTAAAATCCACCCTAGAGCAAGACTGGGATCCCATCCACATTCTTTGCTACGCTCCTCTTGGGTTCTGGACAGACACAAATCATCCACAATATTGTCCTTTCCCATGGAAGCATGACTTGGTCTTAGACTCTTGTCCCATAGATAGCTCTGGGGCAGCTATATTAACTGATAAGGTTTAACGTGATAATTAAAATGTATTTGCCGTTCCTGCCTGATGGTATCAGTGAGAATCACCTCTCTCAACATCCAGTGTTTGAAAATGAAAATGGGAGGAAGAAGGGAAGGGTGTGTGTAGTTGTCTGTGTGTGTCTGGGTGGTGGTGGAGGCATGAGCTTAGAGAAGAGAGAGGTGGGGGACAGACGCAGAAAGAGGGATACAGGGAGCCGAAGCCACATTTTGGGTGCATGCCGAAGAGACACATGTTCAATTATACATCAGTCAGTGGCAGGGGTGGTAAGAGAGACAGAGGTTCTTGCTGGGGATTCAGTCTTGGAGTCCCTGAAGTCTCAGGTTGTGGGAGAGGCAAATGTCCTCAGAACATCCCTCCAGGGTCTGAAGAAGTCTCTTTGTCTTCAGCCCCTTTGGGATTGTCTTATGTTCTAAACATCTCAACCCACCTGAGTAAGACAATTCAAATCAATTGCAAACTGAAATCACCAGTCTTGCCAAAGATGTAGAGTTTCATGAAGTGGGTGAAAGTGATGTTGCAGGATTAATTGGGATAGTTCTCAAAGCCAGCGTTCAAAGAAGACCTGGCCATGGTAGAGTGGTTGGCAAATGAAAAGGAGGAAAATCATCACGGATAATGACACAGTAACTGCATGGCAAGAGGGTGGGTTGCATATCAAGGTATTGAGGGTTTCTTGAGAAAACGAATGAAACTCTGATAGGTTCACAAAATGACCGTTCTAAGTAATCCTGCTACCAAAGCCAAATAAACTGTCGTATTGATTTATCATATAATTTTATAGGAATTATAAATGGAGGCCAGGAATTATTCCATGTTAGTTGTTCAAATTAGCACATACATGTTAGTTCTTCAAATTAGCACATAGCTGTGATGGTAACTTAAATGTTCTTAAAAATCAGATAAATGTATTTTGAAGTAATTCTCTATTCTTTTATCAAGTTAAAATTTAAGTCAAACCCTTTTTCACTATTAACATGATATTTTGTTTATAACTTATTTATTTATTTAATTGTGAGATATAGCCTTGCTCTGTCACCCAGGCTGGAGTGCACTGCCATGACCTTGCTCACTGCAACCTGTGTCTTCTGGGTTCAAGCAACCCTCCTGCCTCAGCCTCCCAAGTAGCTGGGATTACAAGTGTGCATCACCACGCCTGGTTAATTATTGTTGTTGTTGTTTTTTGTTTTGTTTTGTTTTGTTTTAGAGATGGGATTTCACCATGTTGTCCAGGCTGGTCTTGAACTCCTGACCTCAAGTGATTCACCCACCTCGGCCTCCCAAAGTGTTGGGATTACAGGCATGAACCACCATGCTTGGCCTGTCATCATTTTGTTCATGATTTTAAAAAATAATCTTGAATTTTAAATAGTTTCAGCTTTGTGATTTTAAATGGAGGCACGTGTAGCATATTTTTGCTGTTTCAGTGCCTAACTCCAACCACGGAGGAAGTATGAAGGAAAGCCTCTTGGGGAACCGGTATTTGAACAAGCCTGGACACAAGAGGAGAAGTTTGCCCATCAATGGACAAGATGAGGGAGAGGCAGGACTGACAGGGGTGCAGCGTGGGGACTGCATAGGACCCAGAATGAATGGGGTGCATCTGGGGACAGTTATGAGACTGGCCTTGCAGCATCACTGAGTACAAACGACAAATGGCGGAGGAAGAAGTTGTAGAAATCGACTGGAGACACATCACAGAAGCCGCTGGGGGCCATTGTGAGAGGTTCGGATTTCATCCTGGGGAGAGTTTTCAGCAGAGAAATGACAAGATCAGCGTCAGCTTTTAGAACCATCCCTCCAGGGGGCACAGAGAAGCCAGGTACAATAGTCTGGAGCTCCCCGGTGGTGAGGCAGCAACACTGTGTGACACTCACCCTGCTCAGTCCAGTAGCAATTCACCTAAACCTCACCGCAACCCTAGGAGGAACACAGAAAGGTTAAGAAACTTGCCCAAGGTCACATAGTTAGCAAATTACAGAGCTGGGCTTCAGACCCAGGTTTGAGCTCTCAACCAGCATATCACGCGGCCTCTAGTTTGCCCTATTGGTATGCTACAAGTTGCCTGTCTTAACTTTTCAAAATGTAAATGAACTTTTTTTTTCTTTATTTTTTTCCTGAGTTGGAGTCTCACTCTGTCACCCAGGCTGGAGTGCAGTGGCGTGATGTTGGCTCACTGCAACCTCCACCCGCCGAGTGCGAGCAATTCTCCTGCCTTAGCCTCCCTAGTAGCTGGGACTACACGCATGCGCTATCATGCCTGGCTAATTTTTGTATTTTTTGTAAATATGGGGTTTTGCCATGTTGGCCAGGTGGGCCTTGAACTCCTGAACTCAGGGTATCTGCCCACCTCCACCTTCCAAAGTGCTGGGATTACAGGCATGAGCCACCGTGCCTGGTCCAGTGAATTTGCTTCTATATTTAAGTACATTTACTGAAAAGATAAGCTTTATATTATTACTATCAAATGAAAAAGCAACTTATTTTCTTCCTTTTTTTTAGAGATAGAATCTTACTCTGTTACCCAGGCTGGGGTGCACTGGCACAATCTCAGTCCACTGCGGCCTCCACCTCCTGGGCTCAAGCAATCCTCCTACCCACCTCAGCCTCCCGAGTAACTGGGACCATAGGCAGGAACCACGACACTGAACTAATTAAAAACATTTTCTTTCTTTTTTTTTTTTTATAGTGATAATGCCTCCCTACATTGCCCAGGCTGGTCTTAGACACCTGGGCTCAAGTGATCTATCCATCTCAGCCTCCTCAAAGTGCTGGGATTACAGGTGTGAGCCATCATGCCCTGCCCCAACTTATTTTCTATTATCCATTAAAATAAACATCTAATTATGATATTAAAATATTTGCCCATGCTGGAGCCTAATGAGAGCAGTGAAGGTAGGAACTAAGGTGGTGGTACCTGTCAGATAAGAGGGGACACTGTGGGGACCCATTTAGGGGGTTTTGGCAAGAGGACGACGTAGTGGGTGGCTGGCATGTGGTGATGGCCTCCTGGGAGCCACTTGAGGCCTGCGTGATTAGTGACAGGTTCACACACCTGGGTGCATCACAAGAGGGTCCACTGTGCACATTCCAGTTAAAATCTTAAATAAAGTGCTTTGAGGGTTGGGTTACACCTGAGCTAGCAGGGCAGGGCGGTGCAGAGGACTTGGTCACTGACTTCCTGGATGTGGTAGAAAGGGCAATGGCTCAGGATCCTGAGCCGTGGATGAGGAAGCGTGCACATTACATCATGGGAACATGGAAATTCCCAGCGAGTGCAGCAGAGGAGCAGAGAGAAGGCTGGGAAGGCAATTGTCTACTGGGCCCGTGTGCAGGATCCCAACACAGCCCGAAGCTGGAGCCCTGACATCATTAGGGAGGCGACATCAGGGCTGTATCCTCAGTGTCACCGGATGGGAGGGTGGAGCATTTGCTACTTGACCGCTTTTCAGCACTGAGCCAGGCAAATAGGCGTCTGTGGCACTGACTCTGCCAACTCTGCTCCCAGGGAACTGGCCTTTTTCCATTTCCCCTTAGCCCATCCAGGCTCCAGGTTAAGCAAGGCCTCCCTCCCCTTCTGTTGCCTTTTGTTTCCGTGGCGGAAAATTTGAAAGCCCGGCATATTGCGTTTTTTTTTTTTTTTTTTTTCAGCATACCGATAAGGCAGAGGAAACATCTGCTACTAGAGACAAAATGTGTGAAAGATGGGGGCAGGGTGGGGGCAGAAGTTTTCTGTCTTAAAAAATGTTTTATCTCCTCGCTGGACACCTCCTTTATTAAAATGAAATTTATAGGTTGAAATGTTCACGTGAACAAAGAGGAGACAGAAGGTTTAAAACAGGAGGAGGGAATTCAAAATGAATAAAAAGGGAATCCTGGAAATGCCCACTTCCAGGACTCAATGCAGACACATTTGTCTCGGCTTCCTTCACTTCTCTCGGGCATCAGCTCAGAGAAGTCTACCACCTGTGATACACGCCTCAGATTTATGATCGGTTTCCAGGGACCAGCCAAACAGCCTCACCTCCTGCCTCTTCATAAATCAGGCGCTGAAAGTTCAGATGCGAATTTGACAGAAGAGGCCCACATCTCAGAGAAAGCTAGCTCTTGAGCCCCCAAATCTGGTCATTTGCCCTTCTGCCTAATCCCAAAGAGAGAGAAGACCTGGCAGAGGGTATGAAATGGTGTTTTCTGGAATGAGACCCGGAGTCAGACACAGCTGCATTTTGCGGCGTCCTCTCACCTTGCCTGCTGTCCCTGTTTGCTGCCATTCAGGCTCTGGGTGCTTGGAGTAAATCCAAAGGACCAGGCTGGGAGAAATGGCTCATGCTTGTAATCCTAGCACTTTGGGAGGTCAGGGTAGGAGGATCACTTGAGCCTGGGAGTTTGAGACCAGCCTGGTCAACATAGTGAGACCGTGTCTGTAAAAAAAATTTATAAAAGCCAGGCATGAAGTGCACGCCTGTAGTCCCAGTTACTTGGGAGGCAAAGGTGGGAGGATCACTGGAGCCCAGGAGCTCGAGGCTGTGGATTGCACCACTGCACTCCAGCGTGGGTGATAGACCAAGACCTGTCTCAAAAAAAAAAAAAAAGCAAAAGACCAGTAACCAAATTGTGCCAGGCTGTTAGATGGGCAGGAGCTGCCAGCTCTAGCGGGGGAAATGCCTTGCTTCAAAGTTGCCACAGCACACTCTGTAAGCGGGCCATTTATTGCTTGATGTGTTAGAAGTTTCATCAAATCTCTGGGCATGTTTATACAATTAGAACAGCCGGCAAAAGAAAACAGCACAGTGACAAATTGGGCTCGTGCACTCTGATTAACTTGTTAAGCTAAATAAATTGCGTAGGAAATGTGCCCCATTTGAGTTTATGAAATTGCTCCTCATCTAGATAGATGGCTGCTGGGCCAGTCTGGGGCAGGCAGCTGGTACCCACTCCGGTTGGAATTAGGTATAAGTCCAGAAGGAGAGGGGAAACCACCCCTCTACTGCAAACAACATGACAAACGGCTTTTACAGTAGTAAGCAGGGCTGCTGTTTTGTCCAAAGCGTGTAGTGTTGATTTGCTCTAATATTGTCAACTCCTGTTAAGGCAGAACCCAGGCAGCAAGCTGACGCCCGTCACCCAGTATTTGCTAGTTCTTGGTTTTCAAGAAGAAGATAAGTAGCAGAAAAATAAGAGGACATCAGGGTTTTAGTTAAAAACCCTGTAGGAACCAGCGCATCTTGCACATCATCGGCCATTGAGGATCTAGGGAGGGTAGGCCCTGCTGCGCCTTGCAGGGCTGAATTCTGTCCAATCCTAAAAAATAGAAGCAATCATTTATTGAGTACTTAACTCCGTGCTGAGACATAGGCAGAAGGCTTTTAAACCAATTGTATCTTATTACGTCCTCATAGTAGCCCTAGTATCATTCCCATTTTCTAGATGAGAACAGAGAAGGGATCATGAAGTGTGCAGGGGCGCCAGAAAAAGGCAGTGCCAGGATTTGAATTCAGGTGAGCCTGGTTCTAGGGTCTGCAATGGGGACCACACATGGTGCTACCTGCATCAGGGGCTCCCAGGGGACCCCTGAGCCCTGTCGGGTCTGAAACATCCTTTGGACACACCAAAGAGGTCGATTCCATTCCCTCCAGCTTGCATGTTATTTTATGATAGTGCATTATTTGAAAATTGATACATACAGGGATTGCCCCTTCATCCAGCCCAACCCAGAAAATTGGATTAATCCCTTCGCCTTATGCCTTGACCATTCTGATGCTTAAGGGGAGATGGTATTTACAGCATGTCAGTGCCACCAGTAATAGCAACAGCTACGCTAGCACTCATGCTATGCGTGTGGCCCCGTTTGAGGTACTTGTCTGTATCAACTCAAAAAATCTTATCAACCCTAGGAGATAGGAACGTTTATGTTTTTTTTTTTAAAGCTCATTTTCCAGATGAGCAAACTAAAGCATATGGAGGTTAAATCAATACTGAAGGTCACACCATGGCCTGGGGACCCACCTAGCCAGAGTCTGGAGTCCACATCCTGAGAACTGTGGATGTGGGTGAAGCCAGGGAAGTCCTGTGTCTCCCCCACAACAGGGACTGCCCTGTGCACAAAGTCAAGCCCTTCTCTTTCACTTGGGGAGAAGGTCCTGTGGGCTGGCATCAGGCTGCGCCCAGTACTCTGGGAAGGAGGCTTATCCTACTTGACACCTGAAGGAACCTGCTTTCAGAGAGACAGGGATGAGCCGGGAGCCCTGTCTTCCCCAGGTGCGGGTGCTCCTGTGCAGCTCTGCTAGAGGAAGTTGGGAGGCTTTGGCTCCTGCCCCTTGGTGAGCATGGCGGGATGACCCATTCTTGTCAGGGAGTGTATGAGGCTAGAAGCTGGCCTGGAAGACAAGGAACCCAGCTGGAAGCATGAAGGCAATGGGAACACAGGGAATTGTGCTTCTTCACAGGGACTACAGACCCAGCTCCAGGGAACTGGGTGTCCCCGGGGTATGGTGCAGCTGGTTCCTTGGCCACAAGCTGTGGACTTGTTTTCTCCTGGGTAACATAGGATGGAACAAGTCACATACTTCTCTTGCAGAATGACAGGCCTAGGCCTGCCCAGGCAGGGGCTCATGTGTGAGTTGTAAAAGACTGATTTGAAGTAGAGGTGGGGCCCAATTTCCCCTAGAAACAGAGAGCTAGGAAAGAAAGGTGATTGATCTTCTTTTAGAGTAGAGAAAGGCTGTGCTCTGGGAGATCATGATTTTCTTTTCTTTTCCTTC